>NC_054880.1:6816232-7129732 GCF_018320785.1 Cheilinus undulatus
CACAACACAGAGCTTTCACAGGAATAAACAAGTTAGTGCCTATGACCTACGGTTCAAAAGTTACCAAGCAATTTACAAAGGGGTGTGCCTGTGGCATGGATCCATGCCGCTGGAGCTCTGAGGGTTAAAACAGATATGACCATGCACGCATAAGGACAAAAATTTGAGGGCTCGCCATGACCACGCCATTCAAGTTTTGTTCACCATTTTAACAAGTTTTCATCATGATGGTCTTCTCTACCTGTGTACCAAAATTTAGCTTGATTGGATGAACACTGTTGGACTAGTTAATCCTAGAAGGAGCACTACAAATGACCAGAAATATGCAGATTTTCAACTTTTGAGCCAAAATGGTGGACTTTCTGTTGGGAATTCACCATGATCATAAGAGACTTTTTTGTGCATCTTCAGAAGCTGGATAAGCTCACAAAATTTCATCTTTCTAGGTGAAACTTGCTCCAGGGGCTGTATTTCTGCAGACTGCTAGGGGGCGCTATTCAGCCAATTTAAGATGCCAATTTCTCTGGCCAATGAAATGTCAGAATGTTCATGCACGTGCCAAATTTCCTGAGCTTCCAGTGCATGTTCAGAAGGGTTTGACTGGGGTCCTGGCCTTAACTTTGATCCATGTGAATGTGATCTGTGATGAAAGTCTGATCAGACCATCAGCGTTTACTCTCCCGCCTCGCTAACATGAATGAGGGAGGAGGAACAAACGCAGGGAGTAAAGGAGCATCTCTAACTTATGAAGCCTGTGAAACTAAAAGCGTCCTGATTTCCAGTCCCCATGACCCCCCCTCCCTCTTCAGGCACATCATGTACAGAAACCACCATCTGCATGTCTGTGAGTGTGGATGCTAAATGATTGATCAAAGGAGGCCTTTGTGTGGGCACCTCGTGGTGCTAATGCATCATTAACACAGCTGGTAGTATGACCCAGCTCCTGAGAGAGCGCCGGGCTATTTCCAGCAGCTTCCTCTTAAGCTTATAGAGATCCAAATCTCATGGCTGTTATATAAGAGTTCACAAAATGTACCGAGAGGACGTCACCGCTCGTTTTACCCCGGGTTATTATAGCTGGGCCGTTTATAGGAGAGAAAAGAGGACTGAATGTTTTAACACTCGCTGCAGTCTGTAGGATTTACTGAAATCACTGCCTCCAAAAATCTGTCCTCCTCAGACGTAATCGGCCCGAAAAGAGTGGGGCTGAAAAATTCACAATATCACTGTGAATACCAGCCTTTACACAGGATTTACCTTTAACACCTAAGAGCAAAGCTAAACCAAGGATGTCTGAGAGCATGCTGCAGACACTGGAACCAGGTATGTAAAGCCCCATTATGTAATAATCCTAACCATAGGACTTAGTGTGGGCCCCAAGGTATGCCCTACCCTACTGCCTTGCCCTAACTCTAACCGCTTGGTGACTTATGCCTAAACCTAACCCCCCTTCAGGGCTCTAGACTAAACACCTACCCTGCTACCTTGCCCAAACCCTAACCACTTAGTGACTTAGAAAATGTGGCGTTATTACATGATGGATGGAAGATGTATTACCTTATTACATAATGTGGTGCTGCAAGGTACATTTGATTAAAAAACTCATTAGTGTTCACAGTCACCTCACAAGTCCAGATGAGCATCCTATTTTAAGATTTTAAGCGACAAATATGCAGAAGTTTCACACTTAAACATCTACATTAATTTAAAAAGGACCAAACCATGGGGAGTTCTTACACTATCTTCAGTATTTCCAACAGTTTTCAGATCCAGATTAAATATTCATACTTGTCTGATCTATAAACTCTACAGACGGACTCTGGTGAGGCCTGGATGCTGACTGATGGTCAGAGGAACATGGTGTGCTTTTCCAGGCCTGATCCAGCTCACTGAAGACTGCGTTGGATGGGTTGGACCAGACCCCGGGGAAACTATCCCGTCTTTACGTACCTCGGTTTTGAAGTCACGGTCCGGTACGTGTTTGATACGGTGATTGAAGTGGATAAATCAAATTTAATTTAATTTTTAAATTAAACCTTATTAAAATGAATAGGCTGAATAAATTACATCTAAATTATAAATAATGCTGCGGCCTCCCTCCAAAAGTTCTTCAATGACTAAAAATATTAATAAATAAATACATTTTTGAATAACTAGGTTATTTTAATCGATATATTGACATATTCATACCCATTCTTTAAACAATAAAATTTCCCAGCCAACTTGAACGTATCATCACACAACTGCAAGTTAGCTTGTTAAGTATGCAAATTAGCGTCTTTTTTGCTGATTTCAACACGGACTTCAGCTCCGGACTACTTTTTTAACCAGTGGGACCGACTACAAAGTTTGGGAGAACTTTTCACGGCCCATCTTGGAGGATAAAGAGGTCAGAGCCGTGTGAAATCTGAGGATAACTTTACCTATGACACGGCTGCAGAGGCTGATAGTTGAAGGTAAAGTTAATGTGACTCACAGAGCCAGCCCACCAGTGCTAACAGGTGATTTAAATGAAGCCGGCGGCTCTAACTCCACGCACGCCATCACTCTTCTTCGTTTGTTTTTGTAACTGCTCCTTCTTCTGTAATGGCGGTTGCTGCCAGCTTTTAGGATCATTCCACACCTGGACTGAAGTGAGGACTCGACTTTTTTTTAATACTCACTCAGACGTATTCGTCGTATTACTGCGTGCACCGAACCGTGAGGGTCGTACCATGACTGTACAGGACGAATACAAATACCGTTACACGCCTAGTCTTTTTCAAAACGAAACGGCAATATATCGTTTTCGTCTCCGTGTGACAGGGCTTCTATAGGTAGGGTCTTTTCCAGTCTCACAGAGCAGAGCTTTGAGTAGCGCCAAACTTTGAAACAGCTACCAAAATAGCAACAGAAGAAGAAGAGGAGGAAAGTTTGAAGTAGAAACAACGGCCAACTCTTGAACAAAGCAATGCCCACTGAAGCTCAGCCGTTTAGCACCAATGACCCGAAACGCCACCTCATCAGCTCTGGACACGCCGCTCAGGATTCCCCCGCCGTGCCGAGTCAGACCAAGTCAAGGTTGAACGTATCATTGAGGTTTCCAAGGTCACGACCTCTGCAGCTTTTCTGAGGTTTAAATAAAAACTGATGCAACGCCAAAAGAACGACACGCTCCTCTAGAACAGCCAATGATTGTGTGCTCGCATGAAGTCAGTGCTCTTTCTGACAGTTAGGGACGCAGCGGATCGTCAACAAAATCCAATGACCACATTTGTCAACAACGATGATTGGCTGGATGTTTTTATCCATGCTGAACACGATCATGGCAACGACGTCCAGCATGGTAACTGATGAGAAGTGAGACATCCCACCTACCTAAAACCTTTGCTCAGAGCTGCATGCTGAACTATCTCTACGGACGACACTTCTGCTAAAGAGAGTAGACGTGTCTGTCTGCAGCACTGAAGCTAACGTCAGCGCTAACTCTGCAGGTCTAACTCCAGCAGCGAGACCTGAGCGGAGTCTGGCTCCGGTCTGGAGAGGTACGGATGTTTATGGTTGCTCTCAGAGCTGAAAGTGAACATTCACCCCGCTCATCCTCTCATGCACTATCCACACATGCAGCATTTAACTGATTAAACTATTTTGGTGATTAAAGGGGTAATCAGTGATTTTTTCCTCTCTTAAATGTGTCTGTGTCTGTTTGAACAGCGTCATTGTCTCCAGACTCTGGTCATTTAAACACAAGCATCACACTGAAGAACTCTGCATCAGGAAACCGTGTTTACTTTCTATTCATCCTCTGCAGGCCCTGTGAGGGCCCTTATTGGGTCCCAGCTCCTCATGTTGAGCACCGCAGCCTGAGGCTAGACGGAGTTTACAGCATGAGATAAGTCTGCCAGTGTGAGTAGCAGCAGAGTGAAAAGACTGATGAGAACAAAGCTGGCGTTTCATTGGCAGAGAACCTTGAGACGGTCTGAAGTCGCGGCTGATCGGCGGGATAATTAGAGCGCCGCTCGCACTCCTGCAGACGACGACGAGTCGGCGAAAAACGCCGCTGTCGCTGAAGCCCCAAGGTCAAGCCGCCAGAGCCCACATCAACATCAGTGTACTCTTCCTCATCCACCTCTTCATCTATTATACTCCTCATCCTCATCCCTCTATCACTGATACTCATCTTCATCATCCCTCTATCACTGATACTCATCTTCATCATCCCTCTATCACTGATACTCATCTTCATCATCCCTCTATCACTGATACTCATCTTCATCATCCTCTATCAATGATACTCATCTTCATCATCCCTCTATCACTGATACTCATCTTCATCATCCTCTATCACTGATACTCATCTTCATCATCCTCTATCACTGATACTCCTCATCCCTCTATCACTGATACTCATCTTCATCATCCCTCTATCACTGATACTCATCTTCATCATCCCTCTATCACTGATACTCATCTTCATCATCCTCTATCAATGATACTCATCTTCATCATCCCTCTATCACTGATACTCATCTTCATCATCCTCTATCACTGATACTCATCTTCATCATCCTCTATCACTGATACTCCTCATCCCTCTATCACTGATACTCATCTTCATCATCCCTCTATCACTGATACTCATCTTCATCATCCCTCTATCACTGATACTCATCTTCATCATCCACTATCACTGATACTCATCTTCATCATCCTCTATCACTTATACTCATCTTCATCATCCTCTATCACTGATACTCCTCATCCCTCTATCACTGATACTCATCTTCATCATCCCTCTATCACTGATACTCATCTTCATCATCCCTCTATCACTGATACTCATCTTCATCATCCCTCTATCACTGATACTCATCTTCATCATCCTCTATCACTGATACTCATCTTCATCATCCTCTATCACTGATACTCCTCATCCCTCTATCACTGATACTCATCTTCATCATCCCTCTATCACTGATACTCATCTTCATCATCCCTCTATCACTGATACTCATCTTCATCATCCTCTATCACTGATACTCATCTTCATCATCCTCTATCACTGATACTCATCTTCATCATCCTCTATCACTGATACTCCTCATCCTCTATCACTGATACTCATCTTCCTCATCCCTCTATCACTGATACTCATCTTCCTCATCCCTCTATCACTGATACTCCTCTTCATCATCCTCTATCACTGATACTCATCTTCATCATCCTCTATCACTGATACTCATCTTCCTCATCCCTCTATCACTGATACTCATCTTCCTCCTGATTTGTTTTTTTATTGTTTTTAGTTTAGTGAAATGGTTCCTTAAGTTTTCTTTAACCCTTTAAGTTTTTCCTAATCTTTTTTGTGTTTAACTTTCTAAAAACATTTCTGTGTTTCATAAAATATTTTTTGCGTTCATGAATGGTTTCTTCTCCAGAAAATTTAACTATTTTTATATTGCATTCCATGAATTATTTTTAATTTAGCAGAATGTTTTTCTTCCATGAGTTATTTTTTATACTTGTGGTTCTATTTTTCAAATATTTTTACTTTCCGAAAATGTTTTTGTTTTTTGAAATTATTTTTGTTCCACTAGATTTTTTTATCGATTAATAATTTTCTTTATCTTTTGTAAAATCATTTTGTTTTACACAAACATTTTTGGCCCTAAAACTCCATAAAGAATATTCTGTTGCACTAAATTTATTCATTGTTATATGAAACGTTATTTTGCATGTTGGATGAAAACATTTCTGCATGTTGTGAATTTCTGTTTAAATTTCTGATTTTTTTTTCATATCATTGATTTTTTTTTCTGTTCTTTAAATGAATGAATAAAAATCTTCATATTGAACAAAAAATACAAACAACACAATAAAAAATAAACCAACAAATGAAAGGGAGTCCAAAAAACTATCTTCACCACTCTCTCACTTTTCTTCTTTTACTCGCTTTATTTCAACAAATTCTCAATTTTATTTCCAGTTAACGTATATGAATATTGAAATAAATAATAAATATTTCTTTATTTCTGAAATGGTTCATGAAGTCTTCCTTAAATCTTTATCTTTTCCTTTCAAAAGTTTCGTCTTTGAAATCAACCATTTTATTCAATACAAAGTAATTAATGAAATATTGTTGATTTTATTTGAATTATGAAAATAATCAGTAACCTTTTTTTCATCACTTCCATATTTTGTGTTTGGGGAAATATTAAAAGAAATCTTTCATATATATTTCATCTTTCATATATATATTAATAAATATTTTTTAGTTTTGTAAATTATTTTTAAACTTCCTAAACATTTTTCTCATGAAATATAAGCCATTTAGTATTTTGAGGGAAGTTTTTGAATTTTTAGAGTTTTTTGCACATTTTTAGACTTTTACAAATGTTTTTGCATTTTATTAAATATTTTTAAGTTCATGATTTTTTTCTTTTTTTTTTTTTTGGTTCATTTTTTATTGCATTAAATATTTTTGTGTGTTGTGATTTTTTTTTAAGATCATTGAATACAATCAGTGAAAATCTCTTTTTTTTTCTTTTTTTTGCTGTTGAAGGAATTTTTTTTTTAAAGGTTTATTTTTGGGTCTTTTCATGTCTTTATTAGATAGAGGAAGGACCGTGGAGACTCGGAAACAGGGAAGGAGCGGGGAGAGACACGCCTCAAAGGGCCACAGGCAGGATTCGGACCCGGGCCGCCCGCGTACACGGGTAACGCCTTAAACCACGCGACCATCTGCCAACCAAAGGACTTTTCTTTTCAATGTTGTACCAAACACTTTGACATTGTTGGAATGTTTTTTAGATCTCATGTATTTCTTATAAATCTTTTAAGATTTTTTTTTTGCATTGTGTAAAATACTTTTCGCCTTTTGGCCTTGTGTAAAATGTTGTCGAGTTTGAAATATTTTCATTTTTCTGAAATATTTTTTGCATTTTTTAAGTTTTTTTTTTTCTTTTTCTGTTCTTGCTACCTTGAAATATTTGTGTTTTGTTCGAATTTCTGTTTGTAAAACTGTTGGATCTAAAGAAACCTTTTTAGATTTCATTGAACACTGTTGTGTGTTGTGAAATTGGTAAATTGCATTCTTATTAAAAAAGGTTGAATAGAGTCGGTGGAAGCTTCTGGCATCAGTGAAACTTTTTAACCTTCAGAGGATTTTTACTTTATTTTTATTGAAGTTGACTGAAGAGACAACGGCGTCCTTCACTGAGGTAAAAACACAACCGAGGTAAAATCTGAAATAGCTTCAAAACTTCAAAATGTGGTGAAATAAAAAACAAACCTGCTTCTGCCTGTGGTATGTTAGTGTGTTTATTTTCTGTTGAATGAGAGTTACCGGCGTTTAAAACGTTCCCCCCTTATTTTTACTTTGACGCCTCCGCGCCCACGGCTACGGCCTGAGGATTTCTGTTTTTGCGTTCTCTGCCGTTTCTGTGGAAGTAAAATCTCAGCAGCGTGTGGCGTGGTTATCCTCAGACTGTAGATCCACTCGGACTCAGGTAGGAACCGGGTCACGGTAAAACCAGCCCAGGCCTTTTCTGTAGTTTCCACTGCTCTACAGTCGGCTGATAAATGAAAGGCATTAAAAGCCCACGCCATTAGACGATAAACCAGCGTCTGACTAATTTCCATGTTCTTCTTGGTGTTAGTATTTGATCCTTGGAAGATTTCCTCCCTCCTCACGTCTTCACAGATGTCCTTTCTGCAGCTCTCGTGTGAAAATATTGTGATTTTTTAATGCCAACTTTTCGTCAGATCTCAGAATTGTTCCACCCTCACAATCAGCTCCCACATTATCTACACCTGACATTATAAATCTGCTGCCGGAGTCGGATTATGAAGCGATGATGCCTGGGTGTCACTTTAATTTCATTCTCACTTAGCTTTCATTTCAGCTCTGATTTCTGTTGACATTTGAATAAATAAAAGTAGACGGAGGAAAAAACATCAGGAGAAGGAGACAAAGTCGGGTTTTAAAAACTGTGACGATGGAAGCAGCTGCAGGAAATCAGCCGCAGGAAACGACACGAGGTTGGACACCAGCAGAGATTTAGATCCGGGTTTGATAACCTGTACACATTAAACTACACTCATACCTTTAATGACAGAAACGGCCAGTCTAAGGCTCTCAGCGTGGAGATTCTTCTGGTTTTAATGACAAAACTGCAGGAAACTGCTGCACATTGTTGGAAATTGCAGAAAAATGCAATGCTCAGTGCAAAAGCAGAACTTTTGCATCTTCATGAGACGCCATAAGGAGAAAATGTGAATAAATCTCTCCAACGTGCTGCAACTTTGTGTCTAACTTTGCAGTCTTCTTTCTAGTATCAGTCATTTAAATATAAGACGTGACTTTTAAAACATGCAGAAATGTAAACTTTTAAAGTTCTAAATCTGGAGAACCCCAGAGCTCAGTAGAGAAAGCCAGACTTGAATTTGAGATTCTATTCTTGCAGAGATCCAGCGTAAAAACCGTCGTCTCTGCTGACAGAGCTGAAGCAGTCAGGTTTTTAACTGGACACAGCTGGGACGCTCACGCTGAAAAGGACAGAGAGCCTCCAAAAAACACATTTCTCTGACTTTCCTGCCTTCACCGTGACCTTCATGCCATTTACACTCGCTCCGTTTGTGTCCTGCTGCTCATAAAAGCCGCATGCCTCCTCGACTCTGCAGCAGAATCGGCCAATCAGCTCGTCAAAGAGGCGAAGACACAACGTCCACTCCAGGACCCTGGCCACGAGAGACAACAGAAGGGCTGAGAGATGATCGGATTTTAAAATCACCATAAATTTACTGGATTATCACCGTTAACCACGATTTATAACAACAAACGCTAAATCCATGCCGCCAGCGTCTGGGCTTTACCTTGGCGTATATAAACTAAACACTCTTTAACACACTCAGTTCACTAAAAGACCTTTAACTAGGAACAACTAAAGGACTGAAAACAGGTCAAGTTCATATTTAACAGCTAGCAGCATATTTTCAGAAACCAGTCGGGATGGCTCCTGGAAAAAAATAGGGATGCACCGATCCACTTTTTTTCAGTTTCTATCTGATTCCGATATATACATATATATCTATATATTTATTATTATTATTATTATTATTGTTGTTGTTGTTGTTGGTATAATGTGTGAGGTTACATGAGGCTGTAATAAACCACCCAGCTCCTCTTATTAAAAGAAAAAAAAAAATATATATATATACAAAAATAAATGGAATTTTAATGTATTCCAAACAAATTTATGTGAACTACTACTAAAAACTAAATATCAACATTATCCAAAAAACAGGCCTGAAATCCCTGTCTATAATGCGCTTTAATGAACCTCCCGCCACTAGAGGCCGCTGTAGCTTCAGTTAATGGCCGCAGCCTTCCTCTCTGACCCTTTACTGGATGTAAACAATCAGAAGCTCAGTGGTGGCTAACCTGTTAGCGTATAGCAGGAAGACCACGGTATGACAGCTTTCCAAAGTAGTGAATGGAAATAAAGGGGTATGTGGGCTGTCGAGGGTTAAGCTCATGTATGACTACTCACCCGAAGTGAAAAGACGCCAAATATCAAAGCACGATATTAATCTGCAAAGAGGAACGAAGGCGGGCGGCGCTAGCTTTCGATGCTAGCACCGGCCGTTATCAGGCTAACGTCACACCCCCTCTTCTTTGTGATTCTCATCTTTAGACTAGTTTTAACTGTTCTAAATATAGATTTACGTTTAATCTGCTAGGTAATTATACCACTAAGAACACCCTCACTAATTCTAGCTCAGTTACACACAGACTGTCTGTTAGACTGCGGTGCGTTCATGGTCTATCGCAACCTGTAGGATGGATTTGGATCGGTCACTTGGATCGGCGCCATCAGTCAGATATCCGATCTATTAATTACGTCTATATCGGACCAGATACCGATATTGGATCGGATCGGTCCCATCCCTGGAGAAAAAGGCTGAAACCTCCTCTGTTGAACTGTAAGAAGTCTGCAGGACTGCATGTACAAAATGACTATGGTCCATTATTAAGCCTGGTTTCCACATCAAACCTACGCTGCAGCGACCCCTACTGTTGTGAGCATGACATACTCTCCATATGTTTCTGTGTCTGAGCCGTGCTGCAGCAGAGGTTCTCAACCTTGGGGTCGGGACTCCACTGGGGATCGTGAGACACTGAGAGGAGGAGAGGAGGTCTTCAGATGCCTTAAAAAGAACTAAGAATATTTTACACTGTTGCGACTTTACACCAATTTTGCAACTTAAAAACCATTTTTGTCATTTTAAACCCTTTCCACCAGTTTTTTCTGCCTGTTTTTGCCAATCCTAAACCAACTCTCCTCCTATTGTTGGCTCTGTTGTCTCATTATTGCCACTATTAACCCCATTTTTGCCAGTTTCTGAGAATTTCTGCCTCAGCTATTATATTATATATTTTTGCCACTTTTATGTATTTTTTGCCATTTCCAACCCATTCCGCTACTTCTAAAATCTTATTTATAATCCAGGAGGCATCTGGACCAGATGCCCAAGCCACCTCATCTGGCTCCTCTCAACGTGGAGGAGCAGCGGCTCTACTCCCAGTCTCTTCTGGATGGCCGAGCTTCTCACCCTATCTCTAAGGGAGAGCCCAGACACCCTGCAGAGGAAACTCATTTCAGCTGCCTGTATCCGTGATCTCCTTCTTTCGGTCACTACTGACAGCTCATGACCACAGGTGAGGGTGGGAACGTAGATCGACCGGTAAATCGAGAGCTTTGCCTTCGCCAACTCAGCTCGTTCTTCACCACGACAGGCCGATGCAGAGACCGCATCACTGCTGACACCACACCGATCCGCCTGTCAATCTCCCGTTCCATTTTTTCCTCAGTCCTGAACAAGACCCCGAGATACTTGAACTCCTCAACTTGGGGCAGGATCTCATTCCCAACCTGGAGAGGGAATTCCACCCTTTTCTTGTGCGTGAGGCTGAGTGGTACCATTAAATATAAAATACCACAGCTTTACTTTACAATGGACCATGATTTCCCCCCTAATGGGCGGCCTTGTCTCCACATGACTACTCAAGAGTGTTCCTGGCTGTGGTCAGCCACCTTCAGGTACAGTGGGGGTCCCCGGTCTCTGGCACCAGTAGGCAAAATGAGATCAAGTTTATTTTTTTCATGGACAAATCCAGAGAGCGTTCATGTCCAAAGAAGAAAAGTTCATTTTCACCGTGTATGACGATCATTAAACACATTTGTAGGTATTATTTCTGTGTAGTAGGTATAACCATAATAAAATGTCTCATCCTGACCAGAGTTCCTGACTATTACATGTCTGATTAACCCTTTATGCTCTGCCCCCCCCCCCACACACACACACAGACAGCAGGAGCCCCAACCCTCAGACATCCTGAGTGCAGCCCTGCTTTAAATCAACGACTATCCCGACAAATGCAAACACTGAGTGAATAAACGAAGCGACGCATAAATCTGCTGACTCACAAACAGAAAGGCTAAAATCCTGCTGACCTCCAGCTGTCATGGCGGACGAGTGCGGCGCCGTCCCCGTTCAGGAAGGCAGCTTGAACACAGAGCAGATATTCCACCCATCCTGCCCCCGTCGGCCATGAAATATGAATGAAGCACAATTAGCAGCTTTGGAAAACTTCATCAAGGCCGAGGCCCGCGTCCAAACACAGCCAGGAAATAAATAAATAAAAAAACAACGCCACCGTCCTTGGACGCCACGACAAACCACAAACATGGGGCAGAGCAGCAGATAAATAATCAGAGCTCACAATGGAGCAGAAATCTGAAAATACTGACTTTTGACTCCTGGGAAATTTATTTCAAAGAACACTAAACTTTATTTTTCCTCCCAAATTCTTAAATTTTCCATTTCGGATCACGCCACCTTGGCCTTCGTGACTCTCCTCGCCATCCTCCCCGTCCTGACGTTTAATGGATGCAGTGACTCATTAAAAAGTGAAGGAGGGGGGGAGGGGGGAGGGAATCGGAGGGGGGGGGGGGGGGTGCAAAATAATTAGGAAAGAGACGAGAGAGAGCGGCGGTGCTTCATTTCCATGGCGTCACCATGGCAACAGCAGCGCAGGAGAGACAGCGAGGTGCCCTTCTGCCGTCGCAGCGCCGAATATTAACCAGGCCTGTATGCTCAGGTGCTAATTAGGAGGAGAGAGAGGGGGGAGGGGGGAGAGGGGAGGGAGGGGAGGGGGGAGGTCAGGAGGGCGCAGGAGGAGAGGAACAGGTGGTGAGAGGAGGAAGACAAGGGAGATGAAGAAGGTCAGGAGGAGGAAAGGAAGAACGGAAGGAGAGAGGGAAGACATGCAGGGAGGAGAGAGAGCGATGAAGAGGAGGGAGGGGAGACAGGTGAGAAGGAATGAAAGAGGGAGGCGGTGAAAAATGAGACCAAACTGAGATGAGACGGGTAAATTAAAGGAAAAGGAGGATTTAGGAGAGGGAGGAGGAGCGTTGACTCCTCGGTGAGACTCCAGGGTGGGTCAGGACGAAGGATCCGTGTCTGTGATTAACTTTGGGTACCGGGTGAGTTCTCAGGGATTTAACTGATGCAGGAAACAAACGCTGGAGCAGGGAAACAGGAAACAGTCCTAGGGATGCACGGTGCTGAAATCCCCAAACGTACTCTAACTGATACGATAATACCCAGACAGTCTGGAACGTTTATGTTCCGCACCGTACTCTAAATGTTCAGGGGTCACGGCGGGCCTCCTTACACGTGTGGCGCCCTACAGAGCTGGGAGAAGTACTCGCCTCTTTCCTCAATTCTGAGCAAATACAAATGTCAGTTTTTAAATTATTTCATTTATTAAGGAAAACGCCATCTAAACCTACCCGGCCCTATGTGATTATCCACACCCAGACCTGATTACTGCCAGACCTGCTGGATCCAGAATCCCTTAACTAGAACCAGTCTGAGAGTGAAGGAGGCTAAAAGATCTCCAACATCATCATAGAACCACCTAAAGAAGAACAGACGAGGAACAAAGTCTCTGACATCCATCAGTCTGACAGGGTTACAGAGAGCCATTACCCACAAATGGAGAACACTGTGAACAGTGGTGAACCTTCCCGGGAGTGGCCAGCCTACCAACATGACTCCGAGAGCACATGGCCGACTCATCCAGGAGGTCCCAGAAGAGCCCAGAACAACATCTAAAGACCCTCAATGGAAATGATGGAATGTTTACAAACTTTGATGATATCATCAGAAGGTAGAGGACAGAACGTTGGTAATGCTGGAGATGTCAGATGACAGCCTGGAGGCAGACTGTTGACCCCTGACCCTTTAAACCCCTAATCTGATATATCTCAGAAGGGGAATAAACATTAAAACTTTCTAAATTAAAACTGGGTTGAACTTCCGTTTGGGGTGAGATGAACGGTTAGGAGATGAAAAGTAAAAAGTTCAGACCTGACCTGCAAAACCTGATTAGAAAACATTGAATAAAGTCGAGCAAACAGTCTGCTAGCAGGAAGCCATTCTAACACAGTAAACATAGCTTATGTAGCTCCTTTAGCTGCGTAAGCTACGTAGATAACACAGTTTGCAAAAGCAAACTTAGTTATATAAGGAAACTGAATAGCTAACTTAGCTACATAGCTACCATAGCTAAAGCAAAGCTCACAAGGAAGCTATGTAAGCTATATATCTAAAGACACTAAACATCCTGTTGCAAAAGCAAACTTAGATATATATAATGGATCTACATAGCTAACTTAGCTACATAGCTACCATAGCTAAAGCTAAACTCACTAAGCAGCTATGTAAATTACGTCGGTAATATAGCTAAAATTCAACTCACAAGGCAGCTATGTAAGCTATGTATCTATGCAAAGGCTAACTTAGATATTTATAATGGAGCTATTTAGCAAAAGCTAAACCCACTAAGCAGTTATATAAGCTACATAGGTTACATAGCTGCAGCTAAGCTCACAAAGCAGGTATGTAAGCTACGTAGACACATAAGTAGCCAGATGAGCTAAAGTTTTTAATAAAGCTCATGTTACTACAGCTAACTTAGCTTCACTGGCTTATTTAGTAATGTCTATTAAATATCAAGCATAGCTATGTTAGCTTTCGCTAAAGCTAACAAAGTTGAAGACAGCCAACCACCATCTACGACCAGAACCCTCTCAAACAGCTGGCTAGAGGACAGTCAACGTAAGGGGAAGATTGTTGGCTGATGGACAACTCATCCAGGACATCCCAGAAAAACCCAGAACAACATCCAAAGACCTGCAGGCCTCACTGACTCAGTTAAGGTCAGAGTTCAAGATCCAACCTTCAGAAAGACACTGGGCAACAATGGCATCATGGGTGACTTCCTAGGTCAAAACCACTGCTGAGCAAAAAGAGCACAAAGGCTCGTCTCACATCTAACTAAAAACATCCTGATGATCCCCAAGACTTCTGAGGACTGACCCACACATCTCATATTTGACTAAACGTAATCTTTACAGCTGGATTATTGAATTTGTTTGGATCCCAGCAATGTTGGACAGAATTTACTGTCTAAATTTTGGACATTAAATCCAACTTTTTAAAATTGTTGTGGTCTTAAGGTGTGCCTCTCTAATTGGCTCCTATCTGTTGCTCTCACCAGGAGAAAACAACATCTGGACTCATTATAGTCACTAAATCAGGCCTGAACCACCACAGCAGAGGCCGGATCATTACGGTGTGAGCTGCCGTTAACGGCCATGGCTGATATCAGCCCCCTGATCCAGAGCGGCACTGGAGGAGGAAGGTAGTTAGAAAAGAGGCGTGTCTCCTCACAGCCAGCTAAACAGTTAAGTGAGGAACAGCAGCAGGTTCTGCAGACAGAGAGGAGGGCCGGTCTGGGAGTTCCTGTAAAGGGGGGTAGGCAGGATCCAACCTCCGTTATATGAATCCTGCAGGAGTTTAAAAAGCTGGATGATGATTCTGTTAGATGATGGTGGATACTGGCAAAACCAGGTAGACAGAGCGACCTCTTCTCCCCTCACCAACATGGCTGAGTCCTGCTCTGCCTTTGCTAGTAGCACATGGTACTGTAGCGCTGGGCGCTTTCACTTTTAATCATGGTTTTAGCTTACCATGATCATAAAAACAAGATATGTTTGGAGGACCAATCACTTCACATCCCCACAAACACGCTGGTGGCAGCATCGTGCTGTGGGGATGCTTCTCAGCAGCCAACTCTGGAAGGCTTGTAAAGGTAGAGGGTAAAATGAATGCAGCAAAATTTATCTGATTCATTCTGACAGAGAACTACGGCTTGGGAGAAGATTTATTTTCCAGTAAGACAATGAGCTGAAGCATCCAGAGAGGACGGATGGACGGATGGATGGATGGATGAATGGTTGGATGGAGGATGGATGGTTGGATGGATGGATGGATGGATGGTTGGATAGATGGATGGATGGATGGATGGATGAATGGTTGGATAGATGGATGGATGGATGGATGGATGGATGGATGGATGGTTGGATAGATGGATGGATGGATGGATGAATGGTTGGATGGAGGATGGATGGTTGGATGGAGGATGGATGGTTGGATGGATGGTTATGGTTGGATGGATGGATGGTTGGATAGATGGATGGATGGTTGGATAGATGGATGGATGGATGGATGGATGAATGGTTGGATGGAGGATGGATGGTTGGATGGAGGATGGATGGTTATGGTTGGATGGATGGATGGTTGGATAGATGGATGGATGGATGGATGGATGAATGGTTGGATAGATGGATGGATGGATGGATGGTTGGATAGATGGATGGATGGATGGATGGATGAATGGTTGGATAGATGGATGGAGGATGGATAGTTGGACGGATGGACGGATGGATGGATGAATGGTTGGATAGATGGATGGAGGATGGATAGTTGGATGGATGGATGGATGGTTATGGATGGATGGATGGATGAATGGTTGGATGGAGGATGGATGGTTGGATGGATGGATGGATGGATGGATGGATGGTTGGATAGATGGATGGATGGATGGATGGATGAATGGTTGGATAGATGGATGGATGGATGGATGGATGGATGGTTGGATAGATGGATGGATGGATGGATGAATGGTTGGATGGAGGATGGATGGTTGGATGGATGGTTATGGTTGGATGGATGGATGGTTGGATAGATGGATGGATGGTTGGATAGATGGATGATGGATGGATGGATGAATGGTTGGATGGAGGATGGATGGTTGGATGGAGGATGGATGTTGGATGGATGGTTATGGTTGGATGGATGGATGGTTGGATAGATGGATGGATGGATGGATGGATGAATGGTTGGATAGATGGATGGATGGATGGATGGTTGGATAGATGGATGGATGGATGGATGGATGAATGGTTGGATAGATGGATGGAGGATGGATAGTTGGACGGATGGACGGATGGATGGATGAATGGTTGGATAGATGGATGGAGGATGGATAGTTGGATGGATGGATGGATGGTTATGGATGGATGGATGGATGGATGGATGGATGGTTATGGATGGATGGATGGATGGATGGATGGTTATGGTTGGATGGATGGATGGAGGATGGATGGTTGGATGGATGGTTATGGATGGATGGTTATGGATGGATGGATGGATGGTTATGGATGGATGGTTATGGTTGGATGGATGGATGGAGGATGGATGGTTGGATGGATGGTTATGGATGGATGGTTATGGATGGATGGATGGATGGTTATGGATGGATGGATGGATGGATGGATGGATGGTTATGGATGGATGGATGGATGGATGGTTATGGATGGATGGACGGATGGATGGATGGATGAATGGTTGGATGGAGGATGGATGGTTGGATGGATGGATGGATGGATGGATGGATGGTTGGATAGATGGATGGATGGATGGATGGATGAATGGTTGGATAGATGGATGGATGGATGGATGGTTGGATAGATGGATGGATGGATGGATGAATGGTTGGATGGAGGATGGATGGTTGGATGGAGGATGGATGGTTGGATGGATGGTTATGGTTGGATGGTTGGATAGATGGATGGATGGTTGGATAGATGGATGGATGGATGGATGGATGAATGGTTGGATGGAGGATGGATGGTTGGATGGATGGTTATGGTTGGATGGATGGATGGTTGGATAGATGGATGGATGGATGGATGTATGGTTGGATAGATGGATGGATGGATGGATGGTTGGATAGATGGATGGATGGATGGATGGATGAATGGTTGGATAGATGGATGGAGGATGGATAGTTGGACGGATGGACGGATGGATGGATGAATGGTTGGATAGATGGATGGATGGTTATGGATGGATGGATGGATGGATGGATGGATGGTTATGGATGGATGGATGGATGGATGGATGGTTATGGATGGATGGATGGATGGATGGATGGTTATGGTTGGATGGATGGATGGAGGATGGATGGTTATGGATGGATGGTTATGGATGGATGGATGGATGGTTATGGATGGATGGTTATGGTTGGATGGATGGATGGAGGATGGATGGATGGTTATGGATGGATGGTTATGGATGGATGGATGGATGGTTATGGATGGATGGATGGATGGATGGATGGATGGTTGCGATGGATGGATGGATGGATGGATGGATGGATGGATGGAGAAGTCGAAGAATTAAAGAAGATCAAGGAAGGAGGCAACAAAGGGGGGAAAGTGGAGGAGAAACATCTGAGTGAGGTAGAGAGAAGAGATGAGGAAAAAGGTCAACAGCGTGAGGAGGAGAGAAAGAGAGAGGGGCGTTATAAAGGAGACAGAGGTGCAGAGCAGATGAGGAAGAAACTTAGGAGGCTGTGGAGAGGAGAAGAGTAGAGAAAGGAGAGCTCCTCTGAGCCCAGCGGGATGATCTGTTCTGTTCAGAGAGGTCGGAGGAGGACAGAGGAGGAGACAGGAGGAGGTGAAGATGAGGCAAGGAGGAGGAGGAGGTGTGGATGCAGAGAGCCGTGTCAGTAAATCATTCATGAGCCACTCCCTCTCTCTGTGTCGTCACGTGTGTCTCTGTCCAGGTGTGCCCTCCTTCTTCTTCATGTGTTCGTTAAACGTCTCCATCCATACGTGCCTCCTCTCTCTCCTTCCTGTCCTCCTCCTCGCCCCGGCTCCAGTCACATTTAGCGTGTCTGATGAATCCTCCCGTGTATATGCGTGTCCTCAGAATCACGTGCAGGCCTCTCCCAGTGAACGCGTGCATAAACGTCTCCATATGTGAATGTGTCTTCACGCCCTCGTGCGCCGTGTCCTCGGCTCACACTGCCGCCGTCTCCATCCAGCCACGAGCTGCTATAAGCCTGGGAGACTGCGTGCTCCGACACAGACTTACATTCAGCTGTATATAGGTCAGAGCAGCCTGTCCATGCTGACGGTGACTGCGCCGCCTCACAGGCCTCCGCCACACATCATTTCACTTCAGATGTCATCAGGAGACGTTACAGGAAGTTAGAAAGGAGAGAAAAGTCCAGATTTAAGAGAGACAGGACGGAGCATCAACAGCCATGTCAAAAAGTAAAGAACAACCAGGACATGTCCAAATTCTAATGGATTCTTTAGCTAACAACTGTAGCATCCACTGCCAGAAGGCAATCTATGCTAATGTATATCTGATTCACATTAGCACCAATGCTAACACTATTTACTTACAAGAGCTGTATTTCTTTTAGTTAATTTAACCTTTAAACTCTTAACTGACAAATCTTTTACATAAATTGATTTTATTTCTCTTAGTTGCTTTCATCATCATCAAAGTCAGTGGACAGCATGATGGGATGTCTGGGCTGTTCTCCCTCATTTTTGCTAAATAGTAGGCCATGGTTGGCAAGTTTTGTAGAAGTGGGTGGAGCTGGTGAAGAGTGAAGGAAACGCTCCTAACTAGCTCCACCCACTTTTGCCAACAAAGAACATAAGGGAAAGACTGTTGGTATGAACAAGAGTACTGAACCTTCCCAGGAGTGGGCAGCCAACCAAAATGACTCAGACACCAGTATTCATGGCTACCATTACACCATGAAAACAAAAGAACACTCCGAACAACTCAGTGAAAAGGTTATTGAAAAGTCTAAGTCAGGGGATGGAGACAGAAACATTTCCTAACATCCCCCAGAGTTCAGTTAAATCCATCCTGAAGAAATGAAGGAATATGTCACATGTGTAAATCTGCCTAGATCAGACCGTCCTCACAACCTGAGTGGGCGTGCAAGAAGGAGACTAGTGAGAGAGGACAACAAGACACCTATGACTACTCTGAAGGAGCTCCAAGCTTCAGCAGCTGAGATGGAGAGACTCTGCAGACAACAACTGTTGGCCGGGTTCTTCACCAGTCAGAGCTTTATGGGAGAGTGGCAAAGAGAAAGACACTGTTGAAGAAAACTCAGATTCAATCTGGACTAGAGTTCACCAGAAGGACTGTGGGAGACTCCATGGTCAAGAGGAAGAAAGTTCTTTGGTCTGATGAGACCAGAATGGAGCTTTGAGACCATCAGACAAGACACCAAACACTGACATCACCACAAACACACCATCCCTACTGTGGAGCACGCTGGTGGCAGCATCATGCTGTGGGGATGCTTCCTAGCAGTATCATGCTGTGGGGGTGCTTCCTAGCAGTATCATGCTGTGGGGGTGCTTCTCAGCAGCATCATGCTGTTGGGATGCTTCTCAGCAGCATCATGTTGTTGGGATGCTTCTCAGCAGCATCATGCTGTGGGGATGCTTCTCAGCAGCATCAAGCTGTGGGGATGCTTCTCAGCAGCATCAAGCTGTGGGGATGCTTCTCAGCAGCATCATGCTGTGGGGATGCTTTTCAGCAGCATCATGCTGTGGGGATGCTTCTCAGCAGCATCATGTTGTTGGGATGCTTCTCAGCAGCATCATGCTGTGGGGATGCTTCTCAGCAGCATCATGCTGTGGGGATGCTTCTCAGCAGCATCATGCTGTGGGGATGCTTCTCAGCAGCATCATGTTGTTGGGATGCTTCTCAGCAGCATCATGCTGTGGGGATGCTTCTCAGCAGCATCATCATGCTGTGGGGATGCTTCCTAGCAGTATCATGCTGTGGGGGTGCTTCTCAGCAGCATCATGCTGTTGGGATGCTTCTCAGCAGCATCATGTTGTTGGGATGCTTCTCAGCAGCATCATGCTGTGGGGATGCTTCTCAGCAGCATCAAGCTGTGGGGATGCTTCTCAGCAGCATCAAGCTGTGGGGATGCTTCTCAGCAGCATCATGCTGTGGGGATGCTTTTCAGCAGCATCATGCTGTGGGGATGCTTCTCAGCAGCATCATGTTGTTGGGATGCTTCTCAGCAGCATCATGCTGTGGGGATGCTTCTCAGCAGCATCATGCTGTGGGGATGCTTCTCAGCAGCATCATGCTGTGGGGATGCACAGCAGCTGGCCATGGCAGGCTTGTAGAGGTAGAGGCTAAAATTAATGAATACAATCTATGAAAATCCTGGAGGACAGTCTTCTTCAGTCTGACAAAGAACTACGGCTTGGAGAAGATTTATTCTCCAGATGTTTGATCCTGACTGAGACAGATTTATAAACAAACATCCACAGAGTTAAATACTTACTATAGGCTTGCACACACTTTAACTAAACCACACCCATACCTACCACTGCTTTGATATCAAATGATGCTGATTGGTCATCCTCTGACCAGGAACAGACATATCAGCTGATGATGGACAGAATCTGAACAATCTATCGTATTTGCAATATTCTTCTCCATCAGAATCACAATCACATGAAACTTCTGTTGTGAATTAGCATCTTAGTTTAATGCATCATTTTGAGGAGATTAAATATTTAAAATCTGGTGCTGCAGCGCCACCTTGTAGCCTGAGTCATTTCCACTGTCCCTTGCTCTTTTTGCCCTCCAGGACCATTTTATTATATTTTACATTATTCATATCATTACAGCAGCCAAATATCCCATCTGCAGAGCTGATGCTGTAACCTGCAGGAGGCTTGAAGTTAAACCTTTAGCTTTAATTATGTTGGTAAGGTTAGAGTATCACATCCTACAACTCTAATATTATTTATCAGCCTTTTAGCTCAGTTCAGAATCAGTAATAAGTTAACCCTTAGTTCTGCATCCTGCAGGTCAGAGCCATCTCTGCAGTCTGGATCCTGGAGGCTCTTTGGATAAAAGGTTGCACCAAACGGCACATTTTAATGACAAGTTAAATCCTTTATGGGGATTTGGTGGCAGGACTTATAACTTTCTATTTAAAACCCATTTTATTTTTGGCTCTTCTTTTGTAGGATAAGCTCCAGTGTATACGGCCTCAAGTTCATACCGGTTGGAGATGATGGTGAAGGTATTTTAGAGATTTCACACAGACAGTAGAGAGTATCAGTAGAGAGCCAAATGGAGCTAAACCATCATGTTATCCAGTAAACTCTGGCACGTGTTGTTTTAAATGTCTCCTGGCTGGAGTTTAAATTGTCACAATATTGAGTTTTGGTGTGGTTTGAAACCAATAATCATGTCGGTTAACTGTCACCTCGACATCTCGCTGCACAAATAGGATTTCTCATTATTCATGCTGCACACAAAACAAAAAGGAGCTGAATTATACATTTACTCTTCCTTACCTGGCAACAGCTCTTCTTATCTGTCTACCACACTCATATGTTTATTGTTTTTTCTACTTTTGAGCAGCTGCACTGGAGCATTTTATTCCCAAACCTTCATGTTTCCAAACTTCTATTTAGGAGCTCTGAGGAAGGCAGCATGAATTCATGGAAGGACTGGAAAATCACATATTTAGCTGAGGATAATGCATGATATACACTTATTGATCTCCAAATCAGGTTCATCTGCTAATTAATGCAAAGATGTAATCAGCCAATCAAAGAGTTGGTTTAAAAAGTAGCCTAAAAGATCTCCAACACATCATGGCACCATCTAAAGAATTCAAGAACAGATGAGGAACAAAGTCACTGACATCTATCGGTCTAAAAGGGTTAAAAAGACATTTCTGAGGCTTTGGGACTCCAGCCAACCACGCTGAAAGCCATTACCCACAGATGGGGAAAACTGTGTACAGTGGTGGACCTTCCCAGGAGTGGCAGGCCAACCAAAATGACTACAAGAGAACATGGACGACTCATCCAGGAGGTCCCAGAAGAACCCAGAACAACATCTAAAGACCCCTAAAGATTTGGATAGAATGTGTATAAGCTTGGATGTTATCATCATCAAAGGCAGTGGATGGAGTGTTGATGAAGCTGGGGATGGTGGGGAAAAGTGGATGGAACTGATGAGAACAAAGGACAGCCAACGTAAGGGAAAGTGTTGGTGTAACAGGAGTGGTGAACCTTCCCAGGAGCGGCCAGCCTACCAAAATTCAGCCACACTGGAGGGTTTTCCAGCATGAACGGCCTGTTTAAGGTCACACCACAGCATCTCAGTCAGATCTAAGTCCAGACTTTGACTAGATCACTCCAGAACCTTCATTTAGTCTTTAGTCCACTCAGAGGTGGACTTGCTGGTCTGTTTGGGATCATAGTCCTACTCCATAACCCAAGTGGTCTTGATCTTGGGTCATGAACTGATGGCCGGACATTCTCATTCAGGATTTTCTGCTAGAGAGCAGAATTCATGGCTCTAGTGGTCCAGGTCCTGGTCCAGACCATCACACTACCACCACCATGTCTGACTGTTGGTTTGATGTTCTTCTGATGAAAGGCTGTGTTAGTGTGACTTCAAATTTAACAGCTTTTCTCCCTCATGTTCTCATAAGCATGCTTTAAAGGTGCAGTGTGTAAAATTGGGACTATCAACATCTAATAGTCAATTCTGGAGTGTGATGATCATTTCTCTGGTGATAACTGTGGGAACCAGTGAAGTTTAAAAATCAATACATGCTTAACTGTTATTTGATTCCTTCTATGGTGCCATAGAAACAGGCAAAATGCAAAAATCCAAGATGGCAGCGCCCTTGGAGGGGACCCTCCCTATGTACGAATAAAAGGCTTATTCTGAGTTAATTTAAAACATAAATTTAAAAAATGTGTTATCAGATGTCAACACTAATTTAGATCAATCTACTTATAAATGTTATGTTTCATTTTAACCAAGCTTGTTTTGCTAAATGCTACTAGGCTAAATATTACACACTGCACCTTTAAAGGACGCTCTGATAAACTTTAGCTAATAAATCTGTGGGGTACTGGTTAGACTGGAATGACAACTGTGGGTCTGGACTGGCCTGTGTACGAAAGGCAAGGATGGTAAGTCATCCTTAGACAATAATATTATCCTTTGAAGATGATGTCATCCTTTGACAATAATATCATCCTTTGAAGATGATGTCATCCTTTGACAATGATATCATTCTTTGAAGATGATGTCATCCTTTGAAGATAATGTCATCCTTTGAAGATGATGTCATCCTTTGACAATAATGTCATCCTTTGAAGATGATGTCATCCTTTGACAATAATATCATCCTTTGAAGATGATGTCATCCTTTGACAATAATGTCATCCTTTGAAGATGATGTCATCCTTTGACAATGATATCATTCTTTGAAGATGATGTCATCCTTTGAAGATAATGTCATCCTTTGAAGATGATGTCATCCTTTGACAATAATGTCATCCTTTGAAGATGATGTCATCCTTTGACAATAATGTCATCCTTTGAAGATGATGTCATCCTTTGACAATAATGTCATCCTTTGAAGATGATGTCATCCTTTGACAATAATGTCATCCTTTGAAGATGATGTCATCCTTTGACAATGATATCATTCTTTGAAGATGATGTCATCCTTTGAAGATAATGCTATCCTTTGAAGATGATGTCATCCTTTGACAATGATATCATTCTTTGAAGATGATGTCATCCTTTGACAATGATATCATTCTTTGAAGATGATGTCATCCTTTGACAATGATATCATTCTTTGAAGATGATGTCATCCTTTGAAGATAATGCTATCTTTTGGAAAAAACATAATAGACTTCAAAGGGTGACGTCATCAAAGGCAGATGATGGAATGTTTGATGTTGAATTGTCTTCCCTCCATTTCTGCCAAACAGTCGGCCGTAGTTGGAAACTTTTGGAAAAATGGGGTGGAACTGTCAATGAGTAAGGGTTAGGGTTCCAGAAAGTTCCTCTTCTGTCTGGTCAATCCACAGAATATTTTCCCAGAAGTCTTAAGGACCATCAGGATGTTTTTAATCTAATGTGAGATGAGCCTTTGTGTTCTTCTTGGTCAGCAGTGGTTTTGGCCTTGGAACTCTCCCATGATGCCATTGTTGCCCAGTCTCTTTCTGAATCAATCATGAACTCTAACCTTAACTGAGTCAGCAAGGCCTGCAGGTCTTTGGATGTTGTTCTGGGTTCTTCTGGAACCTCCTGGATGAGTCGTCCATGCTCTTTTCTGCAAAGAAGAGTGGGACAACATTCCTCCACAGTGATGGCAAAGACTCATTGAGAGTTGTTGCTGCTAAGGATGGAACAACCAGTTATGACTTTTTCATATCGGACCAGGTAGGTTCGGATGGCTTTATTGTCTCTATGACTGGAATCATTTAGAAACTGACTTTTGTATTTACTCAGGTTATCTTTGCCTAATGTTGAAATTAGTTTGATGAATTGCAGAAAATAAAAAATCAGGAAGGAAATTTCTTCTTGTATAAAAATATGCCAATATGTATCACAGAAAGAAAAATGTTCACAACATTTTCTATCGTACACCAGTTTGGTTAACTTTTTCAAAACATTTTTTTAATAAATGTGTAATAGATTGATATGCAGTACCTTAAAAAGTCCACATATTCCCCAGCCCTGAATGAAGGCTGTCCAAATTCTCAATTCTTCAGTCGTTTTCACTGCCAAGTTTCAGAACGATCTCGTCTGTAATTTACTGCAAAATGTCATCAAAAGTACAAAAGCTTAAAAAACATGTTGGACTCAAAGAGTCTGTTTGAATTGCACAGACACATTGGCAATGTTGTTGTTTATAGATGTTATTACCTGTTTTTGTGGTCCAGGACTTCTATTTTTGTTGCTGTGGAATCAAAAAGGTTTTATTTTGACTGATTTTAATGGGATAATGGAGAAGTTTGAATCCCTGGTTTTGTGGCAGATTGGAGAAATTACCCACTGAGGGGTGCTTCAGAATAAAAGCACAAGTTGAAGTAAAATTGAGTTTGAACCTCTGAAAGACAGCATCTTAAGAAGTTGTACAAAAACCTTAGAAAGACTTGGAAATCTCCTTTTCAGTGATGCCAGGCATGCAAACCTTCATCTCCATCATTATTTTGCTTTCTACCTCTGAATCTTTCAGTCGTCCTTCCAAAAAAGCCTTGAGAGGCAGGTGCATCAGTGCAATCACTCGCTAGTAACTTGGACTTTTGTGATCTCGACATCTTCAAGAGATGATTGAAAGACGAACCAACGTTCTTAAAGAAATGTTTTGTTCCCGCAGAACTCCAATCATAACCTCGTCCAGCACTCCAAGAAAGAAACGAGAACACCAGACCGCTCACCAGAGAGTCTGTTTGCCTTCAAAACTGCTAAAATTTTCCTCTAAGAATCCAGAATACAAATCAAAAATTATCACTAGAGCAAGACAGGAATGATAGCAGCTACATCAGAAACAGCGCAGGCATCAGAAACATCTATTCTAAGTTACGTACATGCGGCAGCGATGGCGGCTGTGCTGCACGTGCAGAGGGATCTACATGTGACACCATAGTGGGGGGAGCAGCTACAGATCCTGCCAATAAGCAGCAGACTGGATGTACAGGACTCAATTAGCGGGGTTTAGATTATCTTAATGTAGAGTCCTATTTAAAGATGTTAGTGTTTTCCCTGCATTGACAGCACCTGGGTGGGCCACCAGTATTATTTCTGCCACCCAGGTATATTTGCTGACCACTCTTTCTTTTTTAAATCATTGGCTATCATCTGCACAGTCGAGACACATCGGCTACTGCATCCCTATAAATACTACAGCTGAGATGTGATGCTAATGTTGTAAATTCAGCTTCAAATGGCGCCGCTTCTGCAGCTTCTTGCTGCTGATATCATTCTGTACTCCTGAGCTCTAGGACGACGGTTGTGATATGATAATACATCTTCATCTATGAACTTATCTTAAAGGGGACATATTTTACCCCTTTCAGACAAGTTTATATCAGTCTCAGAGGTCCCCAAAACATGCCTGTGAAGTTTGTTGCTGAAAAACTCCAGTTTGGATATTTGCATTCCTCTGTTTCAGCCCTGCTCAGAACCAGCTGTTTCTGTGTCTGTGGCTTTAAATGTTACTGAGCTGTCTGACTCCGCCCCTGACCACACCCCTCTTAGGAAAGGGTTGTGTCTTAATGTATGTGGCTCTCCTGATCCTCCTCTCAGCTGCCAGCTCAGGAGAGGAAGGCGGAACTTTCTTCTAAGTGGGGAGGGCCAACCAAACATGGGGGCGGGGCTAACTCCCCACATGACATCATGAGGGGAATATCTGAGAACAGCATGTTTCAGCACATACTTTCTGAAAGGTGGAGAAAGAGAGGGGTGGAGGGAATGGATTTTCTGGTACTTGAGGAGATTGCGGACAGGCCAGGGTACATTTTTGTGTTAGAAAAGCCTGAAAAAACAATTTCCCTCTCCCAGTCTTCGTCATGATTTCTTTGTCTTTTCTGCACTGTCCCTCCCATTTGGATGAAAACTGGCTTTTATTTCAAATCAACCAAAGGAACTCGATTGAAAGTTTTGATGGCATGTCAGTCCAGTTGGTTTATTTCGACATTTATATTGCTGAGCATCTCCATCACAGCCAACATTCTTAAACTCTTAAAACAACATTTCTAGTTTCACTCAGAGCCACACAGAGTCCCTGTGTTGATATATTTTCTATTTTTTTTTGCAGTCTTGAGCTAACTTTACATCCCCCATGTTTGGATGAAAACTAGCTTTTATTTTGAATGAGCCAAAGGGACTGCACTGACAGCATTTTAACACTAATATAAAGAGCAAAAAGGAACATTTAAGGTAAAAGCGGTTTATGTAGTGTAAGAGGCATTAAGCTGTTAAGGCACGGGTGTCAAACTCAAGGCCTGGGGACCAAATCCGGCCTGAGGCGCAGTTTTACTCGGCCCACAGGATCAGATCATACTTTTTATCAGAACTGGCCCGCAGGTGTGAGGTCTGCAGATTTCCTCCAGTAGAGAAATGTAAATTTAACCTTGAAGATTTAAAATATCCTTCAACTCATAAAAATGTGAGAAAGTAAAGAGTAAACATCATGAGATAGAAAGTAAGGATTGGGGGAGAGAAATGTATTTGTGTTTTCATTTACTATTTTCAATTTGTATTTCTAAATTCTGACTTAAACTTAACATTTTGACTTTTTATCTCATACTGTGAACTTTTAGAGTCCAATTTTAAATTTCAAGTAATATTTTAAAATTTCAAGATCATGATTTCAAATTGAATCTCATATTTTGCCCTTTTAAACTCCTAACTTTGACTTTTAATCCCATAGTTTGACTTTTTAAACTCACAATTTAGAATTTCATCTCTTTTGACCTTTTAGATTCAAAATATTAAATTTTAAGTTATATCTTGATGTCTTTAACTAAACATTTTGGTTTGTGACATTTTTCAACTCCTTTGATTTGTAATCCCATTTTGGACAAAACTCATGATTTTTACTTTCTATCTCATATATTTGCATTTTGAAATCATTATTTTAACTTTTGATTTTGTTTTCTGACCTTTTAACTAATATTTTGAACTTTATCTCAGGTTTTGAGCCTTTAAACTTACCTTTTTTTACTTTTTTTAAAATCTCAAAATCATCTATCATCACTTTTTCTCCCCCTTAATGTATTACCTGTGAAAATAAGGTTTACAGTTTATGGTTAAATGTTGACCCTGTTAGGCCCTCAGGTTGGAGCTAAATTCAGATTTCGGCCCCTGCTGTGGTTGAGTTTGACACCCCTGTGTTAAGGTGCCATTGCTGTTCATGTTGTTTTATTAAATTTTGAAATAAACCATGAAATCATCGTTCCCAGAGTCAGCGGTGCTTCGTTCAGAGATATTTGTCAAACTTCCACTACTGAACACGTCCACTCATCAACACACTGAGGCCTCTGCTCTGCAAGGCTTTAGTGAAGCCAACCTTTATGAGTTTGGATTTTTGTTTTGACTTCATGGAAAACTACATTTCTAGTCCCATGCAGGGTCCCTTTGAGTCTACCTAGTACTTGGTCTTTGTTGTGATTTATTTTCTATTGTTTTGCACTGTCTTTAGCTACGTTCACGTTCCCCCATGTTTGGATGAAACAGACTTTTATTTTGAATGACCAAACCATGAAATCAGTTTCCAGAGTCAGTGGTGCTTCATTTAGAGATATCTGTCAAACTTAAATCTTTCTAAGCTTCTGCTACTGAACACCTCCACTCCGCTCTGCATTTTTAAAGTGAAGCCAACCTTTAAATTTTAACTCTGGCATCACGGACGTGAAAGATTCGCTTTGTAAACATGTGGAAAAAGACCAGTTCTATTTCAATCAGTAAAATTTAGTCCTATCCTAGACGTCTGACTCGGCCAATCACAGCCCAATAAAACGAGCCCCCTGACTTTAGGAGATTACAGTAACATCCCTGACTGCTTCCTTCCTGCTGCTTTTTCGTATCATCGCCGTTCGAGTAATTCCCGCTCCATCCAGCGCTGCTGTAGCTGCCAGTCGCTCCAGATAAGACCGCCTGAGAATGCAAATGTGAATGTAAATAACCGTCCAGCGATGGTACTTGTGTGTATAAAAGCACCGCTGGAGGTGAAATGTATTCTTCAGCGGTGAGGAGGGGGGAGAAAAGGCTTCCTGCTCCCGCTCTGAATAGGCAGGACGGCTCGCCTCGTTGTAGAGAATTCCATTAGCGCTGGTTTCTGTGGAGGGTTTTACTGTCACATGCTGCCTCTGAGGGTCTTTACGGCCTGCCAAGAAACATTTCAGCAAACCGGCTGTGGAGGGAGTCCTGCTGAGGAGGAGAGAACGAGCTCGAGACGCCACAAAAGGACTTTTAATAAACTTTTATCAGTCACAGTGCTTTGCTCCAGACCACATTCATGCCACTCCATTTCCACTTTAAAGGAGCGTTTACACCGCTGCAGGTCTGCATGTGAAGCTGATGAGGTTTCTGGAGCCTGTCTGAGGTTAAATCTTTATGTTTACGGCCTCATTAAAGGCTGCGAGGTGTTGGAAGTTAAGGTGAAGTAAACGTGTCGTAAGACTCAAAAACGTCACCTGTCAGATCGTTCTGCGGCCTGTTAACGACGGTGACAAATATCTTTAATCTCTGGATAAATTTAAACATGATCCGGCAGCTTGAGCTGCTTACTGACATAAATCTGAAAGCTGTAATTGTTTTTCTACAAACCCCCATTGTTTAACATGCTGAGTGTGTCTAAGGACTTTAATATGTTCACAGCGTTATGGAGGAAAGAGGAGGAAGTGACTTAAAAACAACGGCACTGAACGACACGAACAGGGCTCTGAGTCTGACACATAGACCTGACACTAGACGTCTCTCTCTTCACTTCATACCAACTTATCTGTTTCTATTCATCTACTCCGAACATCTTTAAAATCTGTAAAACTGCAACTGAGAGACCACAGCTTTGGAGAATAAAGACTCATTTAGACAATGCACGGTGAGATATAAAAAGAACGCCATGGATGCTGCCGGTCACATGATGATAAATCATCGCCCCGTACCTCGCTCTCTCTCCTGAATTCCATCTCTCTGCAGCTCGCCACCAAAGCCACAATGACGTGGTCCTTGGGCGGTAGTACGGTACCCTGTGTTTTAAAGATACACTATATGGACAAAAGTATTTGGCCACACCTGTTAACTACTGAATTCAGGTGTATGAAATCCTCACCAGTCAGCTGTCAGTGATATTATTGGAAAGTGGAAGAGTTTAGGAGCAGCAGCTCAGCCATGAAGAGGAAGACTATGTAAAATCACATAGCGGGACCAACAAAGTCTCCAAGGCTCCATGGCAACAGCTGCATGCAAGCCTCACACCACCAAGTCCAATGCCGAGCATCAGACGGAGTGGTGTAAAACTCACCGACACTGGACCATCAGGATCTGGGTCTGGAGGATGCTGGGAGAACGTTACCTGTCTGACTGTGAAGTTTGGTGGAGGAGGGATAATGGTATGAGGCCGTTTTCAGGGTCTGGTCTAGACCCCTTATCTCCAGTGAAGGCCAGTCTTAATGCTTCAGCAGACCAAGACATTCTGGATGATGCTATGCTTCCAAGTGTGTGGCAACAGTTTGGGGAAAGCCCTTTTCTCTTCCAGCATGACTGTTGAGTCCTGACCTCAACCCCATCCAGCATCATTGGGATGAACTGGAACAGAGATTGTGAGCCAGGCCTTCTGGTCCAACATCGGAGCCTGACCTCATAAATGCTCTACAGCAGTGATACTCAGCACGTTGCTCTGGAGCCACATGTGGCTCTTTTAAGCCTTAATTTGAAATATTATTCCCCCAGATAACCTTAAAAAAGGGAACTTCGACCTCAGAAATTATTCATTGCAAGTCAGTACTCAGTTTGTTCGCCACACTTATAGAGTAGGCTTTATTTGTCCGACTTAATCGTCAGTCTTCATTTTTTTTCCTGTATATTTCCATATCCCTTATTTTCAATGTTTTTGCCCCTATTTTTCTTTCTTTTTTTTTGTCGAAACTTTTCAACCATTATTGCTGTAAGCCCATTTTTAACACGTCTTTTTTCCACTTTTTGCCCCTTTCTGGCCACTTTTATCTCGTTTTCACTATCTTTTTGCCACTTGTTGACTATTTCAGCTGCCTTTTGCCATTAAATGCCACTTTTTCCTATTTTTGCCACTCTTTGCTGAGTTCAACCAGTTTTTCCCACCTTTTTGATGCTTTCTGCCCATTTTAATCATGTTTCAATCCTTTGTTGCCACGTTTTTGCTTCTTTTTGACTATTCTCGCCAGCTGTAACTCATTCTTTGGTCACTTTTCACCCATTTAAGCCACTTTCTGCCCCTTTATCCACTTTATGTCCCCATTTTTGCAACTTTTCTCTCAGTTTTTGCCTTTTTTAAGCCAATTTGCCCCTTTTCACCAATTTTATACCACCTTTGTTGCCACTTTTGAACTTTTTTTACCACCTTTAACTGATTTCTACTGCTGCTTCAACACGTTTTTGACACTTTCCACCACTTAGATTGTGGCGTGTTGTAACAGTTTGGCTCTTTGGTTGAACAGGGTTGAGGACCACTGCTATACAGAATGAATGGACATACATTCCCACAGAACACTCCCGAATCTTGTGAAAAGAGTGGAGGCTGTTAGAGCTGCAGAATGGGCCAACTCCATATTAGAGTACATGGATATGAATACGATGGCATTACAGTCCCTGTTGGTAGAATGGACATGTAGCCGAAAACTTTGGTCCATGTAATGTAGCCGTATCCAGTTAACTACCATTGCAGTAAAAAAAAAACAGCAGCATTATTTATGATGTTATAAAAGTGATGCCAGAGCTGCTAACCTGCTACCTAATCTAGACCACAGAGAACATCAGACTGACCTCCTACCTTATCTAGACCACAGAGAACATCAGACTGACCTCCTACCTAATCTAGACCACAGAGAACATCAGACTGACCTCCTACCTAATCTAGACCACAGAGAACATCAGACTGACCTCCTACCTAATCTAGACCACAGAGAACATCAGACTGACCTCCTACCTTATCTAGACCACAGAGAACATCAGACTGACCTCCTACCTAATCTAGACCACAGAGAACATCAGACTGACCTCCTACCTTATCTAGACCACAGAGAACATCAGACTGACCTCCTACCTAATCTAGACCACAGAGAACATCAGACTGACCTCCTACCTTATCTAGACCACAGAGAACATCAGACTGACCTCCTACCTAATCTAGACCACAACCACAGAGAACATCAGACTGACCTCCTACCTAATCTAGACCACAGAGAACATCAGACTGACCTCCTACCTAATCTAGACCACAGAGAACATCAGACTGACCTCCTACCTAATCTAGACCACAGAGAACATCAGACTGACCTCCTACCTAATCTAGACCACAGAGAACATCAGACTGACCTCCTACCTTATCTAGACCACAGAGAACATCAGACTGACCTCCTACCTAATCTAGACCACAGAGAACATCAGACTGACCTCCTACCTAATCTAGACCACAGAGAACATCAGACTGACCTCCTACCTAATCTAGACCACAGAGAACATCAGACTGACCTCCTATCTTATCTAGACCACAGAGAACATCAGACTGACCTCCTACCTAATCTAGACCACAGAGAACATCAGACTGACCTCCTACCTAATCTAGACCACAGAGAACATCAGACTGACCTCCTACCTAATCTAGACCACAGAGAACATCAGACTGACCTGCTACCTAATCTAGACCACAGAGAACATCAGACTGACCTCCTACCTAATCTAGACCACAGAGAACATCAGACTGACCTGCTACCTAATCTAGACCACAGAGAACATCAGACTGACCTGCTACCTAATCTAGACCACAGAGAACATCAGACTGACCTGCTACCTAATCTAGACCACAGAGAACATCAGACTGACCTCCTACCTTATCTAGACCACAGAGAACATCAGACTGACCTCCTACCTAATCTAGACCACAGAGAACATCAGACTGACCTCCTACCTAATCTAGACCACAGAGAACATCAGACTGACCTCCTACCTAATCTAGACCACAGAGAACATCAGACTGACCTCCTACCTAAGGCCCATAAATTCAGGACTTAATGTTCCTTTTTACAGATGAACTGAGCCTGCACCAAACTGTGATCCAAAGACCGAGGTATGAACCTGACTAAGACCCATAAACCCCCAGAAATGAGACCTGAAGGAGCAGTGGTTTTACATCTCTGTGGCTGCAGGGAGACGCTGAAACGGACATTGGTATATGAGATCAAATAATAATAATAATAAAGGAGCTGGATTAATCCTGATTAATGCATTAGTGCAGACATAAAAACATGCATTTATTGTCGTTTCTTCATGAAGAGCGTTTTAGGACTTGAAGAGGTCTGAGTTTATCTCCCAGACAGACCTGAGCGACCTTACAATCACATCTCAAAAAGCTGCAGACGCCGCACGTCTTTGCTCTTATCCCCATTCCATAATTATCCCGGCTTTTGGGGTATTTTCTCTGTGATTGTTTCAGCTTTATCTCTCCACAACAACACAAAGTTCTTATCTGACTTATGAGAGATCTGGAGATTAACAGCAGCACACCTTATCTTGTTTACTGTTGTGTTTCCTCCATCTGCCTCTCTGTTTCCATGGCAATATTAAAATATTCTCAGATTGTTAATTCGTGTGTGAATCAATCGGATATTGCCAGCCGATGCTCTGATTGCATTGATTTCTGCAGAGCCGTGGCGCATTTGTCTCCTGTTTCCATCGCCATCACGGGCGCCCCCCTTCCCTTTTATTTCTAAAAACTTGATCCGTCACACGCAGAGGTCACAGCAGGGATTCGCCGCGCTGCTGAAGGGCTCTCCAGCAAAGCGGTTTGTCCACATCGGGGGCTTGAACCTGTGAGGAAGCCCCTCTCTGAGCTCCCCGCTCCAACCCGGGGAAATCAAGGTTAAATAAAGAAAATGAAAGCAGAATAAATAATGAGCAGCGAGCGGGGTGTGGAGCTGCATCTCATCTGCTCCTGTTTTCATTTAGAGCTGGGACGGCACAAAAAAAAACAGAGAAGAAGAAGAGAGGAGGGGGGGTTGAAGGGTTGGGGGAGGAGGAGACGAACGAGGAGACAAATTGAGAAACACGGGGTCGGTGACACGACACAAACACACGTTTGCTCTTTTCATCTCAGTTTTATCCACATTACATTTTAATCTGCTCAGAAAAACACCTCCATCTCCGTCTGATGGCCCCAGGAAACGCTCGATACTCAATCTGAAACCTTAAATATTTCACTTTTTCTCTTTTTGTTCAGGTTTTTTTTTTTTTACCTCACTCTGCAGGATAAAGACACAGAAACAAGTCTGAGCTCATGCAGAAAAGATTCACGTCAGCAATCAGTAGAAAGTCTGGTTTAGGTTCAGCATTTATCCTTCTGAAATAAAGTTAAAAACTGGCAGAAATCATTACAAACACAGCCTTCACAACTGCTGCTGAGACAACACCGGACTTCAAGTTCAAATTCTTAAACACAGACAGGAGTTTGGCACGCGTTACGCTGAAAGGCATAAATGAGAGAAAAATCACTGAGCAGCTTGGACTTCAACTTTTACTAATGGTGAACGCTAGCCTGGCCACACACTAGATTATTTTATAATCTGGACTGATTCTAAAATCTTTTTTCACCATATAATTATCTGAATTCACACAGACAGCTGCTGAGATCTCATAGAAACTCAGGATCAAACGTGACAACAAAGACAAACAAACATGGAGGACCACTGAAATTTCAGCTGGCTGTCGTGGCGGCCGTTAGAGTCACAGCAAGAAAACAAATCAAAAAAACATTTTAAATCACCTCAAGAGGAAAAAGTTGACTTTAAAATTGGAGAAGTGATACCACCTAAACACTTTAAATCAGGTACCCGAAAGAAAACAGGAAGAAAAGAGGCAGAATGACAAAGTTCTTTTCAAAGAAGAGTGAGGGCACATGTCTCAAGAAAGCAGGGACAGAGGGCAAGATGAGAATGATGGAGGAGAAGAAAGCAGGGACAGAGAGCAAGATGAGGATGATGGAGGAGAAGAAAGCAGGGACAGAGAGCAAGATGAGGATGATGGAGGAGAAGAAAGCAGGGACAGAGGGCAAGATGACGATGATGGAGGAGAAGAAAGCAGGGACAGAGGGCAAGATGAGGATGATGGAGGAGAAGAAAGCAGGGACAGAGGGCAAGATGAGAATGATGGAGGAGAAGAAAGCAGGGACAGAGAGCAAGATGAGAATGATGGAGGAGAAGAAAGCAGGGACAGAGAGCAAGATGAGGATGATGGAGGAGAAGAAAGCAGGGACAGAGGGCAAGATGAGGATGATGGAGGAGAAGAAAGCAGGGACAGAGAGCAAGATGAGGATGATGGAGGAGAAGAAAGCAGGGACAGAGAGCAAGATGACGATGATGGAGGAGAAGAAAGCATGGACAGAGAGCAAGATGACGATGATGGAGGAGAAGAAAGCATGGACAGAGAGCAAGATGACGATGATGGAGGAGAAGAAAGCAGGGACAGAGAGCAAGATGACGATGATGGAGGAGAAGAAAGCATGGACAGAGAGCAAGATGAGGATGATGGAGGAGAAGAAAGCAGGGACAGAGAGCAAGATGAGGATGATGGAGGGGAAGGAAGTGTGTTTGTGTGTGTGTGTGTGTGTGTGTGTTGGGGTGTCTGTGTGTGTGTGGGTTGGGGGGTTGGGGGGGTTAAAACCACCTATGGCTGCAAACTAGTAACCATGAAGGGGAGGGGGCGGAGCATGTGGCTGTCCTGGACGGAGGAGGTAGAAACATGGAATTAAAAACAGAGCATGAGCAGCCTGTTTGACATGTCCTCTTATTTGAAGCAGAAAAAAGCTGCAGAGAAACTCTAGCATTTGTAACAGGAATATGAACTTATCACGAGTCCCTGGATTTAAAACAACAAACCAGCAGAGTGTCTTTCTTTCTTTTAAGCTATTCAACTATTGAAACATGACGACCTGTATAACCATAGATCACTAGTGATTTATAAATGATGAGTGAGGAAAACTGCTGCATTTAAATGGCAGAAGGCCTGGGAGCACGCTGCATGCAGAGCACAGTTCAAGCTTCCTCTGACTAAAACATGTCCTTCTGTCGTACATTTTTCCCTCCACAACAGTTCGACTTATTTTAAAAAGTCCAAAAATTCAGTTTAGGCTGAAACATCCAACTTCTGCTTTCCAGAGTTTTAAACCACATCTCACGGCCTGGTGTCAAAGACGGATGACCCTTTGACCTTTTTAAACCAGACGCCCACCAGGTTTGGTGAAATCAGCCAATAAGATTCGTTTCTTTGGTTAAGTATTCACACCACGGCTGATTTTAAATTCAGGAACAGACCAAGACCAGAACTTTGCATCTAAAAGAGAAGAGCCAAGTGAGACAGCAGAAGGAAGTGAATTTTTCTGTGGATATGTGCAGCAGTGGCTGCTTTATTTAGAGATCATCTCTTTAGCAATAACTCCACACACTGACTGCTGTTCTTTGACTTATTTAAAGCTTAATATTGATTGGCACTGGACTGCTGGTAATACTGGACACACATAAGATACATCCTAAAACCAGAGCCCTGCTCCCAGTTTACCCCTATTTACAGGGTTTTCAGACAGATACGCCTTTAAAGGTCAGATACATCATGACCTATGACCTCAGCCATTCCTATTACATCAGCTGAAACAGCGGCTTAAATGGGTTTGTTCTTCCTGTTATAATCCCATGAACTTTGACCTTTGACACAGTCAGAGAGGCAGCTGTAAACCCTGTAGCTCCGTACACTCACCCTTACCTCTGCTAAAGCTACATTACAGATAAACACACGAGATCTGACAGATCCTTCACAATAAAAGTCTGACAGATCCTTCACAATAAAAGCCTGTCTGTCTGATAGATCCTTCACAATAAAAGTCTGACAGATCCTTCACAATAAAAGCCTGTCTGTCTGATAGATCCTTCACAATAAAAGTCTGACAGATCCTTCACAATAAAAGCCTGTCTGTCTGACAGATCCTTCACAATAAAAGCCTGTCTGTCTGATAGATCCTTCACAATAAAAGTCTGACAGATCCTTCACAATAAAAGCCTGTCTGTCTGATAGATCCTTCACAATAAAAGTCTGACAGATCCTTCACAATAAAAGCCTGTCTGTCTGACAGATCCTTCACAATGAAAGTCTGTCTGTCTGACAGATCCATCACAATAAAAGTCTGTCTGACAGATCCTTCACAATAAAAGTCTGTCTGACAGATCCTTCACAATAAAATTCTGTCTGACAGATCCTTCACAATAAAAGTCTGTCTGTCTGACAGATCCTTCACAATAAAAGTCTGTCTGACAGATCCTTTACAATAAAAGTCTGTCTGACAGATCCTTCACAATAAGTCTGTCTGTCTGTCAGATCCTTCACAATAAAAGTCTGTCTGACAGATCCTTTACAATAAAAGTCTGTCTGACAGATCCTTCACAATAAAAGTCTGTCTGACAGATCCTTCACAATAAAAGTCTGTCTGACAGATCCTTCACAATAAAATTCTGTCTGACAGATCCTTTACAATAAAAGTCTGTCTGACAGATCCTTCACAATAAAATTCTGTCTGACAGATCCTTCACAATAAAAGTCTGTCTGACAGATCCTTCACAATAAAAGTCTTTCTGTCTGACAGATCCTTTACAATAAAAGTCTGTCTGACAGAACCTTCACAATAAAAGTCTGTCTGACAGATCCTTTACAATAAAAGTCTGTCTGTCTGACAGATCCTTTACAATACAAGTCTGTCTGTCTGACAGAACCTTCACAATAAAAGTCTGTCTGTCAGATCCTTCACAATAAAAGTCTGTCTGACAGATCCTTTACAGTAAAAGTCTGTCTGACAGATCCTTCACAATAAAAGTCTTTCTGTCTGACAGATCCTTCACAATAAAAGTCTTTCTGTCTGACAGATCCTTCACAGTAAAAGTCTGTCTGACAGATCCTTCACAATAAAAGTCTTTCTGTCTGACAGATCCTTCACAATAAAAGTCTGTCTGACAGATCCTTCACAATAAAAGTCTTTCTGTCTGACAGATCCTTCACAATAAAAGTCTTTCTGTCTGACAGATCCTTCACAGTAAAAGTCTGTCTGACAGATCCTTCACAATAAAAGTCTTTCTGTCTGACAGATCCTTCACAGTAAAAGTCTGTCTGACAGATCCTTCACAATAAAAGTCTTTCTGTCTGACAGATCCTTCACAATAAAAGTCTGTCTATCTGACAGATCCTTTACAATAAAAGTCTGTCTGATAGATCCTTCACAATAAAAGTCTGTCTGCCATCCCTGGTTTGTTTTACACCAGAATATTTAAACATGTTTTCTAATCCAGGTACTGTTAATGTTAAAAAGAAGAGTGTCTGTTGAAGATTATCAGGGACACTGAAATTCATTTTAACAACCTTTATATAATTCTGGGAAAGAGGTCAGGATTCCTGCATTGGTCTAAGAATTGCATGAAAAATGAACAATTCTGAGATGTAAGATGAATTCTAAATTTGATCTGAGTATTCTGAATAAAAAAATCTAACTTTAATCTTGATTTCAGTGGATTTCTTGAAATAAAGAGAAATTTCTGTGACGAAGGTCAGAATTCTGAAGTTAATCTCAGAGTTTTGTCTTTCTTCTCAGAAATCAGAGAATTCTTCATTCCAACTCTAATCCCTAAATTCTGACCTTTTCTCCTCAAAATCATAAATTTAAAGCCAAAATTCTGTCTTTTCCTCAGATACCTGATGCTTATCTCAGAATTTTGACTTCAATCTCAGAATTCCGAATTCTTAAAAAATTCTGAATTCAAACTTTAATCCTACAATTCTGACCCTTCTTCCTCAGAATTATGATTCAGATCTAACAATTCCAACTTCAGCCCCAGGTCTTTGGCCATTTCTTCTTCTGAGATAAAAGTCAGACTACTGAGAAAAAAAGAGGTTAGATTTGAATCCCCGAACGCCATTCCTTTTGTCTCAGAATTCACACTTTAATCCGAGGAATCTGATCTTTGGTCCTTAGAATTCTGAGATTAATGTCAGAATTCTGACATTTTCCCCAGATTTCCGACTTTAATCTCAGAATTCCAGCTTTATTCTCAGGATTCCAGCTTTAATTTCAGAATCCAGCTTTAATCTCAGATTTCCAGCCTTAATCTCAGAATTCCATCTTTTATCTTAGAATTCCATAATAATCTCAGGATTCCAAATTCTATCTGAGATGTCTGACCTTTCCTTCCTCTGAGATAAAAGTCAGACTACTGAGAAAAAAAAGAAAGACAGAATTCAGGTTTTAATGCCTGAATTCAGATATTTTTTCAATTTCAGTATTCAAATTTAATCCCAGAAATCCGACCTTTTGTGTTTAGGATTACAGTCAGAGTTTTATCTTCTCCTCAGATTTCTGACTTTCATCCTAGTTTTCTGATTTTAATCCCAGAATTCCAACTTCAATCCCAGATTTCTGTCCTTCTGTCCTCAGAATTCTGAGACTAAAGTCAAATCTCTGAGTTTATCCCAGAAGAAAGAAAGATCAGACATCTGGGATATCTGAGAAAACGGAGTTCTGACCTAAATCTTAGAATTTCAATTCTAATTCCAGAAGTCTGACTTTTTTCCCCTAAGAACTCTGAGATTAAAGTTGGAATTCTGAAAAAAAAAAGACAGAATTCTGACTTTAATCTAAGAGTTCTGAGAAAGAAGGTCAGATTTCTGACTTTTCTCTCAGAATTCCAACTCTAATCCCAGAATTAAAATTTGAATTCTGGGATTAGAGTTGGAATTCTGTCTTTTTCCTCAGAATTGGGATTGTTTTTCCCAGAAATCTAAAAATTCCTATTCCAGTGGCCCCAATCCTCTTCAGTTTCAGCCCTTCCTGTTTTTAATTTGCACAAAAATGTCGGCGACTTGAAAAACATTTTTCCCATGTTTCACTGAAACCCTGACAACATGGAGCAGATTTCCTGCCGTTCCTGATGAATTCATTTCTGGTCTCCATACCAGCGTCAGACACAGATGTAGTTGGTACTTTTTAAACACGATCATGAGAAAAACACAGACTCAAACCTCTGGAATGAAACTATCCAACATAAAGACAGCCTTTTTTCTTTGTTTGTTAAACTGAGAGTTTGAAGGATGGATCCTGACCGTCTGCACTGATCGTGACGTTAAAAACCCTCTGGAATTTAAACTATCCAACATAAAGACAGCTTTATTTCTTTGTTGTGAAACTTTAAACCTCAGACCCGCTCTGAGGACGGATCCTGTCCATCTGCACAGAGTGGAGTTATGGCGTTTCTCATGGATCCTGGTGAGTTTGGTTCATTTGGTCCACATTAATGAGGTCAACATTCCTCGAAAGAACTTCTTCTTCTGACTGGGAGGGAACAGAAGAACCCCGTGTTCTCCCTAATGAACGTTAACTGGCTCTGGAAATGTTTGATTCCAGGTGTTTGTGCCGACAAGTCTGGTTCTGATTCCTGCAGCCGCTCCACGTTTGGATGTCTGTGACGGCTTCTTCTTCTTCTATGTTTTATTTCCTCGCTGTTTGCCGGCTGTTTCAATCAAAAATAAAGTGATTATGAATATGCAAATTGAGTCATTTGCTAATTGTCGCAGCCAATCCCTCCCAAAAATTAAGCCGAAATTTTTGGAAAAACTCATTTTGCAGCTTGAATGAAGGCTGCCTGTCAGTCAGAGATGTGGGTCAAAGGTTTAATGGCTGATTAAGAACGCGTGTGGGCGTGTGCGTCGCTGCAGAGCGTCCTTCAGTCGTTCCCCTTAAAGAAGTCCCACTTTTCTGATAAAATAACTCAAATATGGATCATTAGGAGAAAATTCCTGCAGAATTTGTTTGCAGTCTTTACACCGCAGAGGCTCTCTAACACGGAGCGCCATCGCCGGCTGTTTCGAGGGAGGAAAGAACGCGACAGAACCAAGGAGAAACAGAGGACAAAAAGGGAGGAAGGAAGGAAGCAGGAATGATGCCAGGAAGGAAGGGAGGTAGAGGGAAGGAGAGAGCTAAGGGCAACTTCAAACTACACATGCAACAAAATGTAAACCACTGATCAGCAACAGACGCCGAGGACCACATCAGGGCCCTCACAGCTAACCATCGGCCCCCAGAAGTTTAATAAATTCATTAAAAGTGAGGATATTTTTGAGGTATTTAGTTTACCTTTTTATAATCCCTACAGCTATTAAAACATCCCCCAAAACTCCTGAGACGGAGCGATTTGATCAGGAATGACTCAGTGTTTGATAAGTTTTACAGAAATCCTCCAATCAGCCATTTTTAAACATGAATCATGATGAAAACGCACAAATCAGCCATTCTTCTTTAAAACTGCATCAACTCCCCACATCAGGGTCTTTGAGAGAAGAAGAATCAACAACAAAGACCTGTCAACCAATCAGAATGCAGCATGTAGCCTAGAGATGGGTGGCACAACAGCCCCAGAAACATGAGGATAAAATACCTCAATCGCCCCCTTGTGGCTGGCTGCAGTATAGCTGATCTCAGAGCAAAAGGATAAAAATCGCCTTAATTTAACCCTTTGGGTGCCACAGTTTTTTCAAGAAAATATTCAATTGCGATATCAAGACTTCAAAAGGCTGTAGCCTGAAAGTGGTTAGAGATAGAGGCATTCTGTAAATGGGGAAAATCTTCAGTTTGACCAAAAGTTTGTGATGGGAGTAAATTCACTCATCTAATTTGCATATTCTGATGTCACCAGGCGGCCTCCACCGCCACGGCTTGTACCACGTCTGCCGCTACCTCCTCGGTTGTTTCCATTCTCGCTACCTCCGTCACTATTCACGTTTTGACCACCCCTGCAACCCCCACCATGTCCCCACCTCGGCCACGGTGAGGAAAAGCATCGGCTTCGGTATGTGCTGCTTGTGGACTCTCGTGGCACACGGAGTCGCCATGGCTCCGACACACCGGCAGTCTCAGTCTCACCGGACAACTGAACATCGTGTTTTGACCACCCCTGCAACCCCCACCATCTCTCCATTGCTTGTCGCAATTTGCGACTTTGGCATTTAAAGGGTTAAAAAATGAAAACAAAAAGGGGCAGGAGGGTTTCCGGGTCAGGGACCTCAGGATTCCAACTTTACTTTTTGCAGATGATGTAGTTCTGTTGGCGTCCTCTCTCTCAGTCAGAGATCACCCTGGTGAAACACATCTAAATAAAAGGACCACAGCTGATGGCGGTAATGAGCCTCTTCACTGTCAGACCCCCTCAGGGTCTAGGGTCACACTAGGCATGACCTTTGACATCACACTCCAGCAGGATTCACACACATTTACATCAACACTCCCCTACTCAAGACCTGACCCCTACTCAAGACCTGACCCTGCTCAAGACCTGATCCTAATTGAGACCTGGCCCTACTTGAGACCTGACCCTACTTGAGATCTGACCCTACTCAAGACATGACCCTAATCCAGACCTGACCCTACCTAAGACCTGACCGTACACAAGACCTGACCCTTATCCAGACCTGACCCTAATCAAGACCTGACCCTAAGACCTGACCCTACTCAAGACCTGACCTCAAGATCTGAACTTCCCGGAGACCTGGCCCTACCCCCTAACCTACCCTGAAGCTTTTCCTACCCCAATCCGTGACGAGTATTTTCAATCAAAATTAGATGCGATCAGGAAAAGAGCAAAGTTTGGTCCCATACCACCTCCTCTGTACAACAGGGGAAGCTTGATTTCAAGTCTGACGTGGTTTGGCCAGTCTGTGTTGTGATTGTGGAGAAGTTTCTACTCACCCAATATCGCCATCAACTGTTGTTTAACGGTGTCAGCGTCACAGAGGGCTCTGAGCGTGGATATCTGCAGCCAGACTATCCCGGCACACTTTGGTTAATCCTCGTCAGTGTCTCCCTGCAGCAACAGAGATGTAAAATCAATCAGTCAACGCTTTTTCGTATATAAGAGCCTTGGCCCCCCCAGGACCCACACGAAAAAGTGACTTCTGGTGTAAAAAAAGAAACATCTATTTGAACTGTTTTCATTGTTCAAAGCAGAACAAAACTGCCCAAAGCACAAGTGTTATTACCAAAAGACCTTTGTATGACCATTTTTACGGGTTTGTCATTATTTTAGAAAGTCTGAGTGAACCTAGTTTCAACAACCTCAGAGTAAACAGGCCTTCACTCCACTCCTGAAATCTCTGGCACCCCCCACCAGAGGGGGTCCCAAACACCAGGTTGGGAACCAAGGACCCAGACCCATGCTCCTCCTCTTTTAGAACTTTGCGACCCACACAGGCATAGAAAAATACTCCTAAGAACATAGCACATGTGTAAATCTGCCTAGATCAGACCGTCCTCACAACCTGAGTGGGCGTGCAAGAAGGAGACTAGTGAGAGAGGACACCAAGACACCTATGACTACTCTGAAGGAGCTCCAAGCTTCAGCAGCTGAGATGGAGAGACTCTGCAGACAACAACTGTTGGCCGGGTTCTTCACCAGTCAGAGCTTTATGGGAGAGTGGCAAAGAGAAAGACACTGTTGAAGAAAACTCAGATTCAATCTGGACTAGAGTTCACCAGAAGGACTGTGGGAGACTCCATGGTCAAGAGGAAGAAAGGTCTTTGGTCTGATGAGACAAGAATGGAGCTTTTAGACCATGGGTTCTCAAAGTGTGGCCCATGAGCCAATGGCGGCCCGCAGAAACATTTCTGGTGGCCGGCAATTGTTAAGACAGGAAGCAAGGCACACTGAGACTGACTGTTTGTTGTAAATACGTTTTTTACATATATTCTTAAATGGACTGCACACAGGACTGTAATATTCCAAATTTGACTGTAGAGGGCAGAAAACCCCAGGGATTTTGTGTGCATTATGATGTTTCTCAAGGTTTTCTCAAGTTTTGCCAGGTTTAGCCTCATTTATTAATTAAAATGTGTTTATTGCACATTACTGGATGCAGACCAATGACTGTAAACTGTTGAGATGCAACCTGGTCATTAAAATGATCACAAATGGGATTTTTTTCTGGGTTTTTTTCCATTTTTTTTTTCCTTCAGCTGCCCTCAGTCCAATGTTGGGTTCCTAAATTGGCCCTCAGCTATCAAAACTTCGAGAACCCCTGTACTAGACAAGACGCAAAACACTGACATCACCACAAACACACCATCCCCACTGTGGAGCACGCAGGTGGCAGCATCATGCTGTGGGGATGCATCTCAGCAGCATCGTGCTGTGGGGATGCATCTCAGCAGCATCGTGCTGTGGGGATGCTTCTCAGCAGCATCGTGCTGTGGGGATGCTTCTCAGCAGCATCGTGCTGTGGGGATGATTCTCAGCAGCATCGTGCTCTGGAAGGCTTGAAAATGTAGAGGGTAAAATGAATCCTCGAGGACAATCTTCTTCAGTCTGATAGAGAACTACGGCTTAGAGAAGATTTCTTTTCCAGTCAGACAATGAGCCGAAGCATCCAGAGAAAGCTACACAGAAATGGTTTAAAGACAACAAGGAGAATGTTCTGAAGTGGCCGAGTCAAAGCCCAGACCTCAATCCAGGAGAAAGTAGAGGCTGGACATGAAAAGGGCTGTTCACACCTGATCCCTGATCAACCTGACAGAGCTTAAGCAGTTTATTAAAGAAGAATGGAGTAAAATTCCAGAGTCCAGATGCTGGATCCTGACTGAGACCTACCCACAGAAACTCAGAGATTAGACTGCAGACAGAGGAGGCTCTACTAAATACTGACTAGAAGGAGAGATATTTAAGTAGTCACTTATTTTACATTACAAAATTTTTACTTAATTATCGTTACTTTGCAGAAATCTTTAAAAAGGCCAAATTCTACTGACTCTGGTTTGAGTTATAACATCATAAAAGAATAACACATCCAAGAGGAAGAATGATTTTTGTTTGTGTCTACGTGGAGTTTCAGGATTGAATCAAACAGGTTTTAATATAATTTGATTTCTTCTTATATCAAATCAAAGTTCATGAATCTGGTACCTAGAACACCCTACTTTAAAATGCAAGCATGCTGCCATCACAGGAGAATGTGAGTGATGCTCCAGGCAGACATTCAGCCAGGGAGGCAGCGTTTGATTGGTTGTTTGCTGCATGTTATCCCGGTGCTGGTTGGCTTCATACACTGACAGCAGAGCAGACATGCTGCTGAGTGTTTACTTTCAGCGTCTGCAGCGACAGCCCCGTTTACTGATGTGTGAGGAGTCTGAGACAGGGGGCTTCTGTTTGAGAGGCTGCGGTCACAGGGCTGCACGCGCTAATGAACATACAATTAAACGTGCTTCCAATATGTCATGTGACCCAGAAGGCTTCCTCCTTTACAAACCAGTCACTTCACCTGGCTTCCTTCCACCTGTTGTCTCATGCAGAGAGGTGGATCTGGCTTCATCGTTAAACAAACAACATGACGTGACAGAAATGGTTCTAGACTTTCATGCAAAGAAAGGAAAATAATGCAATGTCAGTTTCTTTTCCAGAAAACGTGCAGGGAAAGATGTGAGAGGATGGGAGCAGAAGACGAGGGAGGAAAGGAGGGGAGGAGGAGTGAAAGGAAGGAAGGAGGCTGGATCAAATTGGATTAAAGGAAGAAATTAAGGAGGGAGGCAAAGACGGGAGGAGAAGGGGGAGCCATGCCCTCCTATTCTGGCTTTCAATTAGGGAAAGGGTGAGAAAAAGGGAGGAAAAAAGAGAGGGAATGAGACCAGAGAAGACCAGAGGGATAGGGGAGGAAAAGAAGAAAGAATGGAGGGAGAAAAGGGGGGATTTAAGGAAACGTCTGTAGATGAAGTGAAGGAAAAAGAAACGGGGAAGTAAAAGGATTACTCATGCAGGGAGAGGAAGGAAGGAAAGGAGGAAGGATTAAGAGAGGAATCGAGCGAGGGAGTTTGTCACGAGACAGAGTAAAAGAGGAGTAAAAGAAAGAGGAGGAAGGAAGGAAGGAGATGGGGAGAGTAAGGAGAGAGGAGGGGGGCGGAGTGGCGGGATGGAAGGCCAAATAATGGAGCAGCTCATCTCATGGTGAATTTGAATGGAGGCTGAATTAATTTAAATCTCATCACGGCCCGCCCTCTAATACCTTATCAGTTCTGCACGGAGACAAGGGACGTAATCGCATTAGACCCGCCACTCTGCTCCACTGCGCTCTGCTACACACTAAACACACTAAACACACACTAAACACACACACACGTACAGTACCTGTGCTGGTATGTGCTGCTTTTACACACAAGCACTCTGAATGTGCACGCCGTCACGATCTGTGAGGGTGACGCCACACTGTGAGTGCATGTGCATTTAAAATAGGGCTGGGCAAGTTTCTGAGGCCTACACAGGAATATACAAACCTGAGAAGAAAGGATATATGATGGGTGACAGTGAAGGCTCTTCTGACTTCATATGACCATCAGTGAGTAGGGGTGGGCCAAAAAATCAATATGGCAATAACGGTTGTCCTTCTGTGTGCAATACAGTAATCAATATGAGGGTGCCAAATACAGATATTTGCTCTGAAGAGATTTCCCCAGAGTGTCAGTGTGGTCGACCGTTAAAAAGTGATTATTCCTGAAGATAAAAACATTATAATCCTCCACAATAAAGGTTTCAAAAAACCTTCACTGCTGAAATCAGGAAAACTATGTCCAGCTTCATTTATACAACACAGAACATAACGAAATATCGGGATTACTCTAATGACCACTCAACAGTCACAGAGTCACTCTGATAACCACTCAACAGTCACAGAGTCACTCTGATAACCACTCAACAGTCACAGAGTCACTCTGATGACCACTCAACAGTCACAGAGTCACTCTGATGACCACTCAACAGTCACAGAGTCAGTCTGATGACCACTTAACAGTCCCAGAGCCTCTCTGATGACCACTCAACAGTCACAGAGTCACTCTGATGACCACTCAACAGTCACAGAGTCACTCTGATGACCACTCAACAGTCACAGAGTCAGTCTGATGACCATTTAACAGTCCCAGAGCCTCTCTGATGACCACTCAACAGTCACAAAGTCACTCTGATGACCACTCAGCAGTCACAGATTCACTCTGATGACCACTTAACAGTCACAGTCCCCCTGATGACCACTCAACAGTCACAGAGTCACTCTGATGACCACTCAACAGTCAGAGTTATTCTGATGACTTCTCAACAGTCACAAAGTCACTCTGATGACCACTCAGCAGTCACAGATTCACTCTGATGACCACTTAACAGTCACAGTCCCCCTGATGACCACTCAACAGTCACAGAGTCACTCTGATGACCACTCAACAGTCAGAGTCACTCTGATGACAACTCAACAGTCACAGAGTCACTCTGACGACCACTCAACAGTCAGAGTCACTCTGATGACAACTCAACAGTCACAGAGTCACTCTGACGACCACTCAACAATCACAGAGTCACTCTGACGACCACTCAACGGTCAGAGTCACTCTGATGACCACTCAACAGTCACAGAGTCACTCTGATAACCACTCAACAGTCAGAGTCACTCTGATGACAACTCAACAGTCACAGAGTCACTCTGACGACCACTCAACAATCACAGAGTCACTCTGATGACCACTCAACAGTCACAGAGTCACTCTGATAACCACTCAACAGTCAGAGATTCATCCTGACGACCACTCAACAGTCACAAAGTCACTCTGACGACCACTCAACGGTCAGAGTCACTCTGATGACCACTCAACAGTCACAGAGTCTCTCCGATGACCACTCAACAGTCACAGATTCTCTCAGATGACCACTCAACAGTCACAGAGTCAATCTGATGACCACTCAACAGTCACAGTCGCTCTGATGACCACTCAACAGTCACAGAGTCACTCCAATGAACACTCAACAGTCACAGAGTCTCTCAGATGACCACTCAACAGACACAGTCACTCTGATGACCACTCAACAGTCACAGTTACTCAGATGACCACTCAACAGTCACAATGGCACTCTGATGACCACTCAACAGTCACAGATTCACTCTGTCACCACTCAACAGTCACAGAGTCACTCTGATGACCACTCAACAGTCACAGAGTCACTCTGATGACCACTCAACAGTCACAGATTCACTCTGATGACCACTCAACAGTCACAGATTCGCTCTGTCACCACTCAACAGTCACAGATTCACTCTGATGACCACTCAACAGTCACAGAGTCTCTCTGTCACCACTCAACAGTCACAGAGTCACTCTGATGACCACTCAACAGTCACAGAGTCACTCTGATGACCACTCAACAGTCACAGATTCACTCTGTCACCACTCAACAGTCACAGAGTCACTCTGATGACCACTCAACAGTCACAGATTCACTCTGTCACCACTCAACAGTCACAGAGTCACTCTGATGATCCCTCAAGAATCAGAGTCCCTCTGATGACTACTCAACAGTCACAGAGTCACTCTGTCACCACTCAACAGTCACAGAGTCACTCTGATGATCACTCAAGAGTCAGAGTCACTCTGATGACCACTCAACAGTCACAGATTCACTCTGTCACCACTCAACAGTCACAGAGTCACTCTGTCACCACTCAACAGTCACAGAGTCATTCTGTCACCACTCAACAGTCACAGAGTCACTCTGATGACCACTCAACAGTCACAGAGTCATTCTGTCACCACTCAACAGTCACAGAGTCACTCTGATGATCACTCAAGAGTCCTGTTATTCTACAGAGTACTGTTAGTGTAAAATACTGAGATATGAATTTCACCACTCAACAGTTACAGATTCACTCTGTCACACTCAGACAGTCACAGAGTCATTCTGTCACCACTCACCAGTCACAGAGTCACTCTGATGACCACTACACACGCTGCATGTAAAGTCATTCTGTCACCCATGGGTGCTCAACAGTCACACGCAGTCATGCTGATGATCACACACAGAGTCACTCTGATGACTACTCAACAGTCACAGAGTCACTCTGATGACCATTCTGACGGTATTACCAACATTTAAAAAAGTGAGTTTTTTGAATACTTTGTGAATGACCTATATGGCAGCACTTTGTTATCAAGCTACTGCAGCTTAGTTAGCTAGTTATTAAAAGTCTCTGTTATTTTTAAGCAGTTATTTATCTTATCTTATAAAATCATGCTTCTCTGAGCTTATCCTCAGACGTGTTCAGCCGGCTGTCACAGGTCTGTTTTAGGGGGAGAAGGACGGTTGGAACAAAGGAATATGCATTTAGATGTGTTATCTCTTGTAATCCTGTTATTCTACAGAGTACTGTTAGTGTAAAAATACTGAGATATGAATTTACCCAGCCCTAAGTTAAACCAGCACACAGACAGTGTGAGGAAACCCAGCATGCATGTAAACACACACACACTGAGCCTCTAATAAAGTTTGATTTGGTGCTACAACACGCATGCACACACACACACTCACACTGACGGAGCAAATAAATGAGAGTCTGACAGCACTCTCCAGTTACCTTGTAGGGGAAAAGGCTCATGGGAAGTTATGCGGCGGGCTGTTGACATTGGCTGCAGCAGGACGAGCAGCTTTACAGCACAGACTCCTCGCACTGACACTGAAACATACCCCGACCACAGCCAAAGACGCTCTCTGTGAAGACGTGGACCACTTAACGGCTCCATAGTCCACCTCAGACACTCCAAACAAAGACGTCTGGGAACGTTTTTATATCAATAAAGTTTGATTTGGTTCTGCTGATAAGAACAGGAAGCTCCATCCAAAAATACTGAGAGTGCTGACAGAGTGCTGCTAGCTATCTGGGCCTGGTTGGTGCTGTTTGGAGTCAAAGACAAGGAAAAGTCTGAGGCTTTAACTCTGGACTCATTGTGGTCCCTCTGTCTGTGGTACCAGGGCTTGGTCTTATGGTTTACAGCAGATACTGCTGCTTTGGTTTACATTCTAATAAACCAAAAACCTTCAAGGACTTCATGGCATTAAAAAACAAACACTAGTAGAGATGTGCAATACGGGATTCTTACCGATGAACATCAATTATTTCAGCCGATAACGATAAATCCCAAAAAGAACAGAAAAATGAAGAATGGTTTTTTAAAATGATGTTGCGTTCGGATCAAAAAAAGAATACTTTTGTATGACAGGTTTTGTGACAAAGGAATGTTACATCAGCAGTGTTCTTTTCTCTGATGTTCCGTTTCTGATCAGAGGAGGAGAGAACTGGCCAAAATGACCGTCGGGGGGTCAGGGAATCCATTTCCTGTTTGAAAACAAACAAGAAACAAACAAAACTAGAAATGGATTGTTTTTCTGTAAAAAAAAAAACTTTTTTCTTCTTCTTTTTTTTAGATTTAGACAGCTTCATCTCAAAGGGCAAAAACTGAATTGCCCTTTGGCATAAATAAAGTTGTCTAAATCTAAAAATTAAAATCTAAAAATGAAATCCTGACAAATTCTTTTTCTTCTGCTTTTTTTGTTTTTGTTTTTTCATTTTTAACAGAAAATGAAAAAAAGGAGCTGTTATTTGGTATTTTTGTTGGAAAAATAAAAAAAATAAAATAAAAAAACAAACTAAAAAAAGTTTCCCTGTTTTTCATTTTGGTCTCAAAAAATGGAAATTAAAACAAAATGTAAACAAAAAAAAAAAAATTGTGAATCCATTAACAGTGATTTTTTTTTTCATTGCTGTTATTTTGTTTTCTTGTTTTAATGAATTACTTGACAAAAAGGAAATCATGTGATACATTGGGAAAGGTGAATATTTAAAAATAAAAGCGCTCATGTCAAAATCTTAGCCTACATGTCCATCCGCTGTGTTTTACAGTACAGTTATAGGTCTGTTTGCTCCATACAATGTATTAAAATCATGTCATGGATTTTTAAAAAATAAGAACTAATTTCTTTTGCACATAATAAAAAATGAACCATTCCACCAAACAAATCTGTCTCCTGCTGTGTACATGGATAAATACCTCAAGCACTTCAGAATTCATATTAATGTATTTTCCTCCGAATATTAACGTAGTCCACTAGATCACCAGTACCTCTACCACTCACATGACTTTAAATACACTGTGTAGAGCTAATAGGCCTATTATTATCATACTGTAGAACACAGTGGAAGCCTATGTAGGTTTAAATTTAACATTTTATTTTGAAGTGTCTATCTTTCCCATTGGATCACATGACTTGCTGAAAGAAAATTGAACCCTTTTTTAATTCATTATTTGTTTTTCCATTTTTTGTGACCAAAATGCAAAAACAGTAAAACTTAGTTTTTTAATTTTTGTTTCTTTTTTTTAGAAAACGAAAAAAGAAAAAAAAAAAAAAAACAGTATGTTTTTCCGTTTTCTGTCAAAAAAAAAAAAAAAAAAAAAAAAATTCCATGATTTTCTCCAGTTTTATGAGGCAGGTTTCAAACATGAAATGGACTTGCCAGAAAAATAGGCAGGTTTTTCCACGTGTTGTTCTCCATTTTTCTACTGCAGAACAGAAAAGGCTCGTTTCTTGATTTCTAATTTTTCACTTCTGATTAAAAATCTATTGGCCGTAAACTACACTGACCGTACTGATCATACGCTCCTGAATTCACTGGGCATCAGGAAATGGGGGACCGCTGTTAGGACTGGATGGAAAAATTAAGTACCAAACATGGCTTTCTTTCCACAGTTGAACAGATTTACCTGGCTGGAGGTGATCAATATCCCATATTACTCCTGCAGGTCCTGCAGGCCTCCTGGTGTTGTCTTTCCTGATGAAGGGAGACCAGAGTCTAGATGGGTCCAGTACTGAGCTAAGAGGCTAGCTGAGCCCCTTTAACACATAAAAAAGTCATCGTTTTTTCATAAACATGCTTTAAATGTAAACATTAATGCACTATCGACAGAATAAACCTTGTGTGTGATGAGCCGTTCATGAACGAGCCGGTTCTACTAAACGACTCTTTAATGTGAGCCACTGCAGCTAGCTCCTGTTTGAGTCCCAGTTTCCTTTCCTCCAGCCTCTGTCCTTGTTTGAATTTGTCACTACTTTTGGGACACAGAAGTAGCTTAAATATATTTTTTAGAGATAAGAACAGTCGGCACAGCTGTAAACAGACCGAACTTTGGCTTTTTGATAGCGCTTCTCCATGCAGAAATCACTTCCTGTCCCTCTCTGGACTCTTCACTGTGACGTGACTTCCTCTGCAATCGGCCTATTCATTAAAGCTTCTTTGAATGAGCTTTAAATGGTTGTTAATAACTGTTTTAACAACCTTAAGGTCCAAAAAGAGGAGTGTTCACTCAGGTGAATTCACACCTGAAGTTTCCCAACCTTTACCAACTGAAATAAAGCGTCAGAGCTAATTATTGTCATCTAGAAATGCCACATCAAGCTCTGAAGAAGAATTACCATCTGCAGGCCTGAAACAGGGCAGGAAACTGTGGTTTTACTGGGCAGAAAAGTTAGGATAATAAAAAAGAAAAAAGTCTGGGCCCTGGTGACTGAACACAACACAAGAAAACAAACAAACAAAGAACCGATGCAGAGGTTTCAGCCGGAGACTCAGTGTGCTCAGACTGCAGAGAGATCAGCAGCAGGGAGAAGTCACAAACATTAACTTTTAATTCCAGTGAAAATTAATTCTCTTTAGTTAATATTTCATCTTTAAAACAATGAAGTCTGAGAACAGAGCCGTTCTTCTTCACCTCTCTGTAAACAGGAAGTGATGAGTCTAAACTTTGGATTTCGCTCGCTCTCACTCATATTGTGACATCCTTCCTTCCTCTACCACTGAAGAGATTGTGTTTGATAAGCAGAGGGAGAAACAGCGGTCAGATGTTTGACAAGCTCAGAGACTCAGAGACTTTCTGAGGGTTCCTCGAAGGACGGAGAATCCCCCTGATCAGAAACAGATGTTCTAACTCTGCTGACCCTAATGTAAGCGGGCTTAGTCCTGGTTTCACTGTCGGACAAAAGTGATGGAAGATAAAATGATCTCAGTGCAGATATCAAGACTGTGGATGGTCAAACAAAGTATATGAGGAGTCCTAGACTGTGATGTGAAGTAGAAGGTCCTATACAAAGGGTATCCATCCATCCATTACTCATCCATCCAGTTTGAAACACTAGTTCTGTTCAAATCTGTCCTCAAATCCTGTTCAGGTTCCGGTCCATTGTGAACTGTCAGGTAACTTATCCAGGGTCACTTCCTCAGTTTTATAAGAACTGTTACTATAGAACACTACTCTCAGGCACTCGATCCTCTATTTTACGCCCATATTTTGTTTTTCAAACTTTCTCCTGGTAATTTGTTTCTAATATTTATGTGGAGATGAGTCTACCGACCTAGTCCAGGCTTTGTTTTCACTCATGTTTGCTTTGATTTACATTCAACAAATGTTTTTCCCAAACAAACAAACAAACATAAAATAAATAAATTAACCATCTTTCTGAGCCGTTTGTTGTTGGTTTAGAACATGGAGGATGGGATAAAGAAACGCGAGGACACAGAGCGCCTGCAGTGGATCAGAGACCTGGATACTGTTACGATCATGTACACAGAGATAAATAACCAGGCCTCTCATGTTCCCTGTAAACATCATCAGATCCAAACAGGATATGACTGGAAACTGGGAGACTAACACGCATGTAAACACTGTCGCTGTTGGCATGTTGTCATGTTGAACTACACACGAGGAAACTTCAGCGTCTTCTGCTCTGACGAGTTAAAATATCTGCTGAGAAAAACGGTTTTCATTGTTTTCTTCATCATAGTTGGAATATCTTATTACTGATGAGTGATTGAGGTAGGACTGGATTAGACACTTTCACTTCAAATACTTGTGTAAAGAAATCAGTGAAATTTTGCATTAGACACATTTTAATTGACATTAAAGTCACAGGATGTAAATTCTGCTGCTAGGAACTCTCAGCACACACACACGTCTGCCACATCATGTTTTGCTGCTCTGATTGGCCCAGAATGAATGAGACAGAGTGGTACAAAAACGTGGGATGATGAGGATGAGATTAATCCTGATCAACTACAGAAAAACCTTGGTTAGTTTCAACACAGAACTACCCAAGGAAAAAATACAACAAATAATCTTTTTAGCATCTAAATTGGATGGAAATCAAATGAGTTTCAGGTATGAAAGCAGCCTTAACCTCAAATCAGAGCAACTTTTACCAAACTCTTTTCAAAAGAGGCTGCATAATCTGACAGTTGTTGTGAATCAGCCATGTGGTAGATTTTGATTTCATCAAACAAAGGCTCGACCTACATGGCAGTTTTGGAGCCTGGCTGCAGTACTTTGGAGGACAATCTTGAACAAAGACTCATAAACATGGGGAGACTCATCGTCCCAGGATCCTTCGCAGCACTCACAGAGAAGACACATTGTCCTCTCTGATACCTGAGTAGACTCTGCATGGTGTCAAAAGTGATAGAAAGTTATGTGACCCCCCTTCATTCAGCCATACTAATGCCAGCTAGCAGTGTAGAAACAGCCTTCCACTGTGCGAGCCTTGTTTTTCCAGATTCAGCTTAAAGTTTGGCACAGTCAGCCACCTGCCAGTCGAGAGTTTTCTTCCCTTCTTTCACTGTCATCCAGACAGGACTACGGCAAAACATGACCAAAAACTTCCTTCACCTCAGAAGGAAGATACTAACCCTGCCTTAGTCCTAAGGCTGAATCTTGATGTCACAAAACTTTCTAGAACCTTGGAAAGAACCCTGTTCACTTCTGGATCTAGTGAGACTGCAGACAGGGTTTCTGTGGGGTGACTTGTAACTTGCTGGAACTGTGGAAAAACATGAATGGACTGAACTCTGTTCACTTCTGGATCTAGTTAGACTGCAGACAGGGCTTCTGTGGGGTGACCTTTAACTTGCTGGAACTGTGGTAGGAACATCAATGGAATGTCCTCAGAACAATCCTGGATCTAGCTGGACACCAGAGTGGGTTTCTGTGGGGTGACTTGTAACTTGCTGGAACTGAGGAAGAAAATGAATGGACTGACCTCAGTTCACTTCTGTATCTATCTAGTTTGCAGACGGGGTTTCTGTGTTGCGACCTTTACTTGCTGGAACTGTGGAAGAAACATAAATGGACTGATCTCTGCAGTGTTGCAGATCTAAGCTAAGGTTTCTCTGGGCTATACTGTCTCCCTTGTTCTAGTCAGCTATTCTTAGAACCTCAGCCATCTTCTCTTTCTCTTTTTCTAACACATTTACAAACTCAAACCTTTGCACTTTGCTTTGCAAATTGTTTGTTGATAAACAAAAATAAATTCTATTACAGATTTAAAGAGAAGTTGTTGTGATTATTGTGCACACACACTGTAATATGTTACTGGTGGAAGCATCCGTGTTCAATCTTAGATCTTCTATTTATACAAATGTTTACATCAACAATAATGATGATATTATTTAAATTTTTAACTCTTTTCGCTCTTTTTTTGGTTGTTGTTGGGTGGTGCCTCATTAATTATTCATCTAGATTAATAGTTGTATTTATTCATATTAATGGTTCTAATAATAGTTATAAATATTTTAACAGTAACCAAAACCTTGCATTAAAACCTCACACAGTTTCAGGCCACAATCACAAAGCTGCCAAATCCCAGAGAGGCAGCTTGTGTCTGATTTTTCTTTACCTGCTCTTTGTTATGAAGTTTTAATCTCATCTTTACATCCTTGAGTTTGTCCTTGCTTCTCTTTCAGATGTCATGATCAGGTTCAGCGCTACAGTCGCCCTGATAGCAACGAGCAGTTAAACCGTGAGAACATTTCTCTTTGTCAGCTGCGGCCTTGCATCACGTCTCCTCAGAGGAAAAAAAACTTTCTCAGAATACTTTTCACATGAATTTAAGTAGTAAATTCCTGTGGCCACATCACTTCGAAGGCATACGACGCCACATATTTCAGGATTACTGCCCTGGCTCCACAGTAAAAACGGTTTCCAGGCCTTAGAGAGGAGAAAAAAGGCGCTCTTCTTTGAGCTGGCAGGTGAGGATATTCTGAGGTTGGAAATTTTTCATGGAAACCAGATGAATTTTCAAAGGTCTTATGCAATGAGACTGACTGCTGTTTACTGCATGTGGGAGTCGAAAAAACCAGCGATTCTTCCTCGAGTCCACCGAATCCTGTTGAGCAACCCTCACACTGAGAAACACATGTGCGTGACCTAATGAACCAGCCAATAACGAGTGTGTACAAGCTCGTCAAACTGTGTGGGTTTCACTGTGCTCTATTCGCCGTCCAAAAAGCTGCTGGCAGGCATCTGTGCATTTCAAACGGCTGACACACGTCAGCACGCCTGATGTTATTCGATTACAAACGTTTCCTAGAAATCTCTTCATTTTCCAAGGGTGCATCGCAGCCAAGGGCGAGCTTTTCTGTAGGTACATATCTGCTGAAAAAGGACTCTTTAAAGCAGGAGTACATCTTTGTGTGGCGATAATTACTCTTTCAAAGCTGGCTGAATACCTCAAGTTATTGAAGGTTAATTTAATGATTTTTTAGCAAGGAAAAAAGGCCACTGTCCATTTGAATTCTAATCTGGCTACAAGCAAAGCATTTGAGCGGATGAAAGGGACTTGATTTGGCTCAGACATGTCGTTAATGCAGGTTCATTTCTTTTCAATCAAAAGAAAATAGTATCTTTTGATTTTCCTCTCGCCCAGACTTACAGACATCGACCATCTGATGAAAAGACAGATTGAGACGGAGAGAAAAACCAAAAATCAACAAGTTATTATTCGGAGAGAAATGGAAAACAAAGCAAACAAAGAAAAGAAAGTAAAATAGAAAATATCGTCGATACACAGTCCAGCGGGGTTATACAAGCTCTTAAAACGGGACTGCGGTGCTTTGTGATCTTTGCTGGTCTCTGAACCACCACTTACACTCGGTGGTGGAATTCAAGAGAGAAGGGCCTCCTGTATGGTGGTTGGGTAATCTAGAGTTTGCTTTTGAATTTTCAGAGCTTTATAAATCACTCTGGCATGATCTGTGGTGGCAGAGAGCTTCCTTGGCGAGGATTCCTGATCACAACAAAAGGCTGGTAGATAGAGAAGGATGGGTGCTGCACAGGGTCAAAAAGGTGGAAATGCTGTAGAGGAAACAGGGATGTCAGATTGTAGATAAATAAATAAAATTTTATGTTATTTTTAGAAAGATCAGCAATAAAGGTTGTTTTAAACTGACATTAGAGACATGCTGAAGAAGTATTAATCTGTTTTTTTACACTTTAAATTTTTTATGCAAAACAAACGGACACACATGAATTTATAAGCAACAACAGAACATTTACTTCCACTAAAAAAACAAACCTTTTCACTGAGGTGACGGCGCCTGAGTTCTACGACGGCAGGAGGAGCTCGGTTTGGTTTTCTTTCCAAATGACAATCAACACTTTTATTTTTGAACCACGCCATGATCGTTCCTGAACTTTAACCACGTGTTGATTCTTCTTCTATGAATGTATCTGAATTTATTCTAGCTCAACTATAATCTTCCTCCAAATATAACATGGTTTTACTCCTCCCTAAGCCGGAGCATTTACACATCATAAAACACATGCGTTTTCTCTCAGGGACTTCAAACATTTTTAGGAACGGCAGAAACAAACAAATCTGTGGATAGAAAGCTTATTTCTGCTGCTCTGCACATTTTCTCTGAAGTCAAGGTTATTACAAATATTTAGTTAACAAATCTAACACTTTCCAAGACTCTGATTTTTTTCAGATTTCCAAGACAACATTGGACTTCAGAGTACAAACAGATATTTTTATGTTTCATATTCCTACCATCAACAGAAATGCAGAGATTAGGCCAACATGCTCTCACGTTGCCAGGCAGAATTCATTTAGGTAGCTATTTAGAATGAAGTCAGTCTTTAGATTCACATTTTCTTTAGCTTTAGTCTCATTTTAGTCATTTTCACTCTAGTTGAGTTTGAGTCAAAAAGCACCCCTCTGATGTTTTACTGTTTAAATTATTTAAAAAAACAATCATGGTTAGTATGGTGTGGCTTTTTTGACAAAATAAATCACAAAAAATGTCTTTAATGCCAAAGTGAAAACAGATTTCAACAAATAAATGTCAATTAAATGAAAATCTATAATGTAAAATCAGTGACTGCATAAATATTCTCCCTTTATAGTGACTGAGCTAATCCGGCAGAGGTCCAGACAGTTGAGACACCTGTGTCTGGAAGGTCCAGCACTGGTTCATCAGTATGCGTGGCTACCATTACACCATGAAAACAAAAGAACACTCAGAGAACAGGTTGTTGAAAAGTCTAAGTCAGAGGATGGAGGCAGAAACATCTCCAAGCCTCTGAACATCCCCCAGAGTTCAGTTAAATCCATCCTGAAGAAATGAAGGAATATGTCACATGTGTAAATCTGCCTAGATCAGACCGTCCTCACAGACTGAGTGGGCGTGCAAGAAGGAGACTAGTGAGAGAGGACACCAAGACACCTATGACTACTCTGAAGGAGCTCCAAGCTTCAGCAGCTGAGATGGAGAGACTCTGCAGACAACAACTGTTGGCCAGGTTCTTCACCAGTCAGAGCTTTATGGGAGAGTGGCAAAGAGAAAGACACTGTTGAAGAAAACTCAGATTCAATCTGGACTAGAGTTCACCAGAAGGACTGTGGGAGACTCCATGGTCAAGAGGAAGAAAGTTCTTTGGTCTGATGAGACCAGGATGAAGCTTTGAGACCATCAGACAAGACGCCAAACACTGACATCCCCACTGTGGAGCACGCTGGTGGCAGCATCATGCTGTGGGGATGCTTCTCAGCAGCATCTTGCTGTGGGGATGCTTCTCAGCAGCATCGTGCTGTGGGGATGCGTCTCAGCAGCATCGTGCTGTGGGGATGCTTCTCAGCAGCATCGTGCTGTGGGGATGCTTCTCAGCAGCATCATGCTGTGGGGATGCTTCTCAGCAGCATCGTGCTGTGGGGATGCTTCTCAGCAGCATCGTGCTGTGGGGATGCTTCTCAGCAGCCGGCCCTGGAAGGCTTGTAAAGGTAGAGGATAAAATGAATCGTGGAGGGCAATCTTCTTCAGTCAGAGAACTACGGCTCAGAGAAGATTTATTTTCCAGTCAGAAGCATCCAGAGAAATCTACACAGAGATGGTTTAAAGACAACAAGGGGAAAGTTCTGGAGAGGTCGAGCCAAAGCCCAGACCTCAGTCCATGAGAGAATAGAGTCTGGACTTGTTCACGTCCAGCTCTAACATTTCAGTCCTGTTTTAGTCTCCTTAATGTAAAATAAAATGACTTTCAGTCAGTTTTTATCAACAAAGATCTATTTTTATCTTCTCATCCTATTCATGAAAAAAAGGCATTTTCAGTCAGTTGTAGACGCTGAAATTAAGACTGCTGCCAGGTTTCATATTTGACAGAGCAGCCCACTGGAAATGTTGAAGAAAGAAGTCAAGGAGCCAATGAAAGCCATGTAAAAATAGTTTACGTGTGATAGAGGTCCCATGAAGCCTACAGTTTTTTCAAATGAATGATTCAGACATTTTGGTATTCATGCCTCATATCTAATATCTGTAAAGGTACAGAACATAGATGGGCCTGATTCTATGTTCATACCTGATTTTCTACCTAATAAGATTATCTAAAACCCCGTCATCCTTTTATAGAATTAAAGGATGGCCTTTTTAGGGTCAAATTGTTTTCCTAAACTGCTTACTCAGATTTCAAGTCCAGCCTCCTTTATTCAATGCCTTGCTCCGTTCAAGCCTCAAAGCCTCAAACCTTAAAAACCTGGACAGCTTAGAACCACAGAACATCCATCCAGAGGAACCACCTCCATGTCTGACATTTTTCACGCCGACCAATAAATCGATGGCTGAAATCTGCAGCTGCAGTCAGGCTGCAAGAAGCCAAGAGGCAGGAGATAGCTCTGGAGACACACCTTCACTGGGATTAAAGGACAACAACCCACACACACTTTCACCAGTAATAACGCGCCGCTTAATAAGAGATGGATTTCTGCTGGACCAGTCAGTCAGAGACAGAGAAGACGGTCTGGCTGCCAAATCAGTGTTTTCACAGCCTGAATCACAGCTTACCACTGATACTGGCCCAGGGAGGAGCACACACACTCACATAGAAGCACTCACATAGAAGGGACTCATCTACATAGAAATATACACAACTATACTATCACACTCACATGGAAGGACTCACATAGAAGGGACTCATCTACATAGAAATATACACAACTATACTATCACACTCACATGGAAGGACTCACATAGAAGGGACTCATCTACATAGAAATATACACAACTATACTATCACACTCACATAGAAGCACTCACATAGAAGGGACTCATCTACATAGAAATATACACAACTATACTATCACACTCACATAGAAGCACTCACATAGAAGGGACTCATCTACATAGAAATATACACAGATATACTATCACACTCACATAGAAGCACTCACATAGAAGGGACTCATCTACATAGAAATATACACAACTATACTATCACACTCACATGGAAGGACTCACATAGAAGGGACTCATCTACATAGAAATATACACAACTATACTATCACACTCACATAGAAGCACTCACATAGAAGGGACTCATCTACATAGAAATATACACAACTATACTATCACACTCACATAGAAGCACTCACATAGAAGGGACTCATCTACATAGAAATATACACAACTATACTATCACACTCACATAGAAGCACTCACATAGAAGGGACTCATCTACATAGAAATATACACAGATATACTATCACACTCACATAGAAGGACTCACATAGAAGGGACTCATCTACATAGAAATATACACAGATATACTATCACACTCACATAGAAGGACTCACATAGAAGGGACTCATCTACATAGAAATATACACAGATATAAACTGTACGTTAAGGAGCTTAACAGCGCGTCTCAAACATGCTCCTCAGTGGGAAGCTTTTCCCTTGATTAACACAGGGAAACGCCCCTTTTTTGTCCATATAAGGTCATGAGACTGAAGTGCAGTGTGGAAACAGAGAAAGCACCCAACAGTAGGAGGGTGAGATATCAGTAACACCCAGAGTAAAATCAACTGTAAAACAATCAAAGTCTCAAAGTCTTAAAGTGGACGCTCTGCTCTAAATGGCACCAAAGAAGAAGAGTTAAATCTATTTTTAGCACCAGCTTTGGAGATTACATTTATTCTACAAACACATTCACTAGATAATGGAAGATCATAGTTTTAGATGGGGCTTTCAGCAGAAATGACATGAGTCATGCTGCAATCAGAAAAAAGATGCATTCAGGTTATACAAAAGTTGTTTTTTTTTTTGCAGAGAATTCCCAGTGGGAGGCAGGGAGCGATTTCTGCATCGAGAAACTTCTTAACATATTCAGAGCTGTCTATGACCATAGGTGCAATATTGGAAATAATTCAAGCTACTTTCATGTCCCAAAAGAAGTAAAATGTCCAAATGAGGACAGAGGATGGAGGAAAGGAAACTGGCACTCAAACAGGAGCTAGCTGTAGCTACTCACATTAAAGAGTCGTTTAGTAGAACAGGTTCGTTCATGAACGCCTCATCATTCCTCGGTCTCTCAGCCCACGAGGTTTATTCTGTTGGTAGTACATCAGCGTTTACATTAAAGACTGTTTGAAAGTAAATGAGGATGCTTTTACATGTTAAAGGGGGTCAGCTAGACTCTAGATTCTGGACTCTCTTCATCTGGATAGACGACACTAGGAGGACTGAGTTTATTAATGCTTCAATGGGAGTTTGACACAACCAGGACTCTTCCAAGAGTTGGTCAACCAGCCAAACTGAGCCATCATGGGAGAAAGGTCTTAGCAAGAGAGAAGACCTTAAATCAAGCTTTCATGAGTTTTACACTGAGGAGTCTTCATCTCTCCTCTCCTCCATGAAGCCCAGATCAGTGGACTGCAGTGATGGTCGTCCTCCAGGATCTCTGGAGCTCAGTCAGAGGGACCATTGGGTTCTTGGTCTCCTCTCTTACTAAGGTCCTTCTTCCCCGATGGTGACCAGCTCTTAGAAGAGTCCTGGTTGGTCCAAACTGTCAGCTGCGAGGCCTTCTATAGAGAGGGGCGTGGCTTTAGAATCATGTCCAATCAGGTTGATTTAGCACAGGTGGACTCCAATCAAGGTGTAGAAACATCTCAGCAAAGACCAGAGACATGGAGGAACCTGAGCTACGTCTACAGTAAAGGCTCTGAGTACTGATGTCAGTGTGACATTTATGGTTTTATTATTATTATTATATTAGTTAATTTGCAAAAATGTCTGAAATTCTGTTTTCACTTTCTGATGATGGGGTACTGAGTGAGTATTAATGAGAATAAAAATGAATTTTTTTAGACTTTAACATATTCAAAAGTGAAGGTGTACACAGGACTGATCACTTTTTAAATTAACAGATATTTCAGCGCAGATTTTCTGTATCCTTAATGTCTCATTGATTTTAAAAACTCACCGACAGCTCAGTGGATGAGTCAGAAGACATTTGAACACTGTGATATTAAATATTTACCTTTATACTGTTCTTTCATTTCATTTAAGATCAGTAAAGTTCCTTTTCTGTTCTTAAATGACCCTTCCTTTATGACCTTATTTCCCTTTAGAATAAAAGCAGCTCTGTATCCAAACAGGAAGTCAGTTTAAGAAGAAGTCAATATTGAAATTAAAACCATTCTAAATGTAAAACAGTGAGATTTTAAACAGAAAAGGCAGACGGATCCTGATTGAAAATGTTAAATATTGGTCAGCTCTGATGTTCTGGTGGAATAAATCAGAGTCACTCTCAGACATGATGGATGTGAAGGAAGTCTGACACACATCAGGAATCAGACAGGACACAAAAACGCAGACAGTCCCACACACCTGCATGTTGATATCTTTCTTCACTCTGTCTCGGCGTTTCCTTCAACCCACACTCACGCTGAAACACACACCGAAACACACGCTCAAACACACACATCAAACTGTTCACATCGAGTGGCGAAGAACAACAGTCGCCATCAGAAGGCCTTGTTCTTGGAGCAAAATCTCTCTCCCCCCCCTCTCTCTCTCTCCTTCCCTCACCCTCTCTCTCTCCCACTCTCAATCACTCCTCCGGTGCAGTTTGGGCTGTTTCTATGGCAACGCGCCGAGTCCCATGGTCGCTGGAGGGAGAGAGCGCTACCCCGCTCGTCCTGCCCAAAAAATGAAAAAAAAAATAAATGTGTGTGTTAGCGGTGCATGCGTGTTTTATTTTTCCCTGATGATTGGAGTGGCAACCGAAAAAACACCAATTTCAGCCGTGTCTGCTTCAGTCTTTGTCTTTGTGAGACACCAGCACTCCTGCCTCAGATATCGACCATTATAGATCATTGATTTTACACGTATCGACTAATTACCCGCCATGGTTATCACATATCACACTCGCCTGACTGACACACACCCTTTAAAACAACACTTTTACACAGCTTTTGGACCAAATTTCAATGAAACTTCATTTTTATCCACTGCTTTCTTATTCAGATTCAAATGTAGATTTTTGCAAGAAGAAAATTCATGAAAAAATATGCATGCTTAACATGTCCTGAGCCTGAAAACAGTCAAATATTGGAAGAATAAAAGAAGAGAATAAAAGAATTTAAAACCCACACGAGTCAGAAACAACTTTCATGGTGTTACAGATGATTGACGTCCATTTTACACATTTTAACTCTGAAAGAAAGAACAAAAGAAGAAAATATTAAAAATAAAGAGAAAGAAAAAGGAAAATGAAACGGGGAAGGAGCGGTCGGAGGGAAAGACGAGGAGGTCGCCGTTTTCTTTGGTGTTATTTTGTTGATTCAACAGGCAGTCAGAGAGGAGAGGAGGGTGAGGATAATGAAAGAGGAGGAGATGGAGAGAGAGGGGAGAGTGGTGGGGGAGGAGGGGGGAAACAGAGGGAGGACGGAGAGGAGGAAGAGGAGGAGGCAGAAAAAGCTGCAGGGAGGAGAAAGATGAAAACCGAGGAAAGGTGAAAGGAGGTAAAGGTGAAATAAGGTGAAGGTAAGAGGAAGAGGTAAAACACAGGCGGAGATAAATGAGACAAAAGGAGGTAAAGAAAATGAGACAGAGAAATAAAAAGGAGCATTTTAGAGGGATAAAGAAAAGGAGAAAGAAGAGGAATAAGACATTTGGTAAATAATGATGAGGGGAAGAATGATTATAAGAGATGAAAAGACGGATGACAAATAAGGACGATTTGACGGGATGTAAGAAAAACAATGACAGTGATAGAGAAAAGAAAGGCAGAGAAGAAGAGAAGAAGGGGAGAACTACTGATGACAAAAGCAGAATATAGAAAAAGGATCTCTGTGTGCCGTGATCTGTCTGTGCCGTGGTTGGAGGTGTGATGACGATGGCCAAAAAAGACAAATAAAAAACCTAGGAGTTTAAGAATGGATGTAAGAGGAAAACATGAACGTGATGGAGGAAAAGAACAAGAGATAGAAGAAAAAAGAAAAAGGAAAGACCACAGAAAGAGGATCCCTGTGATCCGTCTGTGCCGCTGATGGAAGTGTGATGAAGACAGAGGAAAATAAGAAAGACGAAGATAGAAGCACACACATAGAAGGGACTCATCTGCATAGAATTAAACACAGATATAAACTGTACATTAAGGAGCTGGGCAGCGCATCTAAAACGTGCTCCTAAGTTGGAAGCATTTCTCTTGATTAACACAGGGAAACGCCCCACTTATGTCCATATAAGGTCATGAGACTGAAGTGCAGTGTGGAAACAGAGAAAGCACACATGAGTAGGTGGGTGAGATATCAGTAACACCCAGAGTAAAATCCAATGTAAACAATCAGAACACTTTGAAATCCTTTGAAAGTTCTGAAGTGGACACTGCTCTAAATGGCACCAAAGAAGAAGAGTTAAATCTGTTTTTAGTACCAGTAGTGTAGATTACATTTTACAATGAGCAGGATAAGAAGAAAAATTAAAATGACTGTTGGGGTTTAAAAGAAACAGAATAAGAAAAAAGGAAGAACTCTTAAAAGGTCGAACTCAGAAATAGGATCTGTGTGCTGGGGTTGGACGTTTGAAGTAAACTAAAAAAAGACAAGAAATCATGAGACAAACAGTAGCTAAAGCTGCATGGATGGAACACTGCACTGATGGAACACTGCACTGATGGAACACTGCACGGATGGAACACTGCACGGATGGAACACTGCACGGATGGAACACTGCAATGATGGAACACTGCACAGATGGAACACTGCACTGATGGAACACTGCACGGATGGAACACTGCACGGATGGAACACTGCAATGATGGAACACTGCACAGATGGAACACTGCACTGATGGAACACTGCACTGATGGAACACTGCACTGATGGAACACTGCACAGATGGAACACTGCACTGATGGAACACTGCACAGATGGAACACTGCACAGATGGAACACTGCACAGATGGAACACTGCACTGATGGAACACTGCACAGATGGAACACTGCACAGATGGAACACTGCACTGATGGAACACTGCACGGATGGAACACTGCACGGATGGAACACTGCACTGATGGAACACTGCACAGATGGAACACTGCACAGATGGAACACTGCACAGATGGAACACTGCACTGATGGAACACTGCACAGATGGAACACTGCACAGATGGAACACTGCACAGATGGAACACTGCACTGATGGAACACTGCACAGATGGAACACTGCACAGATGGAACACTGCACAGATGGAACACTGCACAGATGGAACACTGCACAGATGGAACACTGCACTGATGGAACACTGCACAGATGGAACACTGCACAGATGGAACACTGCACAGATGGAACACTGCACAGATGGAACACTGCACTGATGGAACACTGCACAGATGGAACACTGCACAGATGGAACACTGCACAGATGGAACACTGCACTGATGGAACACTGCACAGATGGAACACTGCACAGATGGAACACTGCACTGATGGAACACTGCACGGATGGAACACTGCACGGATGGAACACTGCACTGATGGAACACTGCACTGATGGAACACTGCATGGATGGAACACTGCACTGATGGAACACTGCACAGATGGAACACTGCACGGATGGAACACTGCACAGATGGAACACTGCACAGATGGAACACTGCACTGATGGAACACTGCACAGATGGAACACTGCACAGATGGAACACTGCACTGATGGAACACTGCACAGATGGAACACTGCACGGATGGAACACTGCACGGATGGAACACTGCACGGATGGAACACTGCAATGATGGAAAACTGCACGGATGGAACACTGCACGGATGGAACACTGCACTGATGGAACACTGCACGGATGGAACACTGCACGGATGGAACACTGCACTGATGGAACACTGCACGGATGGAACACTGCAATGATGGAACACTGCAATGATGGGACACTGCATGGATGAAACACTGCATGGATGGAACACTGCACTGATGGAACACTGCACTGGTGGAGCACTGCACTGATGGAACACTGCACTGATGGAACACTGCAATGATGGAACACTGCACTGATGGAACACTGCACGGATGGAAACACTGCACTGATGAAACATGCCATGATGGAACACTGCAATGATGGAACACTGCAATGATGGAACACTGCACGGATGGAACACTACACTGATGGAACACTGCACTGATGGAACACTGCAATGATGAAACACTGCACTGATGGAACACTGCAATGATGGAACACTACACTGATGGAACACTGCAATGATGAAACACTGCACAGATGGAACACTGTACGGATGGAACACTGCACGGATGGAAACACTGCACTGATGGAACACTGCACTGATGGAACATGCCATGATGGAACACTGCAATGATGGAACACTGCACAGATGGAACACTGCAATGATGGAACACTGCAATGATGGAACACTGCAATGATGGAACACTGCAATGAAGGAACACTGCATGGATGGAACACTGCAATGATGGAACACTGCACAGATGGAACACTGCACAGATGGAACACTGCACAGATGGAACACTGCAATGATGGAACACTGCACGGATAAAACACTGCAATGATGGAACACTGCACAGATGGAACACTGCACTGATGGAACACTGCAATGATGGAACACTGCACGGATAAAACACTGCAATGATGGAACACTGCACTGATGGAACACTGCACAGATGGAACACTGCACAGATGAAACACTGCACAGATGGAACACTGCACTGATGGAACACTGCACTGATGGAACACTGCACAGATGAAACACTGCACAGATGGAACACTGCACGGATGGAACACTGCACTGATGGAACACTGCACTAATGGAACACTGCACAGATGGAACACTGCACGGATGGAACACTGCACAGATGGAACACTGCACAGATGGAACACTGCAATGATGGAAAACTGCACGGATGGAACACTGCACGGATGGAACACTGCACTGATGGAAAACTGCACGGATGGAACACTGCACGGATGGAACACTGCACTGATGGAACACTGCACGGATGGAACACTGCACGGATGGAACACTGCACTGATGGAACACTGCACGGATGGAACACTGCAATGATGGAACACTGCAATGATGGGACACTGCATGGATGAAACACTGCATGGATGGAACACTGCACTGATGGAACACTGCACTGGTGGAGCACTGCACTGATGGAACACTGCACTGATGGAACACTGCAATGATGGAACACTGCACTGATGGAACACTGCACGGATGGAAACACTGCACTGATGAAACATGCCATGATGGAACACTGCAATGATGGAACACTGCAATGATGGAACACTGCACGGATGGAACACTACACTGATGGAACACTGCACTGATGGAACACTGCACTGATGGAACACTGCAATGATGGAACACTGCACGGATGGAACACTACACTGATGGAACACTGCACGGATGGAACACTACACTGATGGAACACTGCACTGATGGAACACTGCACTGATGGAACACTGCACTGATGGAACACTGCACGGATGGAACACTACAATGATGGAACACTGCACGGATGGAACACTACACTGATGGAACACTGCACTGATGGAACACTGCACGGATGGAACACTGCACTGATGGAACACTGCAATGATGAAACACTGCACTGATGGAACACTGCAATGATGGAACACTACACTGATGGAACACTGCAATGATGAAACACTGCACAGATGGAACACTGTACGGATGGAACACTGCACAGATGGAAACACTGCACTGATGGAACACTGCACTGATGGAACATGCCATGATGGAACACTGCAATGATGGAACACTGCACAGATGGAACACTGCAATGATGGAACACTGCAATGATGGAACACTGCAATGATGGAACACTGCAATGAAGGAACACTGCATGGATGGAACACTGCAATGATGGAACACTGCACAGATGGAACACTGCACAGATGGAACACTGCACAGATGGAACACTGCAATGATGGAACACTGCACGGATAAAACACTGCAATGATGGAACACTGCACAGATGGAACACTGCACTGATGGAACACTGCAATGATGGAACACTGCACGGATAAAACACTGCAATGATGGAACACTGCACTGATGGAACACTGCACAGATGGAACACTGCACAGATGAAACACTGCACAGATGGAACACTGCACTGATGGAACACTGCACTAATGGAACACTGCACAGATGGAACACTGCACTGATGGAACACTGCACTGATGGAACACTGCACAGATGAAACACTGCACAGATGGAACACTGCACGGATGGAACACTGCACTGATGGAACACTGCACTAATGGAACACTGCACAGATGGAACACTGCACTGATGGAACACTGCACTGATGGAACACTGCACAGATGAAACACTGCACAGATGGAACACTGCACTGATGAAACACTGCACAGATGGAACACTGCACGGATGGAACACTGCACTGATGAAACACTGCACAGATGGAACACTGCACTGATGAAACACTGCACAGATGGAACACTGCACTGATGAAACACTGCACAGATGGAACACTGCACAGACAAAAGAAAGCTCTTACACATAAACTAGTGTGACCAGAAATAAAATGACAGAAACCATGTTTAAGAAGAACTTTTTTGAAGTAAATTTTGATTTTTTATAGCTTGACTCATGTCCCATCTGTTACTATGGAGGAGGCAGAGCTTATGACCTTTGTCTCAGCCATTATTTTATATTTTTAAATCAGATCTTACTCCTGTGAAGTGTCAGATAAATGTACCTTTAAAAAGTTATTGGATGCATCATAGCGTGTTATCACAGTGCTCATGTGGGTAATTGGTTGGCGATGTGACTCCACTAGCTGACCATATCTCTCCCGTCACTGGCTCCAAGCGAGCAATGTGAGCCCTTTTTCTAAGGGTACTTTGGCGTCACTCAAAAGGGAATGGAAACGCGTTTTTGGTCTTTATTTACACTCAAGGATGAAGTAAGGAGGATGAAGCAGGGAGAAGGTCAACGACACTTAGGAGTGAGGGAGGACGGAGAAGAAGAAGGAGGAAAGGGAAGAACAAGATATGAGAAAAGCGCAGGAAAGAAGAAGGCAGGAAATGAAATGAGACAGGATGAAGAGAGAGGGAATAAGGAGGATGAGGGAGGGGAAACAAAAAAAAATGAATGAAAACAAAAAGAAAGGAAGGGGGAAAAGCTGAAAACATGGAGGAATGTATACTAGTCTCCTGTTTCATTATCCTGTGGCCCTTTCCTTCTCTGTTTCCTCCCTCCCGTCTCTCCTTTCCGCCTCGTCTTCCTCCTTTTTATTTTCGCCTCTCTTCTCTCCCCCGTCCAACTTTCTCCTCCACTCTCCTCCTCCTTTTGTCTCCTAATCCTCACCCATTTCTTTCCCTCCCTCCTCTCTGCCTCCCTCTTTGATTCTTCTTTCAAAAGCCTCCCAAACTCCTGCGTCCTCCCGCAGCGTCTTTTTGTTTGTACATCAATAATTTCTGGTGACAAACGGCGGCCTTTTCATCGCTCACATGCCAACCTGAAGCCTGACACGATCACTTTCTCATTTCTCTTCACTTTTTTTTGTCTGGAGCGAAACGGCTGCTTCGACAGGTAGATGTCAACTTTCTTTTTCTGCTGTCGGTTAGAAAAATACTCCCCCCTCTTACCAAGAGAGAAAAATCAGACAAAGAGAGATCTGAGAGAAAATTAAAACAAAACTTGGACTGCTGCAAAAACACAAAAAAATCAATTAATATTTGTCATGAAACAGAATGTTAACTAATATTTTAGGACTTCAGGAGAGCCGTGGAGCCAGAGGTTTCACTTTGAGTTTACTTTACTAGAAGATAGCTGGAATAAAAATGACTTCTGGAGTTTAATTTAAAACTTGGTGGTAGTTAAATGATTTTAGGGTTTTCAAAATAAAACATTAGGGCAGTAAAATGATTTTTGGGTTTCACAATAAAACATTTTAGTAGTAAAATTATTGCTGAATTTTCAAAATAAAACATTATGGTAGTAAAATGGTTTCTGGGTTTTCAAATTAAAACTTTATGGTCGTTAAATGATCTCTGGGTTTTCAAATTAAAATTTTATGATAGTTAAATGAGTTCTGGGTTTTTAAAATAAAACTTCACAGTAGTGAAATGATTTTGTGTTTTCAAATCTAAACTTTATGGTAGTTAAATGATCTCTGGTTTGTTGAATGTAAACTTGGTGGTAGTAGAAGGATTTTTGGTTGATTAAATGTAAATGTTATGGTTGTTAAATTATTTTTGGTTTTTGTATTAGAGATTTTATGTTAGTTACATTTTTTTTGGTTGATTAAATGTAAACTTTATGGTAGTTAAATTATTTTTGGTTGATTGAATTTGACCTTTATGGTATTTAAATTGTTTTTGGTTGATTAAATGTAAACTTTTTGGTAGTTAAATCATTTTTGGTTATTTAAATGTAAACCTTATGGTAGTTAAATTTTTTTTGGTTGATTAAATGTAAACTTTATGGTAGTTAAATTATTTTTGGTTGATTGAATTTGACCTTAATGGTATTTAAATTTTTTTGGTTGATTAAATGTAAACTTTATGGTAGTTAAATGATTTTTGGTTGATTAAATGTACACTTTATGGTAGTTATATTATTTTTATTTGATTAAATGTACACTTTATGGTAGTTAAAGGATTTTTGGTTGATTAAATGTATACTTTATGGTTGTTAAATTATTTTTGATCGATTAAATTTGATCTTTATGGTATTTAAATTATTTTTGGTTGATTGATTTTGACCTTAATGGTATTTAAATTTTTTTGGTTGATTAAATGTAAACTTTATGGTAGTTAAATTATTTTTGATTGATGAAATTTGATCTTTATGGTGTTTAAATTATTTTTAGTTGATTGAATGTAAACTTTATGGTTTTTAAATTATTTCTAGTCTATTAAATGTAAACTTTATGGTATTTTAATTATTTCTAGTCTATTAAATGTAAACTTTATGGTAGTTAAATTATTTTTGGTTGATTAAATGTACACTTTATGGTATTTAAATTATTTTTGGTTTATTGAATTTGACCTTCATGGTATTTAAATTTTTTTGGTTGATTAAATGTAAACTTTATGGTATTTTAATTATTTTTGGTTGATTAAATTTAAATTTTACGGTAGTTAAATGATTTTTGGTTGATTAAATGTAAACTTTATGGTAGTTAAATGATTTTTGGTTGATTAAATGTAAATTTTATGGTAGTTAAATGATTTTTGATCGATGAAATTTGATCTTTATGGTGTTTAAAATTATTTTTGGGTTGATTAAATGTAAACTTTATGGTATTTAAATTATTTTTAGTTGATTGAATGTAAACTTTATGGTTTTTAAATTATTTCTAGTCTATTAAATGTAAACCTTATGGTATTTTAATTATTTCTAGTCTATTAAATGTAAACTTTATGGTAGTTAAATTATCTTTGGATGATCAAATAAAAGCTTTATGGCAGTAAAATTATTTTTGAGTTGTTAATTATTGAACTCAGGTGTTCCAGTCAGACCCACAGGTGAATAAAATCATCAACTATCCAGTCTCCATTTACAAACATCTGTGATCCCAAATGGGTTGTTCTAAGCTCAGTGACTTCCACCATGTTACTGTGATGGACACTACCTGTCTGTAAGTGATGTTATTAGAAAGTGGAAGAGTTCAGGAACAACAGCAGCTCAGCCATGAGGAAGAAGACCAGGTAAAACCAATGTTATGGTTTTATGTGGTCTTCAATGCTATGCTTCCAACTGTGTGGCAACAGTTTGGAGAAGGCCCTTTTCTATTCCTGCATGACTGCATCCCAGAGACCAAAGACGGAATAGAGAGACATGGTTTGATGAGTTTAGAGTCCTGACCTCAACCCCATCCAGCACCTTTGGGATGAACTGGAACAGAGATTGTGAGCCAGGCCCTCTGGTCCAACATCAGAGCCTGACCTCATAAATGCTCTACAGAATGAATGGACACACATTCCCACAGAAACACTCCAGGATGTTGAGGAAAGCCTTCAGAGAAAAGTGCAGGCTGTCAGGACTGCAGAGGCAGGACATCTCCATATTAAAGAACATGGATCTGAATACTATGGCATTACAATCCCTGCTGATGGAATGGTCAGGTGGCTGAATATTTTCGTCCATATAGAGTAAATATGGCTCTCTATCACTTTTCTGTCTAGCCTGGTCGAGAGATTTGCGAGGTTTGTGAGTAAATAGGGAAGCTTCTATTGGGTAGATTCATGTCAAACATGGCAATCATGCAGGACGTCTGATTGGTTACCATGCACACCAAAACAAAAATAAAGCTGTGACCGTACTAAGACCCAGCCGCCACACAGCCGGACTAAATCACAGTCAAAGTGTCAAGGACGTCGTCTATCTAAAACACTTTCCCTGACTTCCTATTCTGTCCTATCAAAATAAAGGAAACAAGACCAAACATACAATAATCTTTCTTTTTTAAAGAGGCCCTAATTCTTTAAAGGTTTGGTATTTTTTATTCAATCACTCAAATCAGTCCTTTAACATCACAGAGAATTTAAGAAGATTGTTTTCAATGGTGACAAAAAGCCTGAAGTTGTGAAGAAAACGAGTTAAAGCTCCCTCCTCTCTGATTTGTCTCATTCATACTGTGATCAGCAAACTTAACAATGTAGCTGCAGGTTACATATTTCTCTGGGTTCAAGGCCTCATAGCAGCCCTGCGTGGGCGTTTAAAACATCTTATTTCGTCTGTTTTAGTCATCACGAAGCATGCCGTTTCAAAGAAATCCAAACCAGGTGACTTTAAATACGTGCTGAAGTTTATTCTGGTGGTTTTTCTGGGTCATGTTAGATGAAAAACCTCCTCAGGACTCTAGTTTGGACTGTGTTTGAAAGTAGAACGGCCTTTATGTGTGCTCGTGCTTCCTAATGTGATGGTAAAGAGTTCATGTGACATCCCATCAGCCCCTTCACACAACCCCGCCATGTGTACAACACACCCGCACACACCGAGGAGCTGCAGCCAAGCAGAGAAATAGTTTGGCGGCACATCCTGTACCGCTTGTTTAAGCTCCACACTGAGAAACACCAAACTCTCTCTCTCTCTCTCTCTCTCTCTCTGTTTCTTTGTCTCGCTGTCTCTTTCTCACTCTATTTTGTTCTCTTTGTCCCTCTTTCTTTCACACACTTTACTTCTCACACATGTCCACACACTCACTCACCATGTGGACAAAGACTTCTTTCACACCAGGTTTTGGTCAAGCAGCTCGGCCTGCTGGTGAAACTCCACAAAGAGAGCGAGGAGCCGGTCCAGATCGGACCCAGAGTCTATACCATTTCTGCAGACGCCAGTTAGCAGGCTGAGACTGTAGCAACAGAATAAACCGTAAACGTAAAGAAAATCTGCTGATTTTAATGAAATAATCCAAGAAATGGCAGACACCTATTGCCAATATAATAACTATGACATTTGTAGGGATTTATCACGCTCATGAGAAGGTAAAATTCTCTTCCTCCCATAAATGTAACATGAAAAATTAAAGTTGTGCTCATTATTTGTTGTAGCCTTTTTACAACTGGCAGTGGGTTAGATTAACTTCAGCTCAAGGCGCACCAAAAATGTAGTCATGGTGATTTTTTGTTTGTTTGTTTTTTCGCCATGAAACAAGAAGGTTTTTTTTCTAGAGTCTTAATACAATAACCTCACAAATGTAATGTAACATGAACATTAAAGCTGTGCTCGTTGTTGTTTGTTGAGCTGCCAGTGGGTACAATTCATTTCAGCTAAAGGAGCATTAAAAATGTAGTCATGGAGATTTTTTGTTTTTCACCATGAAACAGGAAGTTTTTTATCTAGAGTCTTAACACAATAACCTCACATATTTAATACATTTCCCATAAAGGTGATGGCAGTTTCTACTACAAATACAATAACTATTACATTTGAGAGGAAGAGGATTCATCATGTTCACGTGAAGGTAAACTCTCTGTCTCTTTACGAAGTTTTGATTCCCCACAAATGTAATGTCATGTAAAAAATTAAAGCTGTGTTCATTGTTGTTTGTTGAACTGCCAGTGTGATCAGTCAGCTTCAGCTCAAGGCGCTGAGGCTGCTGGAACAAATTTCGGGGTTCAAATATAATTCAAATATTTTAAAAACTCATTAATATTCGAAAGCTGAAATTACTATTTGAGCGTGTTTTTTAAAATATTTTTGCTGTATATTATCATTCTCCAGTCCCTCCCCTCTCTCTTTGGCCTCTACTTCCCCCACATGTAGGTGTAGGAACCAAATGTTTCATCACATGACACGTGGCATGATGAACAATTAAGTTTTCACACCGCTGTCGTGGTGGGACGCCGTTACCTGTGCATCCCGGGCACCTCCGTCAGGGTGGAGAGTGTTTTCTCTACGGCTGGGACGATAGTGAACAAAAATGCTCTGTTCTTGATTTAGAAAACGTGGATCACCTTGTGTAATTACACGGAGATTACAGCAACTGAACGTTTTACATTCATTTTTTTTTTTTTTAAATGTGCATTAACATTCAAATATAATTCAAAATCTGTAAAAATTAATACAAGAAATTCGAATGGGACTGTAGATAAAAAATTGACAGCCCCAAAAGGCGCATCAAAAAATGTAGTCATGGTAATTTTTTTTTGCCATGAAACAGGAAGTTTTTTTATAGAGTCGTAATACAATAATCTCACAAGTGTTATACATTTCTCATAAGCATTTTTTCTATCAAAGAAAAGACAGATCTTGTGTCTGTCCTTCACAGAAAAAACTCCATCCCTTTACTACACTACTTATCCTGTAGAGGGCGCTGCAGCCTATCCCAGCAATCATTAGGGTATACCCTGGACGTGTCGCCAGCCAATCGCAGGGCTGTAAGTGTTATAAAGAATGAGGAGGCGGCAGAGGCTCTTCAGTTGACTTAATCAACATGCACGGTAAAGTGAAACCCAATTCAAGAGTGCTGCTAGCTGGTGGGTTTGCAGCAGCTTGTCAGACCGCCCTCCATCATTGTTGTTGTCTGTTTTAACCTTGTCTCTCACAACAGCATGCACTTTGGATCTGTCTGTTTCCCGTGTTTGACACATACAGGCTACCGTTATCAGCACGCTGCATTGCTTGCTGATGACTGGTGACCGTTAACGGACAACCGTCAGCTGATCTGATGTTAGACCGATGTACTGGTGCATCATTAAGGAAAATGCTAATGAAAATTTTGGACAAACGGACCTACATCAGCACTTTTTCTTTGCTCATCCTCATTCCTTTAACTTTAAAGTGGCTTTAAAGGGATATTTTATTTTGAAAGATTGACCCCAGCGCAGTAAATCAAATAAAAGAGGTCCCACAGTGGAACCTTGGGGAACCCCATAGGTAACCCTCTCCTAGCTGGGCCTAGAATAATCTATTGTTGTGATAAAACATTCTCAGTAATAAATGAAGTCCTCTTCTGTCCTGATTCACCGACCGCTTCAACAAACACGTATACAAATAAAATGACTCATAGGTACATTGCACTCAGAACACACCCACAGACTGGCAGAACGTCCCATTACCAACGCTCTCACACTGAACAGGAGTGGGTTTCTCTGCAGGAGTCCCTGGCTCTGGTGGACCGGTCCACATGTGGAACACCAGCTGGTCAACACAAGCATGCATGACTGTCCCCTGCTGCTCTCACACACCTCCTGCTAAGAATCTTTCCTTTCTGCATGTGTAATCACACACACTCTTTGTCTTTCTCTTTCACACTTGTTTACACACTCGCTCACGCACCAACAGTACACACATTAGCCCGAGCCGCTCTCCCACACCCGTAAACGCCGCCGCCATATCCGCGTGTGTGAGCTGATCCGATGTTTCATCATCCTTCACACGCCGTACGTATGCACAGACGGGATCTATAGCCACACGCTTACGCTCTTAATTCACGGTTGCATCATATCAGCAGGCTGAACGCACACGCACACACAAACTTACACACAGATTGCATCAGAGTCTGGCAGTAAACGTTGTGTATTGTTCTCTAAACTTTCATCACAGACACACAAACAGGCCCCATGTAAGAAAACGCAGGGAGTAAATCGGAAAAATACCAATGATTGAACTGAATCCTATGAATGTATGACTCAGTCAGCCAACACGGAGTAAAAAAGCATCTAAAAATCAGATTTTACAAATTTACAAACAGAAAGTTATGTAAGAAATTAGCCTTTAAAGGCCCTGTAAAGTGAAATCCAAACTTTGTGTCTCAACACTCCTGAAATGTTGGAATCTGGTTGCTGTAAACATGTGAAAACACTGAGATCTACATGTGACTGAATTCTGGACTTAGACTGTTAGGAAGTTTTTCACCTCTTTCCTGGCAGGGTTTAATGTGGGTGGGGCCAGCAATGGACTAGTGATGTCATCAGGGAATGACCCCGCCCCTCTAACACTCCAATCTAAAATCACAGAGCAGTTCCTCTCAGTCCAGTCTGTTGTTAGCTGATGTCACTGCCTTTATTGAAAGTTAACAGTTAAATGCTGTTTTTTTCTTCATTGTGACGTAAATTTACCAAATCTATCAGCCACAGTGGTCTATGGATCACTGAAAGCATCAGAACAGGGATCTGAGACGGAAAACAGACTTTGTCTCTTCTCTGGACCAGAGCCAGGCAGCTGTGCTCTGATCATGAGGTCAATGTAAGGTCAAGGGGTGGGGCTAAAGGCATGAGAGCTTTCCTCTAATCAGATTGTAGCATTTTTTTTTTTTTTTAAATTTGGGAGGATCATATTTCTCCTGAGTGGGCGTGGCCTCAGCTCTTTCAACAGACACACCCACACCATCCTGGAGCAGACTTTACAGCCCCTTTTATGATTTTAAAGCTTAATTTCAAAAACTTAGTGATGTTTTATTTGACAGAAATTTCACCTGTGGGCTCAAAACACAGTGAGCTGTCATACAACAAACCTAAATACAGATTTATTTTCACTTTACAGGGTCTTTAAACAACTGTGGCCTCGTTCTGATGCTCACTTCTGACTTACCTGGAATGTTTCTCACATCCTTCTAGATCAGGGGTTCTCAACGCTGGGGTCAGAACCCCATTTGGGGCCGCGAGACACTGAAAGGGGTCTCCAGATGCCTTAAAAAACTAGGAACATTTTTTAAATTACACTGTTGCCACTTACACCAATTTTGCCAAATTTTAACCCCTTTTCATCACTTTTTCCCACCAATTTTATCAACTTTAACACATTTTTGCGATGTAAAACCAATTTTTTTGTCAGTCTTAAACCCACCACTTTCTTTCTGCCTGTTCAGCCACTTTTGAATCCCCTTTTACTACTTTATATGCCAGTTTTTACCACTTTAACCTATTTTTGTCATATTTGGGGGGTTATTTTGCTGCTTTTATCAAATTTTTGGCATTTCGAACCCATTTCTGCTACTTTTAAAATCCAGTTGCACCACTTTTCCCACCAGTTTTTGCCACATTAGCCATTTTTTGTGTATTTTAATTCTGTTTTCAGCAGAAGGATTTACATTTTTTTAAAGAGAGATACTAACTACACAGATGAATTAAAATTAGCTTCCTTGATAAGAGTGGTTATTATTCGGGTTAAATATAAAATACCACAGCTTAACTTTATAATGGACCATGATTTTGCTGGGCCCCAGAAAGCTCTCCCATTTTTCCCCCTAATGGACAGCCTTGTCTGCCCCATCTTTACGTCCCGGGGGGGTTCCCGGTCTCTGGCACCTTTATTTAGGGGGATGCAGGCTGAAAAGGTTGAGAACCCCTGTTCTAGGCAACACCCCATAGATGGTGTTTGAACCTTTCAAAATAAAACTCAGATGGTGACTGGGTGAACAGAGTCACTCTGATTACCACTCAGCAGTTTCGTGTGTGGCTCCTGGCTGATCCTCTTCTGCTGCTGGGATGTTAGGTAAGGCTGGGGAGCGGGGAACAGGACAGACCTTACAGTGACGCCGAACTATAGCACCCTTTAAACAGATGGAATAATGACCTTCTAAACTTTTAAGACCTACTCAGTTTAAACCACTTCTGTCAAAGATGGACCGTTGTTTTATCGTTACACTAAACAATAGAAAAGCACTGATAAGAACTTGGGTGGATGAGGAGAAGCAATAGAAGGCATCATAATCAATAAAATTAACAATTCCCATCCCTAGTTACAAACGCTGAACACTAACCCCGATAATCAGTTGACCTTTAGCCAAAAGACTCAAGTCCACATGAAGTCATGAGTCACTGATCTTAAAGTCCAAGTCCAGCTCTGAGTCCTTTATGATATTATCAAGTTAAGTCCAAAGTCATCAGATCTATAAATCTAGTCCAAGTCATGTGACTCAAGTCCACAACTCTGGTTGGATCACTTGTTGGTCACGCCAGATTTGCACAGTCGTTTGATGAAGACCCCACCCACTTTAATGAGGGACTAGTGAAGTTGTGGTTGTTTGTAGATGATGACGAGTCCTAGTGAAGAACTCCAGATGTGGGACAGGAAGTGATTTCTGTTAAAAGGTCAAAGTTTGCTGAGGTCGAATCGTTGAGAGAACAATGTGGAGAGTTTTTCAAGTCCTGGATGTAAAAACGCAGCCAGGTAAAGAGTTAAAAAATTCTCTGAGAAACAGCAGAAGGCATGGAATGAAAGCCTTAGTCTAGAGCAAGGGTGTCCAAACTAAGGCCTGGGGGCCAAATGTGGCCCGTGGCTCATTTTTGATAGCCCCCCCCAAAAATTCTTAAAATTGCATGAAATATGGTCCTTAATGGAGCATGAAGCTTCTGCAACACTGTATTATCTTTCTTAGTTTCAGCACAAGGCAGTGCTACCATGCTTATACTGTAAACCAGCGGTGTCAAACTCAAGGCCCGGGAGCCAAATCTGGCCCGTGGAATGATAATTTCTGGCCCACAAGATCACATCATATTTGTATTCTAACTGGCCCACCAGTATGAGGTCTGCAGATTTCCTCCAGCATAAAAATGTAAACTTCAACTTGGTTATTTAAAAAATCATTGTTAAGCCATAAAAATCTGAAAAATTAAGGAGTACAAAAAATTTCATAAAAAGTCAAGAGCGTTAAAAGTGTTTTTATTTCATATTTTCAATTTTGCATCTCAAGATTACAACTCAAACTTGTGATTTTGACATTTCATTTCATACTTTGACCTTTTCAACTCATAATTTGGACTTTACATGTCACATTTTTATCTTTAACACTCCCGATTTTAAATATTAGGTCAAATTTTGACCTTTTCAACTCCTTACTTTGGCTTTTTAATCCCATATTTTGACTTTTAAACTCATGATTTCAAATTTTATTCTCATATTTTGAAATTTAAAATGAATTATTTTTACTTTTTATATCATATATGGACCTTTTAGACTCCCAACTCTAAATTTAAGTCATATTTTTAACTTTTTAAGTCATTATTTTGGATTCTAGCTCGTATTTTGACATTTTCCACTCCTAATTTTGGTTTTTAATCCAATACTTTGTTAAAGATATCTTGATTTATGACGCCCTTTTGGATTACAGCAGCAAATAGCTGTACCAATGATGTTCCAGGGGCGGGGCCAGTGGTAGCCAGAGCTGACTTGGGCCCTCTGAAATCTGATTGGCCTCCCCAAAATCCTTTAAATGATTGGCAATTTGCCTTGTCAACAAGCCATTTAAGCATGCCCAATCACTGAGCATATCTTAACCAACATTAGACTGGTTTTACTGACTTTAACATCGAGGTGAGAAGTATAAAAGTGGCTCCACCCTCCTTATATATTTCTGTATGTGGCCAGTGGAAAAACTTTGGACTACCCTGGTCTAGAGTCTGGAGTAGCAGAGTCAGACAGTGCTCACAGATGGTGTGTTTCCACCAGGCGGTCCAGTTTTAGTTTATTATGATCCGGCACAGTAAACCTGGATCTCTCTTGAGTTTCCCTGGCTGATGTCTGTCCAGCCTCACTCACTGTCACAAGAAATCTGTCTCTTTTTGGCCCCACAACAACCCTTCATTTGGTACCAGTTTAGCTTTTTAAATGTGGATTAAAATAATAACAAAAATGGAAAAAACAAGGAAACTGGGTCTCAGACTGGCTCTAGTAGAACAGGACAATTCATGATTACATCAGTCACACAAGGTTTATTGTCTTAGAGGGGACATATTTTACCCTTTAAGACAAGTTTATATCGGTCTCAGAGGTCCCCACATGCCTGTGAAGTCTGCTGCTGTAAAAACACTCTAGTATTTGATTTTTGCATGTCTAAAAATCCCTCTGTTTTCTGTTTCAGCCCTGCTCAGAACCAGCTGTTTCTGTGGCTTTAAATGTTGATGAGCTGTCTGACTCCGCCCGTGACCACGCCCCTCTCAGGAAATGGATGTGGCTTAATGGATGTGGCTCTCCTGGTCTCAGCTGACAGCTGAGGGGATGATCAGGAGAACTTTCTTCCAAGAGGGGAGGGCCAACCAATCCTGGGGGTGGGGCTAACTCACTGCATGACATCATGAGGGGAAATCTGTGACAGCTTCTTTCAGCACACATTCTCTGTAAGGTTGAGATCAGGGGATGGAACAGTAGAAGGATTATAATCAATGTATGTAGAAATGTTCTAAGTGCAGATCCATGTAGAGGTGTAAAGCTCTAACTTTCCTCTGTTCCTGTTCATTCATGATGGCTGTTCCCCACTACATGACCCCCAACGGACATTCACATGTGATCAGGATCACATCATCTGTTTATGCTGTGATATAAAACTGTCACTGTAATGCAGCAGTCCTCAACCTGGAGATCAGGAGACACTGAGAGAAGGTCATTAGATGCCTTCCAAAAAAAAAACAAGGAATATTTTAAAATTATTTTAAACTGCATTTACCCATTTTTATAAGAAAACATGCATAAAATGTCTCAAATGGATAAGAACAACATAGTTAATTTTTGAGATCTATGCTAAAATGAAATGTTCAAGAAATCCTTAAAATGAGTCTACACTTGACTCTTCTTGAATGTGCACGGCTGTGTTCAACTATGCTTCAATCACCTCCAGGTACAGGGGGGTCCCCAGTCTCTGGCGCCTTTGTTTCAGAGGTCGCGGGCTGAAACCCCTGCTGTAAAAGCCAAAAACACCCTGCTATGACATTTAGGCCGTATCACCCAGGCCTACCAGGAAGCATGAGGTTTCTCCTGACAGTCCTTTATAGAACATCAGTGCCTCCATTAAAGCATGCTTATGACAAAACAAGGGAGAAAAGCGGTTAAAGGTGCACAGCTGGCTTCCTAGCTCAGTACTAGACTCTCAGTTCCCTTCATCTGGCTAGACCTGTAGTAGGAGGTCTGCAGGACTAAGTCTAGTGATCTGGATCCCTTCCTCTCCAGATGGAGTGGTAAAAACCACTTCTTTGTAAAGAGTAGAGATTGTAACGGATGTAGAAATGTTCTGGCGATGAATGCAGCATGCAAAGTTTCTTCCATTCTCATTGACTCCTCACTGCTTCCTTGTCCTGATCTGACCTCCATTCATCAATGGGATCACATGACTGCAGAAAGCCACCATAGTGCAATGGAAAACAAAGTGCCTGGGTCCAGAACTGAGTCCAGATCAGTGTTTAACACATGTGGAAAAGCAGCACTGGTCCACACCGTGGCGTACGGCTTCTTCCTGTGCTGCAGTATTTCATCATTAAACTCCATCATGCATGCGCTGGAGTATTTCTGTGTACTATCTGTTGTCGGGGTGTTGTGTATGTGCTGCTATGTGAGCGTGTGTGTCCAGAGGCGGTGCAGTGAAGGGGAGCTAATCCAGTAAAGTAACAGAGAACCGACAGAGTCAGAGGTCATTATCATTCACACACCGCCGAACTAAACACACACTAACACACACATTATGCAGCACGCTTCATCTCAAACACATCCTACACACACACACACACACACACACAGCCTTGGTCCTGATACCCATCCTGGATTTTCTCTTTTTTTTGCTGCTTCTTCCGTAAAAACACGATTTTGGCAGATTCCTTTCTGTTTCTGTGTGCGCCCCCGCCCATCCAAACCAAGCCTACCACCCACCCACCCACAGCACACAGAAACCCACACATCCACTCAGCAGATGGGTCTTAATCTCCTGTTGCCATAAACAAACACAAACGGTTCATAAAAGCAGACAGGGAGACCGCTGTGTGGCCCAGGAACTTCTCGTTGTTGAACATCCTGTTAATTCCTGCGACGATGTAAACGGAACTCCTCGGAGTCGCCCCGCCACACACTCACAATCACACACTTACACACATTAGTAATCGGCACAGCCACACACTTACACACATTAGTGATCAGCATCAGCCCTGACGGATGAGCAGGAAACAGAAACCTCACAGGGCTGTCCACCTCCATCTCCAAAATTTACTCGCTAAAATCAAGAACTGTATCCACGCGTTCATCGCCATAGAAGCATAACCCAAGCTACATGACAGTTTCACTCATCAAACTGAAAGTAAACTCCTGGACATTTCCTAATCTGCACAAAACACTGTCACAGAAACATCGAAACGCACGCTTACATAGAATTCTGCCTGTAACCAAAGCCTTAATCAGCCACACACTACCAGATCACCAGGCTGATTCACAGATCAGAGCTACTAATATGGAAAATTAAAACATGCTCAATAATCATGTTCACAGATCCTGTTTGGTAGGAGGAACACTGAGGTCAGCTGATCCGGCACTCCCTGGACTGTACATGGAACAGGATGACAGCCGGTCAGGAAGAAAGCTGACTGAAGGAGGAAGCACAACAAACACAGTCATGGTAACAAACACTAAAGAATAGAGTTAGATGTATGCACGAATGGAGGAGCAACTTCTTGATGAGTGGCGACAACAGGAGTGTTCAACAACCTACACTGTAAAAAAAAACACAATACCACAATCCAACTAAAAAGGAGAAGAGCTGGACTGAAATCACAACCACAATGGATTTAACAGGAAGCTAACGTTCAGCCACATTTAGCTCATTTACTCATCAGTGGATGTAGCAGGAAGCTAACATTTAGCCACATTTAGCTCATTTACTCATCAGTGGATGTAGCAGGAAGCTAACATTTAGCCACATTTAGCTCATTTACTCATCAGTGGATGTAGCAGGAAGCTAACATTCAGCCACATGTAGCTTGCAGCATGAGCAGACATGAGCAGCCATGGGTATTGGTCCTGAAAAACAACATCAGTCAACCCCATCAGTAAAGAACATGATCAATGGCGAGCTAACAAAGTTAGCATTGTAAATGTGGACCTTAATTAACCGTGATTAATGTGATTAATCTTGACAGTCTGAGTTTGTACAAGGGTTTTTTTTGTAGGGACAGATGCATCATGAGACTTTGTTGTGAATTTATCAATGAAAACTCTTGGAGTGACCTTAGGTTTGTCTGCAGTTTATCTCTTGTTTACGAGCATCTTAGGCAGTTAAGCTTTTCTTAGATACACCACCAGGGGCTCCACTGAGCCCACTAGACTTCTGCTCTAAATATCAGTATCAGCCCTAATTTTCGCCTGTCCTACCCCTCATTTATATGAGTTCGACTGGAGAAGCTTACATCCTTGGTCTGTGACAGCCTGGCTACCTAAAGCGGATGTTTCTGAAGTCTACCTCACTCTGAAAAGTTGACAAAGTGTCACAGTGTGTGGAACTAATTATTTGATGTTTGATTTGATGAAAGCATCCTGATTGGCCCACGCCCTGCCTGGTGACCGCCACTCTCCGAGGCGTTGTGGCGACCGGGTTAACCACCGTCGACCTTCCTGATGAGACTGAACTGAACCAATCGAGCGTGAGGATAAGAGCTCTAAAGAAATCAAAGTTTGTGTTGACTCGGCGCTGGCTGGGCTGTGACTCCTCGCTCCCCCTCAGGGATGAATGATTTGGAGAGAAGCGAGATGTTATTACAGTGAAAACAGGCTTTGGCCTCTCGGAGCAGATTAACAAGTGTAATGCTGCACAGATGTAGGCTTTGTGCGACTCCCACACTCGACTGCAAAGAAGAAACTGCTGGAGATCAGCTTGTTTATCCCGCTGCTCTGACACCAGGAGGAGTTTCTGTGTCAGTTTGTAGTTTTTGTCCCACGTGAAGGCCGTCTGCTCAATCCTTTTGCTTTCACTGGCATGGTCTTTTTCTTCTTCTGCTGCTGGTTTAGAAACTTCCCAGAATCCCTGCCTCCAAATGCAGAACTGACCGAAGGAACTCTTCGCCTTAATGCGAGGGAAGCGTTTGTTCCCCTCACATAAATTGATTTTGAAAGCCAGATTCAAACTCAATAACCTCAGTGTTTAAAGTGGAAATAATGGTTTTCACGAGCCTCAGCGTCACTTCAGTGGAGATGATCCCAGCCATCTTTTTATGGTTTGATTGGGTCCTTTTTTTTTGAATGAAAGAAAATTTAAATGCTACGGCATATGATGACATTTATAAGCCATTGTTAAACTTTGAGCCATTAATTTGTCTCCTTCCTCTGCCTGTCCTTTAAAATAGATGCATTATTTCCACAGTGAGCTGAACCCATTAGTTTAGAAAGAAGTCACACTGTAAGGAAGTTTATGACAAAATGAGCCTGCTTCTCACTGGGTTTGACCTCAGTTAACCTCTTCTAAACAAGTTTATGGTCTTAAATAGATAACAGTGTTGGTGCAGAAACAGAGAAAGTGAAGCAGGTGAGCATCAATGACAAAACCACTAAACCCAACAGTGATGGCTATTTTTACCTCCTAATACAAACTACTGTAGATCTTCACATTAGGCATGGTTGTTTTAAAGCCTGACCCAGGGCGACTGCACCCCCACCAGTCTGCTCTCATATCGGTAACATTGTCTGAGCCTGAGCACACTCGCATATGTATGTAGACGGTCTGAGACCGGCGTATGCATGCAGGGCGGGCTCATTCCAGCCTCTGAGGAGAACAGCAGCTGTGGAGGTAGAGGAGGGTCATTGTTAGCAAAGATGGTCCCAGGGATCCTGAGTGGAGATGGGACAAAGTTCCAGGACAACCATCACTGCAGCCTCCACTGATCTGGGCTTTACGGCACAGTGGAGAGATGAAGACTCTCCTCAGTGTAGAACACATGAAAGTCTGATTGGACGTTTCAGAAAAGCTCCTGAAGGACTCTGAGACTGTGAGAAACAAGATTCTCTGGTCTGATGAAGCTAAGACTGAACTGTTTGGCCTCAACTCAAAACTTTTTAGAGGAAACCAGGCACCTATCACCCCACTTTATACCATCCCAACATTGAAGCTTGGTGGTGGCAGCATCATGCTGTGGGGGTGTTTCTCAGCAGCAGAGACTGGGAGACTGGTCAGGGTTGAAATAAAGCTGAATAGAGCAAAGTACAGAGATGTCCTCAATAAAAACACGTCCCACAGCACTCAGGACCTCAGACTGGGCCGAAGGTTCCCCTTCCAACATGACAACCATCAGTGGAGTTAGGGGGTGGCTACACGGGCTTAAGCCCTCTATGTTTTCATTGAAGCCCAGAACCTTTTTGGTCTCAGAGGACTCGCTCCTCCGTTGAGATATTAATTGTGTGTAAATTTGGAATGAAGTGAGTGCTCTTGTCGTCAATATGCGATCTTTGGTAAAGCTTCAGTTAATGGCCGCAGCCTTCCTCTCTGACCCTTCACCAGATATAAACACTGGCAGTGGCTAACGGCTAACCTGTTAGCGTATAGCAGGAAGACGGCGGTATGACAGGTTTCCAAAGTATTAAATGGAAATAAAGTGGTATGTGGGCTGTCGAGGGTTAAGCTCAAGTGTGACTACTCACCCGAAGTGCAAAGAGGCCAAATATCAAAGCACGATATTAATCTGCAAAGAGGAACGAAGGCTGGCGGTGCTAGCTTTCAATGCTAGCACCGCCCGTTATCAGGCTAACGTCACACCCACTCTTCTTTGTGTTCTCTCATCTTTAGTTTTAACTGTTCTCAATATAGATTTACGTTTAATCGACGAGGTAATTATACCACTAAGAACATCCTAACTAATACTAGCTCAGTTACACACAGACTGTCTCCTGTTAGACTCCAGTGCATTCATGGTCTACCGCAAACTGTAGGATGGATTTGGATCGGTCACTTGGATCGGCGCCGTCAGTCAGATATTCGATCTATTAATTAGGTCCAGATCGGACCCGACACCAACATTGGATCAGATCCGTCCCATCCCTAGTTAGGATGATTTAGTCTGACCTTATTGACTCCAATCACAGGAAACGGTTAAATGATGTGACTAAGATACTCATAAAACTTGATCTTTCAATAGTAGTATAATAAATCTAAAACTCCTTGTTTTTGTATTTTCTTATTTCAGTGGAGCAAACGTCCATCCAGGAGTAAAAGAGAGGAGCAGAGAGAGAAGTGAGGGAATGAAAGAAGATTAGAGGAGGAAGAGAGAGCAGAAAACAGAGATAGTCAGAAAGGAACTGATCAGAGTAGAGATGATAAGTCACATTTGAAATTCTGTTCTGCTATTTCTGTACAAGACTACGTACGTATGCATCTGTGCCTGGGCACTGAATGATGTTACTGGTGTGAAAGCAGACCACGAGGGGAGAGGAATCCTGCTCAGTACAAGAGAAAACCATGCACAATTAAAAATCAAACTCAGGTACGGAAAACTTCATCCTTCTTCTCATATGACCCAGACTTTAGGGTCAGGTGTACTTGGATCAGGGTCCGAGACCCTAAAGTGAACTCACCCTTCACATCCTCTCTCCTAACCTGTTCTGATGAGCTCAGTTTTATGTGTAAACATCAGATTTGTTTCTCACTAACGCTCTCAGGTTGGATCGGATTTTCCTGGTAAAAACGTGAGGAATCCTTTACACAGAAATCAGCCTGCAGGGGGTTAAAGGGAACCCAGGAACATAGAAGACAAGGCCTCTAAAGAGAGGGACTCAATACCAGCCAACCACTCCTGTTACCTCTGTACAAGAAGAAGGAGACTAATCTATGAGACCAGAGAAGACACATTCAGACTGGTAGGGGGTTCGTTCTGTACCAGAGAGGACCCAGGGTTCAGCTTCCAGGTTATGGTATGATCTGGAGGAATATTCACAGCAACAATAAATATACATCAATCCAGCAGGAGGACCCAAACGTGGAGAGAGCTGCCAACAGTTGTGTAACAGCGTTCAGGGTGGATCTCAGCCTCAGGCCCAGGTCCGGCTGTTTCTGTTGTTTCGACCCTGGAGGAGGATTTTTGTGGAAAATTCATGCAGCAGAAATGCAAAAAAGAAAGAGTGAAAAGCAAGCTCACAGAGGTGGAATCGACCAGGATAATACGGCACAGAGCGAGCCACGGCTCTCTGCACTCTGATTGTTCCAAACTCTGAGAGAAAATCTCTAAAAACAGGAAGAAAGCCGTAGAACTGCTTCAGAAATGTCATTAACTGGTGAGTTTGAGCAACAGCCAATCAAAAGTGAGGAAAGAGACGTGCTTTGATAGGAGGCAGATTTAGGTTTGGTCTCTTTCTCCGTGTTACACCATCTTCATCATCGGGGAATTGTTTGGAAAATCCAGCAGAACAAATAGATAGTTGGAGCATTTGTTTTAAATCTGACTCTTTGTTCCTCACATCCAATTTCTCCTGTCTATCCATCCATCCTCGTCCTTCATCTCCTCAGCAGACTCTCTGAGGGACACGTTCTCATTTATCTGGGCAAAACAGGAGTCAAACGACAACAATACAGCAGTATAATGCTGCAAAACCATCAACCAGGAGATAAAGAAGAAGATATGGAGAATCTATCATGTTTTGCATTCTATATTAGCACATTAGCATGCTAATAAAGCTAATAAAGATGAGAAGATCTGCAGATTTTGTGAGATTTGGTTGTAAAACCAAAGTGTTTAGAGTATTTTATCTCAGATCTGATGATGCTGTTCGATGATACTACTGGAGTTCTTCATGAATCTCTCATAGGTCGTGTTCTTTAGTCTGGGGTGATCCTACAGCGAGGAAAAAGTTTGACTAAAAAGTAGTGGCTTTGCTTTTCCTGGACATTTGAGAAGCACTAACCTTTGCTAAAATCAGACCCTGACGGTGAGAGAGTGAGTGTGGGGATTAGGGCGGGGCAATAAATCACATATGAGATTAAATCGTAATATGGCCTGCTGCAAGTTACAAATCACAGATGTTGCAGAACTGATTTAACGTGACTTATGTCAAAACACCAGTTTAATACAGTCATTATTTTGCCACTGCAGAGATGTTATGCACATTTTGTGAACATTCCAGTGTCATTTTTGAAAATGGTTCACAGAAAACGTCCTTTTTTGTATTTTGAGTATGTCTTTTTCTTCATTAAAATGAGTGACACAAAAACAAAAATGCCCATTCAATAAAGCAGTTGATATCAAATTTGCAATATGAGCAACAATAATTGCAATTAGATATCTGCCCTAGCTAATGCTAATATTGATGAAGCTTAGCGCTAGTTCATGTCAAACTCTTAGCCACAATTGGCTGATAGCCAGCTGACACCAACTTTTACCTCCAGCTCCCACAGCCAATCACAGCTCTTCCTGTCAACACAGACATCCATTTAAATATGACATACTGCTCATTAATCCCTGCTGGCATTAATGCTGAGGCATCGCGCTGCTGCTGGCAAAGCTTCACCTCCTCCTCCCAAGGTTCCTCCTTTATAATATAAAGCTTCACCTCCTCCTCCCCAGCCTCCTCCTTTATACACTAAAGCTTCACCTCCTCCACCCCAGCCTCCTCCTTTATAATATAAAGCTTCACCTCCTCCTCCCCAGCCTCCTCCTTTATACACTAAAGCTTCACCTCCTCCTCCCCAGCCTCCTCCTTTATAATATAAAGCTTCACCTCCTCCACCCCAGCCTCCTCCTTTATAATATAAAGCTTCACCTCCTCCTCCCCAGCCTCCTCCTTTATACACTAAAGCTTCACCTCCTCCACCCCAGCCTCCTCCTTTATAGACTAAAGCTTCACCTCCTCCACCCCAGCCTCCTCCTTTATAGACTAAAGCTTCACCTCCTCCTCCCCAGCCTCCTCCTTTATAGACTAAAGCTTCACCTCCTCCACCCCAGCCTCCTCCTTTATACACTAAAGCTTCACCTCCTCCTCCCCAGCCTCCTCCTTTATACACTAAAGCTTCACCTCCTCCTCCCCAGCCTCCTCCTTTATAGACTAAAGCTTCACCTCCTCCACCCAAGCCTCCTCCTTTATAGACTAAAGCTTCACCTCCTCCACCCCAGCCTCCTTCTTTATAGACTAAAGCTTCACCTCCTCCACCCCAGCCTCCTCCTTTATAGACTAAAGCTTCACCTCCTCCACCCCAGCCTCCTCCTTTATAATATAAAGCTTCACCTCCTCCTCCCCAGCCTCCTCCTTTATACACTAAAGCTTCACCTCCTCCTCCCCAGCCTCCTCCTTTATAATATAAAGCTTCACCTCCTCCACCCCAGCCTCCTCCTTTATAATATAAAGCTTCACCTCCTCCTCCCCAGCCTCCTCCTTTATACACTAAAGCTTCACCTCCTCCTCCCCAGCCTCCTCCTTTATAATATAAAGCTTCACCTCCTCCACCCCAGCCTCCTCCTTTATAATATAAAGCTTCACCTCCTCCTCCCCAGCCTCCTCCTTTATACACTAAAGCTTCACCTCCTCCTCCCCAGCCTCCTCCTTTATAATATAAAGCTTCACCTCCTCCACCCCAGCCTCCTCCTTTATAATATAAAGCTTCACCTCCTCCTCCCCAGCCTCCTCCTTTATACACTAAAGCTTCACCTCCTCCACCCCAGCCTCCTCCTTTATAGACTAAAGCTTCACCTCCTCCACCCCAGCCTCCTCCTTTATAGACTAAAGCTTCACCTCCTCCTCCCCAGCCTCCTCCTTTATAGACTAAAGCTTCACCTCCTCCACCCCAGCCTCCTCCTTTATACACTAAAGCTTCACCTCCTCCTCCCCAGCCTCCTCCTTTATACACTAAAGCTTCACCTCCTCCTCCCCAGCCTCCTCCTTTATAGACTAAAGCTTCACCTCCTCCACCCAAGCCTCCTCCTTTATAGACTAAAGCTTCACCTCCTCCACCCCAGCCTCCTTCTTCATAGACTAAAGCTTCACCTCCTCCACCCCAGCCTCCTCCTTTATAATATAAAGCTTCACCTCCTCCACCCCAGCCTCCTCCTTTATAATATAAAGCTTCACCTCCTCCTCCCCAGCCTCCTCCTTTATAGACTAAAGCTTCACCTCCTCCACCCCAGCCTCCTCCTTTATAATATAAAGCTTCACCTCCTCCTCCCCAGCCTCCTCCTTTATACACTAAAGCTTCACCTCCTCCACCCCAGCCTCCTCCTTTATAGACTAAAGCTTCACCTCCTCGACCCCAGCCTCCTCCTTTATAATATAAAGCTTCACCTCCTCCACCCCAGCCTCCTCCTTTATAATATAAAGCTTCACCTCCTCCACCCCAGCCTCCTCCTTTATAATATAAAGCTTCACCTCCTCCACCCCAGCCTCCTCCTTTATAATATAAAGCTTCACCTCCTCCACCCCAGCCTCCTCCTTTATACACTAAAGCTTCACCTCCTCCACCCCAGCCTCCTCCTTTATAGACTAAAGCTTCACCTCCTTCACCCCAGCCTCCTCCTTTATAGACTAAAGCTTCACCTCCTCCACCCCAGCCTCCTCCTTTATAATATAAAGCTTCACCTCCTCCTCCCCAGCCTCCTCCTTTATAGACTAAAGCTTCACCTCCTCCACCCCAGCCTCCTCCTTTATAATATAAAGCTTCACCTCCTCCACCCCAGCCTCCTCCTTTACGGACTAAAGCTTCACCTCCTCCACCCCAGCCTCCTCCTTTATACACTAAAGCTCCACCTCCTCCACCCCAGCCTCCTCCTTTATAGACTAAAGCTTCACCTCCTCCACCCCAGCCTCCTTCTTTATAGACTAAAGCTTCACCTCCTCCACCCCAGCCTCCTCCTTTATAGACTAAAGCTTCACCTCCTCCACCCCAGCCTCCTCCTTTATACACTAAAGCTCCACCTCCTCCACCCCAGCCTCCTCCTTTATAGACTAAAGCTCCACCTCCTCCACCCCAGCCTCGTCCATTCTAGACTAAAGCGGCACCTCCTCCACCCCAGCCTCCTGCTTTATAGACTAAAGCTTCACCTCCTCCACCCCAGCCTCCTCCTTTACAGACTAAAGCTTCACCTCCTCCACCCCAGCTTCCTCCTTTATACACTAAAGCTGCATCTCCTCCACCCCAGCCTCCTCCTTTACGGACTAAAGCTTCACCTCCTCCACCCCAGCCTCCTCCTTTATACACTAAAGCTGCACCTCCTCCACCCCAGCCTCCTCCTTTATACACTAAAGCTGCACCTCCTCCACCCCAGCGTCCTCCTTTATACACTAAAGCTGCATCTCCTCCACCCCAGCCTCCTCCTTTACGGACTAAAGCTTCACCTCCTCCACCCCAGCCTCCTCCTTTATACACTAAAGCTTCACCTCCTCCTCCCCAGCCTCCTCCTTTATACACTAAAGCTTCACCTCCTCCTCCCCAGCCTCCTCCTTTATAATATAAAGCTTCACCTCCTCCACCCCAGCCTCCTCCTTTATAATATAAAGCTTCACCTCCTCCTCCCCAGCCTCCTCCTTTATACACTAAAGCTTCACCTCCTCCACCCCAGCCTCCTCCTTTATAGACTAAAGCTTCACCTCCTCCACCCCAGCCTCCTCCTTTATAGACTAAAGCTTCACCTCCTCCTCCCCAGCCTCCTCCTTTATAGACTAAAGCTTCACCTCCTCCACCCCAGCCTCCTCCTTTATACACTAAAGCTTCACCTCCTCCTCCCCAGCCTCCTCCTTTATACACTAAAGCTTCACCTCCTCCTCCCCAGCCTCCTCCTTTATAGACTAAAGCTTCACCTCCTCCACCCAAGCCTCCTCCTTTATAGACTAAAGCTTCACCTCCTCCACCCCAGCCTCCTTCTTCATAGACTAAAGCTTCACCTCCTCCACCCCAGCCTCCTCCTTTATAATATAAAGCTTCACCTCCTCCACCCCAGCCTCCTCCTTTATAATATAAAGCTTCACCTCCTCCTCCCCAGCCTCCTCCTTTATAGACTAAAGCTTCACCTCCTCCACCCCAGCCTCCTCCTTTATAATATAAAGCTTCACCTCCTCCTCCCCAGCCTCCTCCTTTATACACTAAAGCTTCACCTCCTCCACCCCAGCCTCCTCCTTTATAGACTAAAGCTTCACCTCCTCGACCCCAGCCTCCTCCTTTATAATATAAAGCTTCACCTCCTCCACCCCAGCCTCCTCCTTTATAATATAAAGCTTCACCTCCTCCACCCCAGCCTCCTCCTTTATAATATAAAGCTTCACCTCCTCCACCCCAGCCTCCTCCTTTATAATATAAAGCTTCACCTCCTCCACCCCAGCCTCCTCCTTTATACACTAAAGCTTCACCTCCTCCACCCCAGCCTCCTCCTTTATAGACTAAAGCTTCACCTCCTTCACCCCAGCCTCCTCCTTTATAGACTAAAGCTTCACCTCCTCCACCCCAGCCTCCTCCTTTATAATATAAAGCTTCACCTCCTCCTCCCCAGCCTCCTCCTTTATAGACTAAAGCTTCACCTCCTCCACCCCAGCCTCCTCCTTTATAATATAAAGCTTCACCTCCTCCACCCCAGCCTCCTCCTTTACGGACTAAAGCTTCACCTCCTCCACCCCAGCCTCCTCCTTTATACACTAAAGCTCCACCTCCTCCACCCCAGCCTCCTCCTTTATAGACTAAAGCTTCACCTCCTCCACCCCAGCCTCCTTCTTTATAGACTAAAGCTTCACCTCCTCCACCCCAGCCTCCTCCTTTATAGACTAAAGCTTCACCTCCTCCACCCCAGCCTCCTCCTTTATACACTAAAGCTCCACCTCCTCCACCCCAGCCTCCTCCTTTATAGACTAAAGCTCCACCTCCTCCACCCCAGCCTCTTCCTTTATAGACTAAAGCTCCACCTCCTCCACCCCAGCCTCCTCTTTTATAGACTAAAGCTTCACCTCCTCCACCCAAGCCTCCTCCTTTACAGACTAAAGCTTCACCTCCTCCACCCCAGCTTCCTCCTTTATACACTAAAGCTGCATCTCCTCCACCCCAGCCTCCTCCTTTACGGACTAAAGCTTCACCTCCTCCACCCCAGCCTCCTCCTTTATACACTAAAGCTGCACCTCCTCCACCCCAGCCTCCTCCTTTATACACTAAAGCTGCACCTCCTCCACCCCAGCTTCCTCCTTTATACACTAAAGCTGCATCTCCTCCACCCCAGCCTCCTCCTTTACGGACTAAAGCCTCACCTCCTCCACCCCAGCCTCCTCCTTTATAGACTCATTTGTCTGGCATCAACACAGAAAACTTTATTCTGAAACTGCCCCAGATATTGTAATTTGGTTTCAGTTACACTTCCTGTCTTCATGCTAAATAGATGTGCAGGGGTTTAGCGTCCTGCAGAAACAGAAGTCCTGCATATCTGCAGCAGACGGCTCCGGGCTGCTGCAGCTGTGATGGAGCAGAGACGTACCGCCTCCTGGTAGAAACACTCCCACTGAAACCTACCGGCTCTGCTGCCATGATGGAGGACGAACACATCAAACACGCATCTAGTGGAATGTAAGGGCTAGCCTTCTCCTCATAGTGGATAAAGATGGACGACCAACAAGGTGCCCATGAAAGCGCAGCTGCTGTCCCCGTATCAGCCAGCGGACCCTTCCCTTCTTCTCCTGAGCACGTCGGTATTAGACACACGGCCTAACAACGACGCACAAACATGTGCTAAAGAGAAGTCGACATAAAGTCGGTGCCTCTGCCAGGCCTCACAAGAGGACCCAAAGACTCTGACTTTCATCTGCATGCTCAGATACCTGGAACGCCACGCGGTCTTACCCAGCAAACCCATGGCTTTGAGGCGAGTCCACGTCTGTTATGGTTCCTCAGAGTCCAAAAGGATGACCATTCTCAGCTGCACTGGTAGGAGGGATCCATCCAGGTACTTGGTCTGAAAACTGCCGGCCCAAATCCCCTATGGGTGGAAATGAATAGTCCTCCAAAACCTGCACCAGAGGTAGCGTTAACGGATGGATGGATGCTTCCAGTGCTTCAGCACGGATCTAAAGTCTGCTAGAGCATTGTGTTTCTTAGGTTGTTGATGTTTTAGTGGTTGGTGGCGGGTAGCTAGCTAGCTTCCTGTCTTCACTGGTAGCCACATGTGTAGCTATAGACTGAGTGGTGTTCATCCATGCATCCCTCTCATTTTTGCTCTTTCTGCATGAAGATCTTGATGTTAAATCTGCCTGTGAGGGTTTAAAGGTTTACACATGTAGTCGGCTAATCATGCACATCCTTTATTTTCACACACACCAGTTCAAACCAGTTAAAACCAGTCCACAAACCAACACTAGCTCTTGTGGACTAACTCACATTAAAAACCCTGAGAAAGTGACTCGTTTCTGCTTTATTCAGGAGTCTCTGCTTTAATTCCTGCTCCATTATTTATTCTCAGGATGTGCCTCTTATCTCCTGAAGTCTGTATGAAAGTTGTGAAATTAGAAATGGGTAAAACTGGAGAAAGAGAAAACCAGGAAATGAAATATTTGCAGACAAAGTCTGACTGTGTTGTGCTGAGCAGACAGGGAGCAGATTGTGCTGCTAACTGTGCTCTGGATGAATCAAAGAGGAAATAAGGAGCCTCCAATTACGTGGTGAAAAATCAGTTCTCCTGCGACCGTATGAACAGAGACGCGGTCTTCAGCCCTTAAATGTGGACAATAAAGACCTCTGCATGTGTTAAGAGTACCTGTAGGTATTCTCGGAGCGCCTCCCGCTGCTGCAGCCTCCCTCTGAGAGAGCGAGTGCACACGCTGCAGCTCAGCCTGCTCTCAGAATGCAGGTTGGGGAATCCTCCATAATGTTTACCGAGTTTACCGACTTGGCTGACGGCTGTGTTTTCTTATCCTCTAACAGAGAGGGTGATTTGACTGATGCTCGGAACAGATTGCATCACAGCAGGAGACGAACTAAAACGGTTTACGCACCGCGGCTCTCCCTAAACTGTCGAACAGTGGCAGCGCTCCACCTTGTAAATTTGGAATAGTAATTTTAGAAATTTCCCAGCAGTCTATCTCCAATTGGCCTTCACTGGGAGTGCTGTTTGATATCAGTGAAGTATCGCGGCGTACCACCTCTGAGCAGCAGAAATGTGATCTGAAACCAAACACTCTCTCTGCACTCTTCAGGAAAAACACCTGAGCTGCATCAAAACCGGCTCTATTCATAACCCAGATACCTCAGCCAGGCTGATTCTCTGCTCTGCTCAAGGTTTTCACCATCTTCACGTGTCTATAAGATTTCTGAACGTAGAGAGAGACGCAGACAAACACCAGAACAGGAACGGAGGTTCATGCTCCTTTAAAGTTCAAATCTAAGCACTTTTAAGGAGAACTTTCAAGCTTTTTCAGCCCCTCACAGCAAAGACAGTTATGTAGTTATACTAGAGCTGTCAAGACGGCACTGATCACGATTTACTTTGAAAAGCAGAAACAGGAAGTGTAATTATGATGAGCTTATCTTTTCCGTCAGATATTGTACAGTTGTGAAAAAATAAAGCTTCACTAATAGTAGAACAACTTTATAAAACAGAAGTATTTCAGCCTTCGTCAGGATCGTCTAGACTGCTGACATCGTCTACCCACGTGGACGTACGTATTGGTTAAAATGAATTTGTAAATATTGGCACATCTGCAAAAAGCCAACACTGCTCATCCCAACAAAACACATCCTTTATTTTAAATGTGAAGATTTTTCTGCTTTTGAACATTGTTGGAAATATCTAAGGTGTGAAGAAAAAACCCAGACATAACATACTAGTACACCTTTGTAATACAATCAGACATTTCAGTGCAGAAAATCTACGTACTGTAGCTTTAATCTGTCAGCTCGTCATGGTAGCGGTTCTCTTCAGGACTTCTTCAGATGTGAGGAGACGGGAACACTACTTTGGATTTGTCGCACAGTGGGACGGGAACGTGACGAAGGAGTGTAAACTGTGAACTCCACATCAGATCTGTCCAAAATCCTGCAAAGGCATCAACACAAAGCTAGAAGCTAGAGGCCCCCAAAGCGTAAGTGGTAAAATACTACGTAACGCTGACACCCATCAAGCAGCTCAAGGTCAGGTACAGGAGTATATGCTGGTTCAGCCCAATCTTTGTCCTGGACTGCTCTGGCCCCCTGAGGGCCATTATCCAGGCCCCATGTGGACAGGTATCCTTTCCAGCTGAAGCCTCAACACAGCACGCTATCCCCGGTGTCTGGACCAGCCCACCTGGTCCTGGGCAACCAGTAAGCTGGATCAGGTCTAGAAAAGGGTGCCCCTACAAGGGGGTAATCACATTCCTTTTCAAGCATTACAAAATTCCACTATTTTACTTTTAAAGCTGTTTTTTTGTGTCATTTTGGGTTTTAAAACTAGGATTAACTGCTTTTCTACATAAATCAAAGATTTTAACACAAATTTAACCACAGAAAAAAGAGCTTGTCATGGATGTTAAAGGGAATGACAGTACAAAGGTAAATGATGACCTCTGACCTGCCCACAGAGCTGTCTAAGAGTTTTTACAGCTGAATAAGACATTAAGGAGACACTGGCTGTGTAAACATGGACTTGAGGATCCTGGTTCCTGTTAGGTTTTTTTGAGTATCCCGACATCTGTTTTTTGAGAAGCATGGTTTCTTCTAGGGTTTTGAGTATCCCGGTTTCTGTAGGGTTTTTGAGCATCCCAGTTCCTGTCGAGGTTTTGAGTATCCCAGTTTCTTCTGGGGTTTTGAGTATCCCGGTTTCTGTAGGGTTTTTGAGTATCCTGGTTTCAGTTGGGTTTTTGAGTATCCCAGTTCCTGTTGGGTTTTTTGAGTGTCCCGGTTTCTTTCAAATTCACTGAGTGTCCTGGTTCCTGTTGGGTTTTTTGAGTATCACAGTTTCTTTCAGGTTTTTGAGTATCACGGTTTCTGTCGGTTTTTGAGTATCCTGGTTTCTTTCAGGTTTGTGAGTATCCCAGGTTCTGTCTGGTTTTATGAGTATTCTGGAGTCTCTTTGTGCATGTATACATCTTCAGAAACCAGGATATTCCAGTATCCTGGTTTTTAGAATCCTGGTTTTGCTACCTGGAGAAGTCCAAAAGAAAACGGGAGCTCTGCCATGAATACATCGTATCCTGTTTTCTCACAGCTGTAGGCTACCTGTGCAGGTGTGACATTACTGGAGGATCAGCTGATCAGTCTGTGAACTGACTGCAATTTTATGTCACAATGCATTCATCTTCAGATAAAACGTGAACTTAACAGTTTAATTTTTCAGCCGTGAATGAAACGTGAGCGTAGTTTACTGTGGAGACAGAGAATGACCGATCACACCATGAGTTAGCGGGAATTAGAGCTCTGTGAGCTGAAGATGGAAAGACGGCACTCGGTAATCATCCTGCAGTCTGTCAACGCCTCCCAGGTCTGACATTTAGAGACGATGATGCTTCTGGTGTATTTTTCAAAATAAAAGCTTAATCTTTTTCAAGGCCCACTTTGAGCTGCCTGCACTTTGACATGCTTTTATTTTGAAGTTATTTCTGGGACAGTTACTTAGTGAAGGTAGTCTTTGGTGGGATTGCTCTGCTCTTTCTTGGCGTCTCTGCCAAACTTTCGTAGTGATTAATGATAGTAATTATAACCACCTAATAGTTTTAGCTAATAACTGAAACGTACCTCGTTTTGTGTTGTAAAATAACATCATGGACGATTCAGTGATCAGAAACCAGGATGCTAGTTTTTCTCATGTCTGCAGGGATCTGAATGACTGGGTTTCTCTGTGCTCATTTAAACACCGGATCCTGAATATGATAAAACCAGAATGACTCACAACCAGGATACTAACGTCCATGTAAACACAGTCACTGATTAAATGCAACTAATCCTGACAGTCTTAGTAAAAATCTGTTTAACTGCACAAAAATCTACATCTTGGTGTTTAGTTTTAGTTCAATTCGGCCTCATTTACCGTAGCATCATCAGAGTAATTTAGAGCTCCTCACAGAGCAAACTCAGACCTATTTCATCATTCTTCATGGTTATTAATGCTCCTCTTCATTATAGTTCTATAAATGCAGAAAAAAACTCAACGTTCCCCCTCTTTTGAAACCGAGCCTACGGTTGGAGAAGCTGCTGCCAAACTTTCTACAAGGACGAGCCAAGCTGGGACCAAACTGAGCCCAGACTGGTGTGATTTTTTGACAAATGCATCTGAAAGTTGAACACTTTGTTGATGATTAGCTGCGAGGCTAAACGCGGGTCATTCTGCTGCTTCCTTCTGTTCAATTAGCTTGTTTTCCTCGTCCATTTTGAACACTTTTCCTTCCAGCGTAATTGGATTAGTTACCTTTAAAATCTCCATTTCTGCTGTCACTTAAGCCCTTAAAAACATGTAAAATCTGCTCCTCTCTAACCCCCCTCCCAAGAAAAGAAAATCAATTTGTTATTTTTTTATTTTGAAGGAACATCTCTTGAGTGGCACTTAGCTAAATTGAACAAATGCGTGGTGGGTGGGTGGGAGATTGAGGAGGGAGCCGTGAGGCGGATCTACCTTCCAGAATAAACCAGTCGAACACTCATTACTCTGAAAAACACTTGACTCCATCGTGGCCTCAATTATGTGCTGCTGGATCAACTCCAGAAGGACTGAGCTGCTTTCGCCCGTCGGAGGGGGGCCCGAGTTAAAAACCAAAAACTGTGTCTGGAGGAGAAGTGCTTTAGCGAGGCTTAAATCCTGACCTCCTTATCGTTTACAGCCGGGCTCTTCACCATCTCTGAGACAAAGACAGGGGCTTTAACTCTCTGAGACATAAACTTGATAAAAGTTTAGAAAACTGAGGATTTATACGTCCAAAAAGTCAAAGAGAAGAAGTTTAACTCTGGCTTTTTTATTAACGCCTGTCAAAGACCTTTTCACATCAGGAACGACGGTTTCAGACCATCCTGAACATGTCGGCTCTGCTCTCCCTTGCTGGTCTGGTTCCACATCAGTAGCATGGATCCACACCCGAGCACAACACCCGTATGCACACAGTCTGCATGGCTGGTTTGGAGATCCTCCATAGCACCCAGTCTTTATGCCGTGTGCCGACAACAGAGACGCTACCAATGACCCTCATCCTGCTTCCACCTCTACCCTGCAGGTCGGAAGATAAGCAGCTACACTGATATGATAGCTTTTGAAGAGACATGAGACCTCACTGATGGGGACTCCATACCTTAGCACAGCTGCATCCACATCTCCCATGTCCGGGGTACAGGCCGGGTCAGGTATGGTTGAGTGGCCATCAGGTTCTTGGTCTCCTCTCTGATCCCTCGATGGTGACCAGCTCTAGAAGAGTCCTGGTTGGTCCAAACTTCTTCATGGTCCACTGTTTTCTCTGGAACCTTCAGAGCAGCAGAAATGTTTCTGTAGTCTTCCTCAGATCTGTGCCTGTCAACAATCCTGTCTCTGCAGCTCCTCTGACCTTTGACCCTTGGTTTCTGTTCTAATATCATTGTCAGCTGTGAGGCCTTCTACAGGGAGGTGTGAGCCTTTAGAATCCTGTCCAATCAGGTTAATTTGCCTTTTTAAAGGATGCATACTGTTGACTTTGAAAAGCAGATGGATTGTCCAGAACCAGAATGAGGCTTTATTGTACATTTCCACATACAAGGACTCTGACTTGGTGTTTGGTGAAAAACTAGTGACACAGAAGAAGAATCTAATAGGCTCAGTGAGAGTCTGTTGGAGTATCCATCAGACTGATGGCAAAGGGGTAGAAACTGTTCTTGTGTTGGTAGGTTTTGGTCCTGATGGACCTCAGTCTTCTGCTAAAAGCCCATGTCCACAGTGAGAGAGTTTAGCCTGCATGCCTCAGAGTCCTGGAGGTCATGACAATGTGGTAGATTGCGAATTGCCCTCTCTGCAGAGCGGATGATTCACTGCAGTCTGTTCCCGCCCCTTACCGTGGTTGCAGCGTACCAGACTGTGATAAAAGACGTGAGGATGGACTCGATGATGGCGGTGTAGAAGTAACCTTGCAAAGCAGATGGATGTGCCCGTTTCCTTGTTTCTCACTTGTGAATCCATCTTGCAAAGCTCCCGTCTGAACCATTTGGGCCCGGTTAGAAAGTGACAGGACCAATCAGCGATGAGGGGCGGTACTTTCAGGAGTTGTAACGCAAGCAAGTGGCAACAAAAGCCGGTGAGATTAGCGTGGATGCTGTTAAAGCGCCAGTTTTATCAGAACTTGATGACATTTCTTCATTAAAAGAAGAACAAAGAACAGCAGTGAGTTGTTTTCTTTTCAAAAACCACAAAAGTCGTGTACTGACATGTCTACCGTCGCCAACGGTTACCGTTATTCCTCAGAAGCTGTGCACACGCACCTCGGTCACAGCTACATCATGTGTTTTGTTGCTCTGATTGGCCTGTAGAGATGTGACAGACAGAACGGTCCTCCAATCACACTCCGAGTTTTTTTCAAAGCCTCTGCTCTTTCCCAAACGTTCAGTATTGAAGGTTTTCCAGATGGATGAGTGAAACAAATCCATCTGGCGTGTCAGGTTAGTGTAGAAGTGCACCGACATCGTCTTAAGGAGGTCGAATTTCTGCAGCTGCTGCAGGAAGCGTCATTTGAGCAGAATGAAGCGGTAGTGCTAGAGGCGGGGCTTAGCTGAAGTGACCTGTCTGTAAACAATGGTGACCGGCGAAGTTTTACCAGACCTGGACATCTCTGAATCAAAGAAGTGCTCTGAAAACCTTTCTTGGTAGAGAAGACAGGTTGTTCTTCTCCTGACCAAGAGTTTAAGTCTCTCTAGAGTTTGGCAAGCCCACTATGTCATGATTCTTCTCTCTGATTGGCCGATTATTAATGGGACTGTCAGACCATTCTTCCAGGATCTTTTGAACCGTCCTGTCCTTTCCAAATGCCATCTTTTGGGAGCTTCCATGTATGTGAGAGGCATCTGATGCAGAGTGGAACAGTCGGCCCATGCCGTAGCGTCGCTCTACATTCCTCTAGCTGGCGTCATCAGTGCAACATTACATTTTCCAGGAGCTTCTGCAGCAAACCAGAATAAAAACCTTTGGCCGAGGTTTCTCAGTGCCATCGTTTCCTTTAAAACTTAATTTCAGGGGCTGTTTCTCCAGTTTTAACTCTGACAGTAAAGTTTAATATTTATTTTTACACTCAGTGAAAATCGAGCATCACCATTATTTCTAAAATCTGCTGCTTTTTTTTGCACAGACTCTAAATGTAAATGAGCCCAGACACGGTTCATCTGATTTGCATGAATTTGCTGTTTTGACACGCTGCACGTCTGGAGAACAATGGAGCGCTAAATAAAAACTGTTTTCTGCTGCTGAACTTTGAGTCTGTGTTGAAGAGAAGACACTTCTGGAACAGAAAGCTTTTATTCATCCAACAAGACGGAGGTTAAATGTGAGGAAATATTAGTTTAAGAGCTGCATGTTGTCTGCTCCTGAAGAAGTTTGGATTCATTCTGCTCAAACTTGATTCGACTTTTTACATCTGCTAGCACATGATATCCCTGCCTTTGTTGGCCTGCTGTTTGTCTGTGCTCTCTAAATGCACATAACTTTCTTTTAACCAAACCGGTCCTGGTTTAGGTTTCCTCTGGTTCCATCAGGGCTAAAAGCTGACGACGACACTGACGGACGGTATCCTGTGAGGGCCAGAGAAGGTGAGGCTGTGCAGACACACTGCAGCTCTCCTCCTCTTCATCTTCAGAGGAGACTTTCTGCTCTTCTTCACTTAATAATTAGCTCTGCAAGATAAATGCAGTTAGCCTCTGGCTGACGGCTTATCAACTATTTAGTGAATGCTTCATCCAGCAGCACCCAGAGGCCGACGTCAGCCAAGTGGAGCACCAAACTCCAACAGAACTTTCAAGTTCTCTGTCTGCTGGGTTCCTCTGGTGCTCGCCGTTCTTCACTGCTGCAGACAAAAGTTTAATTTAAACACAGGCCAGCGCGTGTTTGTTGGTTTCATAATTCAAGCTTCATGGGTTTGATTGCTGCTCCAAACAGAGCAGATACTGAGGCAAAGAACAAGCTTTAGAGGGGAAAGAAAGGTGCATTTTCAACAAAAGGTCTGGTTCAGTTTGGTACACGTGGTTCTCTATGTTTCTACGAGGACGGTCAACCGACTCAATAAAGACCGACTGATGAGGCTCAGGCCTCGGATTTGGGGTCAGGTTCCGGTATAGGAAGAAAAGCAGCAAGCCCATGTCCTTTCACAGAGGTCCAGTTCAGTTCAAACCTGAGTGTTAGCTCACAGAAGACAAACACCCAGCCAACCAGATGATAGCCAGCTGATACCGATTATTGCCCCCATAGCCAATCACAGTTCTCTCTCTCAACACAGCAGTGTATTTACTATGATTTACTTCTGACTGATCTCTGCTTGAATTGATGCTGAAGCTTCACCTCCCCCACCCCAGCCTCCTCCTTTATAGACTAAAGCTCCACCTCCTCCACCCCAGCCTCCTCCTTTATAGACTAAAGCTCCACCTCCTCCACCCCAGCCTCCTCCTTTATAGACTAAAGCTTCACCTCCTCCACCCCAGCCTCCTCCTTTATAGACTAAAGCTGCACCTCCTCCACCCCAGCCTCCTCCTTTATAGACTAAAGCTCCACCTCCTCCACCCCAGCCTCCTCCTTTATAGACTAAAGCTCCATCTCCTCCACCCAAGCCTCCTCCTTTATAGACTAAAGCTTCACCTCCTCCACCCCAGCCTCCTCCTTTATAGACTAAAGCTTCACCTCCTCCACCCCAGCCTCCTCCTTTATAGACTAAAGCTTCACCTCCTCCACCCCAGCCTCCTCCTTTATAGACTTAAGCTTCACCTCCTCCACCCCAGCCTCCTCCTTTATAGACTAAAGCTTCACCTCCTCCAGCCCAGCCTCCTCCTTTATAGACTAAAGCTTCACCTCCTCCACCCCAGCCTCCTCCTTTATAGACTAAAGCTTTACCTCCTCCACCCCAGCCTCCTCCTTTATAGACTAAAGCTTCACCTCTTCCACCCCAGCCTCCTCCTTTATAGACTAAAGCTTCACCTCCTCCACCTTCTGAAATATTTTCATTATTTTCAATTTGCATTGTCATAAATGTGTTTATCCATATGGAGGTTTCTATCCATTTTCTTCCTTGAAAGTCAAAGCATGCTGCTGAATAACCCAGGGACGATCTTTAGAGCAGAGCCTTCTCCACTAAGTAAAACTGTAGATCTATTTTTCAATAAATTAGTAAAATGTATGATGAGAGGCAAGTCTAGATATCCTTGGGAATTTGCAAGCAAGGCTCTTCTCTGATGCACTACAGCAGCTGTTATGCATGGATATGAATATGGTGTGCTTTGAGATCTTGGCTTGACCTTTGGTCATCTTTTGCATGTCTGTATTTAATCAGCATGCCTGCAGACTGGCTCTCACCAAGCCTCCCTATAGTGGACCAATCACAGGGCTTTTGGTCTGCAGCTTTTCAAGGTGTAGTTGTATTTTTGAGGAGATGCATGCAGGCTCGTGTCTTTGCAAAGGGTTAAGGACTACGCAGATTGACGACAGAATCAGTGCTGGAGTCTCAAGCATGGACAGGACAGAAGTCCAGTTAAATATTCTGATGGAGTTTTAACTGTAGCTCCACTTTCCTGTGCATGTAAACGTACTGAGTGAGAAAAACAAGTCTTAAAAGATGTTTATTTTATGGGACACATTGTTCGAATCAGTCACTGCTTTAATAATACATGTTTGCTTCTCCATCTTCAGGGTGCTAGATTTTGTTTTCTGCTGGTTTATTTGAACTTTGTCGACCTTTGATTCAGTGCACAGATTTCAGATGACGCATTTATCGCCCAGAATGACAAAACATTTCACAGAATGGAGGAAAAACACAGCCTTAAAGATAAAACCTTTACACTGGAGCCCTGGAGAGGAAAATCACACAACAAGAGAGCAAAACAAGTGAATCACCAGCAGCATGAGCAGAGCGTCTCCCGCTACTACGAGTATGACAGCAGCTCCGGCTCAGGTGTGTTTGAGCAGAAAGAGAGGAGAGAAAAAGCGAAGAGGAGCAGCGGCGAGGCTGGCGTTTGATGGTGGAGAGAGAGAGGCTGCCCACTCACACACCTCCTCCTCCACAGGTGTGTGAGTGTTTTTAGGGTGAGTCATCCTCTCCCACGTAGTCGATACCTCCACCAGCGGTTGTGGAGATCCCACCAGCACTCCAACCCTCGGTCCACATCCATCTCTCACTTCCTGATGAAACGGCATCGCTGCCGTCGCCGCCGCCGCTCCAGCAGCAGCCGCAGCAGCATTTGGAGGCAACAGATGGCGATTTTATTAACAACAGAGCGATCAGAGAGTGACACAACATTAGGGCATCACTCTCATCGAGCTGCCTTTGTTTGATTAGGAGACAAACAAGCACAATTCAAACATTTCGATCTGCTGCAGCTGAATTGTTGTGATGTTCGGTTAAATATTTTGATTCCTCACATAATTGAGACATTCACAAACGAGCCCGGAGCCAGGCGTGAGCAGCCATACATACGGTGATACGTCTCAGCGCTGACAGAGACGAATATCTGCGAGCTTTCCAGGAAAAAACAGGCTTATCTTCTGCTAACTGCCGCTCATTTAATAAATGATTCTGTAGCTTTTTAATCAGGTTTCAAAGGCCCGAAGGTCATGGAGCTCGCTCAGCGTGAAAACAAGCGAGGAAGTCTCCCAAAGCGAGGAAGAGGAGGAGAAAAACCCACCAAATTATCAGGTGCAGAGCCGATTCTGCAACCCGAGCCATGTGCCATTTGGTGAAAGCTTTCATTCTGCGTGCACCTTTGATGCAAATATTTTTAGCAGAGATGACCCGTGTGCAAACTGCTCCCATCACCCTGGCAGTGTTAGCACGCCGCTCCGCCCCCCGAGCTCCACAGAGCCCATTCAATAAAGCAGAGGGGCCGAGAAAACAGACCTTCCCCAGCACCCAGCGGGGCTGGCAGCGGCCCGCGGGCTGGCTGCTGCCCAGGAAATCGCTGAAGAAGCTGACTGGACCGCAGCCAAGCGCTGGTGAGTTTTGGCTGTGGTTGGTCAGGTTTTCTGTTAGCGGGCCCTCAGACTGGCGGCTAGATCTGCTTCTGCACAGGAAACATCTTATAGCAACGTTTCTGACGGGTTCACGGATGCACGCTGACAGAAAGCTGAAGGATGTTTCAGCCGTTTGGTTTGAAGAAGCTCTCACAAAGATCGTAGATTTCATCGAGCCCAAAGACGTTTTACAACTCAGTAACGTATTTATAAATCTGAAAATACTGATACAATCATTCACAGGGCTTTAGTGGCTGTAAGTTTGGGCGGAGCTCTGCTTTCACTCCCTAAATGTCCCACATTTCCTCATCCTTCCTGCACAGATGAAGGCTAAAATAAACATGCAGAATTAACATTTGAAATGTTCAGGTTACTAATGAGCTTTTAGCGTTAAAATGCATGATTAAGGTTGTCAAAATGTACCATATTTACATTCTTCTCCATACCATCTGTTTAAAATGATGGGATTTTTCAATGATGAGCACCAAAACTTCCCTCAGGTGTGTAGGAGAGGAACAGATCCTTCAAAGATTGCAGGTAAACTCTTGCACAAGCATGGGTTGGCAGCTATTTGTGCAATTAAGACCAAATGTAGGAGTTTACCTGCGGTATTGATGACTTAAAGTAAGAATGAATGCAATATTAGGTGTCTGGGAATTCTCCTGTTGTTGCAGTAGTTCAGATAGGTATCTTTATGGGTTGATTTTTCACTCTCATCTCTAAAGAGCCAGACTGAAACATCACGCATTCATACAAGTGAAGCACACCATAATCATGCACTGTGCTTGTGGAGAAGGTCTGCAGGAGATGTGGCCTGAACCCTGCTCCACTTATCAGTGAGTAGAACTGTGGAGTCAAGTCTGAACGTCTCCTGTCTCAGTTAGTATCCATGCAGCACGGTTCACTTCATCCTCTGAGCCCACAGGAGATGTCAGAGTAAGAAGAGGGTCGTTCTTGGTGCCTTAAGGCGGCCCTACACCTGACCACTTTTCCTCCCATTTCAAAGGAGATAAAATTCCAAAGTCAGAGTAAACCATGGGAGTCCTGCTAAAGTCGCACTTTAATTCACTTTATTCTTCTAAACATGAACGTGAGCGTAGATCATTCTAGAGCCGCTCAGGAGATTAAAAACGTTTCTGCACAGATTTGCAGTCAGATCTCGGCTCCTGTGCGTTTGTCTGTCTAGTCATCCCAGGCTGACATGACAGGAACGGTAACGGGCTGTGAGTCTGTGATGATGGTGTGAGACAGGAAACCTCGTGAGACAACTGGAGCTCCATCGTGGCGGCACTCTGTCACTAGGAAACACCGGTAAATCAAAGAAACTCTTACAAACTACCACCTTAAAAACTCTGGATCAGCTGGAAATCTTTGTGGACGAGTACTTTTACAACCTGTGCGTCATGAGTCCGACGCAGAAACAACCTTGGCGAGACTGGTCCACCAAGACCGACATCAACGGAACCACAACCATTCAGGTCAGTGTACTCGACTCCACTGGGATTTTCAAAGTAAAAGCCCAATCAGTTTGTCTCCCGGTGAGACGACTTGCGTTTTCATACGGTGCTTTTATTCTGAAGTGTTTCCAGGACAGTTCGGTTGTTGCAGGAACATGTAAAGTTGCCTCCGTTTTTCTACTCGATGTAAATGATTCAAAAAGATTGGATTATCAGAGATGTTAACTCAAATGTGATCTCTATCTACTTCTTCATCTTGTTCTCTGCTCAAATAAAGGTTGTTAATTTCCACCTGATGCATGATGGGAAATAATCTCTAAAGGAATAGTATTCTTGTCTTGTTAGTGACACCCAGTCTTTGCAAAATCTCACTCTGAGACTAAAAACTTAGCGACTTGGCGACAGATTGTCTTTAGATGTGAGAGGGTCTCAGATGTCAGTCTTCTTAGAGTCTTTGAAGAGTTTTAGCAAAGTCCTCTGGTGGAAGGCCAGCCTTAAATATAATAAAAAGAACCATAGAAGACGAATGGACCCTGTTGTTGACACAGAGGATAAACAAACTGGACGCCATGGTCGTCTCCTCACCGCTGCATGCTTCAAAAGAATAATTAAGTGTGAATGAATAAAACACGACTGATGTAATGGTATTAAATGTCAGCAGAAAGATAGAGCTATCATGCTAATGTTGGGGTGCATCCCTATTAAGAATAAAACCTCAGTTTGAAATGTAGATTAATACTCTGTCGGCATGTTTCACCTCCCATTGCAGAGTTATTTAGGAGAAATTAGTCACAATCATAAGTTAGACAGTAAAATATAACTGCCGCAGCTGCTGATAAATGCTTTGAAAAGGTTTTAGAAACCTGGGTTAACTCACTGGGAAACTTCAAGCATCCTCTGCTCTGACCGCGTGGATCAAGGACTTCAGCTCTGAGCCGTCTCTTGTTGGTCGGGTTTCTGTTTCCATCCTGGTTCTGAAACATTTCTCCGTTTAACAAACACTCTCTCCTGGACCTCCATGACGCCTCCAGATGTGGCGAGCTAAACTTTTACCACATCACCACAGGAGAGGAAGACAGCGGTCTGACATACAGCGTCCTGTATAAACGCTGCCTCACTTTAACGGCGTGGACCTGCTGACCCTCCATGGAGGAGGACTCACACAGTTTCCAAGCACACAAACATAAACACGGACAGACGCTCTCTACCTGATCTAAAAACCAGCCCGTCTCCGTGGCGTCCCCGGTGGCTCCTGCAGCTCCGGCCTCTCTCTGCTGCTCTGTCTGGCCTCACCTCGCCGTCTCTTCCCTCCGCTCCTCGCTGATTTGAAACTTCACTCTAAATGTGATGTCCCCCTTGTAGCCTAGCTTCTTGACTCAGCGAGCGCCAACCTTCAGAAAGCCGGACCTGGTTTTAAATGTTGAAAATGAAATGTCACATTTTTCAAATCGTCCCTGACTCCGTTCTCCTGCAGAAAGGTCTCCTGACATTTTCTTCTCTTACTCATCTTAAAATGTCTTTTTTTTAGTCCAGGTGTGACTGCTCTGACTCCTCTTCATCTCCACACAATCTCCTCTTCTTCACCTGCTGTTCAGACTGATTCCTTCATTTGTTTATTCTCTTTCCAAATTGAACCAATAATCAAGCTTTCAAACAGAAAAAAAGGCGGAAAAATTCAGAATATTTTTGTCAAAGGTGGAAAAAGCCACATTTTGAACAAAAACTCCTAAAGCAAACTTGGAAAAACATTTCTGACTGGATTCAGGACAAGTAAACACTTCAGGAGACCTTCATTTTCACTAAATTCAGTTTTTTTCCTTTTTTTGCTTTTATCTGAGGGTCTGAAGGACACACAAAGGACAAAAGGAGCCAAAAATATGTGGGGGGTTGTTGGATTTTGGTTGGAAGTTTCTCAATCTGGTGAACACAAAAGACACCAGAGAAAAGCTTTGGTGAAAACAGTGAAAATAGAGAGATCAGGATATTTATCAAAGGCCTGAGCTTCAGCTGAAGGTTTAAGTTTAGTTACTGCCTACATATGAATCTAAATATAATCTATAATCTATTATTTCAATGATGAATATCATCAGAAACAACCAAACCTTTAAAAACAGAGATGCTCTCTCAGCTCATGATGAATATTAGTGGGAGGCTCATTCAGAATCCAAACGTTCAGAGCGGACTGAGGAATTAAAATATTATCAGGCTGTTTGGTCACAATCCTCACATTTAAGATTTTATCATCCAGATTACCTGAGCTAATGAACAATTAAAACTCTTTACTTTGTCTAAATAAGATTACAGAGATGAGAGATAAACAGTTGTGTTCTAAAACTTACATTATTATTATATTTAAGATTGTCCAATAGATTTATGTAATAAAATATTTTTGTATTTCAAGGTTAAAATCTTACAGGAGAGGATCAGAGATTAAAGCCAGAATCACGAGATCAAAGTCAGAATCATGAGAACAATGTCAGGATACTGAGACTAAAGTCAGAATCATGAGATCAAAGTCAGAATCATGAGATCAAAGTCAGAATCATGAGAACAATGTCAGGATACTGAGACTAAAGTCAGAATCATGAGATTAAAGTCAGAATCATGAGATCAAAGTCAGAATCATGAGAACAATGTCAGGATACTGAGACTAAAGTCAGAATCATGAGATCAAAGTCAGAATCATGAGAACAATGTCAGGATACTGAGACTAAAGTCAGAATCATGAGATCAAAGTCAGAATCATGAGATTAAAGTCAGAATCATGAGATCAAAGTCAGAATCATGAGAACAATGTCAGGATACTGAGACTAAAGTCAGAATCATGAGATCAAAGTCAGAATCATGAGATCAAAGTCAGAATCATGAGATCAAAGCCAGAATCATGAGATCAAAGTCAGAATCATGAGATCAAAACCAGAATAATGAGATCAAAGTCAGAATGATCAAATTATCAAAGTAAGAATTATGAGATCAATATCAGAATCATGAGATCAGAGTCAAATTCATGAGATTGGAGTCAGAATTATGAGATTTAAGTCAGAATCATGAAAACTGAGTCAGAATTCTGAGATCATAGTCAGAATTCTGGATTTGTTTCAGTTTTGTGAGTGACAGGAGCCAGGTCCCATTCAGAGACAGTTTCCTTTGTAACATTTTCGTTGTTTTAAACTTATAAAAGGCATTATGGTGCGAAATGAAGAGCTGTTTGGGAGCTGAAGACTGACTCTTTCTACAGATCTGAGAATATAATCCACATCTCTATAGAGAGCCACAGTCCCCATCACCCTGAGTGAGACCGGACAGACATAAATAAAGCAGAATACAGTCGACCCTGTCAGCTGATGTTTGATACGTGTCAGTACTTCCTGCATCTACACAGCCAATCACATTCAGATAAATTTAACCCAGACCACCCCTGCTAGCAGTCTGAGCTATCAGATATCAGACTGTCCTCACGAAGGTGAATCTGAATGCATCATTTAAACAGTGTGACATTAAAAACACAGGTAAATCATGGCATCCTGTCTGAATTGTAAATACTGAAGATCAACCACATATTTGTGACATGTAGACAGTTTATAGGCAAGTACCTTCGTTTTTGTGGAAAATAAGAAATTCTGGGTTTTGTTGCTGTCATCAAACAGGTATGGATACTGGTTTTACTATGAAGTTAAAGCGGGTATAGTGATGCTCCTGCCTCAGTTATTGTTGGATAAATATAAACCTGTGATGACCCCTGACTTTGAGCGTCTTCTCTCTTGTACTTGTCTCTTGTTCTAGGATCGATGTGGAGCGATGTAAATATGAGTTTTCGGACTTTCTCCTCTCGTTCCTCTCTTTCTCCCACCACTCTCTCTCCTTGGAGAATCTGGATTTGATCCTGTGAGGATTTTGATCAGAACCTCGTGTGGCTGACTCATTTCTGCAGAACAGAACTCACGAACAAATCTGAGGGATTTACACCCGCTCCGTCTACAGCCGTGGCTCTTTACGACCAAATCTGCAGAATCCTGCCTGTGTTTTCAGAGCTGCACGTTCAGAGAGCCTCCATATAAATATAAAGATGTGAGAGAGAGACGAAGAGGCTCCCAGCAGGACGTCCACACCGACGTTAACCTGACAAAACGGTGGTATAATCTCACACATTTTATGGACTCAGACTTAAAGTCGAGGTGTGTTTTCACGCTGAGCTGTTGGACGTTCTCCTCACATCTCCGTTTGTTTGCTAACACCTCGTCTCCTGCTGCGATTCTTCAAGCTGTTCAGGTCCCTCCGAGCGTCAGGGTCCACTAAGTGTTTCTTTAAAACCTGATCTCTGACCTGCTGGCTGGTTCTGGTGCTTGCATCGAGACGTTTTTGGCTGCTAATACGTTGAAATTAACAACACTCAGCACGGCAGCTCAGAAATGTTTAAATACTCAGAGAGAGGAGAGGAAGCAGCGGCCAAACAGGAAGTAAAGAGGAAGTAGAGATCTATAATCCTCCAGTTCATTGCAGAGTGGGAAACGAGGGCCAGGTCATGTCCACCATCCTGGCTGCAGACCAGGGCACTCAGACACCAACGACAGGACGGGTTACATGCAAAAACTTTCAGAATAAAACTAGATTACACTTCCTGTCAAGGTCAGTGCTGCATGTTTGGTACTACTGTGTGATTGTAATAATAATGAATAATACATCAATGGTATCATGTGTCTGCAAGCCCAATTCCAAAAAAGTTGGGGCGCTGTGTAAAATGTAAATAAAAACAATGATCGTCAAATCTCAAAAACCCATGTTTGATTCACAATAGAACAGAAACAACATATCAGATGTTAAACTGAGACATTTTAACATTTCAGGAAAAATATTAGCTCATTTTGAATCAGCAACACATCTCAAAAAAGTAGGGACTGGGCAGCAAAAGGCTGGAAAAGTACTAATGAGAACCAGCTGGAGGAGCATTTTACAACTAATGAGGTTAATTATCAACAGGTCAGTCACATGACTGGGTATAAAAGGAGCATTTCAAAGAGGCAGAGTCTATCAGCAGTAAAGATGGCCAGAGGTTCACCAATCAGAAAAAACTGCTGCTGAAAAATCGGAACAATTTCAGAAAAAAGTTCCCCAACGTAAAATAGCAAAGACTGACTCTCCCTCCATCTACAGTCCATACTATCATCAAAGATTCAGAGAGTCTCTGTGAGCAAGGGGCAAGGCTGAAGGGGCCCTCAGGGGCCCTCAGGGGCCACTGCATTAAAAACAGGCATGATTCTGTAGTGAAATCCCTGCGTGGGCTCAGGAACATTCCAGAAATCATCGTCTGTCAACACAGTTGGCCGTGCCATCCACCAATGACAGTTAAAGCTGGATCATGGAGAGAAGAAGCCATATGTGACCAGGATCCAGAACCACCGTGGTCCGTCTTCTCTGGACCAGAGCTCATTTAACATGGACTGAGGAAACATGGAAAACTGTTCTGTGGTCAGAGGAAACATAGAAAACTGTTCTGTGGTCAGAGGAAACCTTGGACGACGTGTCCTGTGGACTAAAGAGGATCTGGAGCATCCAGCTTGTCCTCCTGGCTCAGGTCTAAAGCCTGCATCTCTGATGGTATGGGGGTGCATTAGTCCCGATGGCGTGGGCAGCTCTAACATCTGGAACTATCAATGCTGGAAAGTAGAGAGAGCTTTAGAGCACTGATACTCTGCTGTGGCTCTTTCATGTCTTCATTTGAAATGTTTTTCCCCAGAAAACCTTTAAAAAGGAAGCTTTGACCTCAGAAGTTAATCAAATTAACCAGTTTGTTTATCAGATTTCTACAGAAGGCTTTCATTGTCAAACTGAATTTTACCAATTTTGCCACATTTATCCCATTTCTGCCCCTTCTCACATTTTTTTGGCCACTTTTCACCCATTTAAGCTATCTTTTGCGATTAAGTGCCCCTTTTTTTTCTCATTTTTCCCCATTTTTCCCACTACTTTTCGACACTTTTTTCCCATTTTTGCTCCTTCTCACCATTTTTTCAACCACTTTCTCCCATTTTAGCTACCTGTTGCCATTAAATACCACTTGTTTCCTCTTTTTTTGCCCTATTCTGCCATTCTTGACTGCTTTTTGCCCATTTTAGTCACTTTTCTTTTTTTGCCATGTTTTTGCCACATTTTGATCATTTTTGCCCCAATTAACTTATTTTTATTGCTACTTTTAGCCGTTTTTGCCACTTTCACCACTTAGATTGTGGCTCTTGCAAAGGTATTTTTCAACTATTTGGCTCTTTGGTTGAGCAGAGTTGAGTAACGCTGTTTTATGCTCCCATCCAGACAATGTCTCTGTCAGGGAAGGCCTTGACGATTTCAGCAAGACCATGCTAAACCACATACCACATCCATCACAACAGCATGGCTTCACAGGAGAAGAGTCCGGGTCCTGAACTGGTCTGTCTGCAGTCCAGACCTTTCACCAATAGAAAACATTTGGAGCAAAGAAGACCAACAGCTTTACATCTCTCCTCCTGCCTCTAAGTCCAGCCCCAAAGATGTCCAACTAACCCAGGTTAGAAAGCAGCAAACCCTCGCTCTTAGTTTTTATTTTAGCCTGTTTTGTGGTGTGCAGACAATCCGTGCTAATAAGCCGCCTGTGGAGCGACAAATGTGGAACAGGTTCCCACATTAACTGCTGCTTTTACGACTTCAGAAACATATCCAACTTCAAATAAATGTCCTAAAACACCTCTGGTTTAATGAGGAACAAAGCCAAGGAGAAATCCAACCATTTCTAATGTTTAGAGTCGGATTATCGCTCATTTCTTAGAGATCAGGTTTCCAGGAAAATCAGTGCTGCAGCTCCGCTTCATTCTCCTGCTACTCATACATACACTGGCATTTCTACAAGCACCTTTACATCTGAATCTGCACATTTACAGCTGAGAGAGCAGAGAAGAGCTGCAGAAACATTTGGAAGTTTATCTCCAGATTGTGAAACTGATGGGAATGAAGGTTGAACGAGAAGCATCATCCAAACCTCCAAGCTTCTACCCAAGATTTAAGAAAAGTGGAAAGACCCGGCAGGAGAGAACCTCTAGACCACCGTAGACCACAGAAGAGATGCTCTGACATCAGACATTTGGAAAATGTTGTTGACCTGCTTTCTGCTCCAGACCAGCAGGGGGCGACGTCCCTGGTGGTTCTATTCAACAGACTCAAAATGACTCAGACTCAGCAGATTTATTTCCTCAGTGAACATTCTCAGTAGTTTATGGTCTCGGCCTCTAGAGCAGGGGTTCTCAACGTTGGGGTCGGGACCCCCGTGGGGGCTGTGAGACACTGGGAGGGGGTCTCCAGATGCCCTAAAACAATACTAAGAATAGTTTATAAATGACACTGTTGCCACTTTATACCATTTTACCAAATTTTAACCTGCTTTTAAACCTTTTCCCACTATTTTTGCCAATTTTAACCCATTTTTATTCATTTTAAACCTGTTCCAACACTTTCTTTGCCTGTTTTTGCCACTTCAAATTTAACATTGCCTCTGTTGACCCATTATTGCCTCTTTTAATCACATTTTACACCCATTGTTGCCCATTTCAACCACATTCCACTATTTGATATGCTTATTGTTGCCAGTTTAACCCATTCTGCCAATTTCTGCCTATTTTTCTGTCTCAGTTAACCCATTTTTGCCTGTTTATATCAATTTTTTGTCCTATTTCACCAAATTTTCCACCGATTTTTGCCAATTTAAAGCCATTTAAGCCACTTTATGCTTATTTTTTTGCAACTTCTAACCTATTTCTGCTACTTTTAAAATCCAATTTCATCACCTTTTCCACCATTTTTTTTTGCCATTATCAACCTATTTTAGCTGTTTTTAACCCATTTTCTTCTGGTTTTAACAAAAGGGGTTTACTTTTTTAAGGCTTTTACTACATAAATCAATAAAAAAAAGACATTTGTTTATTGATAAGGGTGAGCTTAACTTTACAATGAACCATGATTTTGCTGACCTCCATGGTCCACCAGTCTGGCTGGGCCCCCTTCATCCCCCCGTATGGGCGGCCGTGTCTCCACATGACTATCCTAGAATGTTCATGGCTGTTCAACCACCTTCAGGTACAGCAGGGGTCCCCGGTGTATGGTACCGTTATTTTTGGGGTCACGTGCTGAAAAGGTTGAGAACCACTGCTCTAGATGATGATGCTCACGGGGTAAATTTTGGTCTGAAAGCCTGAAACAGATGTTTATAGAGAGTGTAGACAGGGTCACAGGAAGCATATCTGGGACCATGATAAAATCAAAGTCCACATCCTTTTCCAAATCTTCTTCCAAAAGTCAAGAATTGATCAAAAACATGGCCGACTCACGGCTTCAAGACGAGCTGTCATAGAGCAACGTTTGACTTCAAAATCATAAACATGACCGCTGACAGAGCCAAGGTGATAATGAGGCCTTTACATTTAAAATCTGAACAGCTTTTACTCTTCATCAAAAACCACGTTCATTCCCAGAGCTCGATGTAAAGACAGCCAAACAAAAAACCTTGATGAGCGGCGTTTTTGTTTAATCAGAACTAAAAAGCTTCTCAAGGAACAAAAATGTGATGTCAAATAAAGCGTGACGAAGCATGTTTGGAAAAAACGCCACCAGACAGAGAGGAAACATAGAAACTGCTACTTACTGCTCTTCCTCTGAGGGCTGGGCGTCTGTCGAGGGAGGAGGCGCTCTTCCTGAGGCTCCACCTCCTCCTCTCCTCCTCCAATCACTGCTGGGCGTCCCCCTTGCTCTCTGGCTCCCTTTTTTCTGGGCGATCTTCAGGCCAGCGGCACTCTGGGTAATCTCCAGTGGACTCTGAAAGCGGAGAGGGGCGTTAACAGGGTTTGTGTGGATGGCGATGGCGAGTCTGTGAGGGTAAATAAAGGAGTGGTGGTACCCAGAGTGGGCCTTCAAAAACTGCACCACCAAAACAACTTCGCCAAAAAAAACCAAGAGGCTGTGGTTACCGTGGCAACATGTGCCAAAACTGAGAGAGAGAGAGAGAGAGAGAGAGAGAGAGAGCGGGCAGAATGTGTGCTGAACATTGAACCACCAAATCTTCCTCCTTCACCAGCTCGCCCACTAACACATTAACCCCTGACCATTCCTGATGATCATTTCTGGACCAATGAGGCTTCATCTAAGCACTGACTGAATATTCATGATTTTATGGCATTATTTTCTACCATGCTCAAGCATGATTGTCCCTCTCCCCTCCCCCCTGGTCTGCTTTCACATTAGCAGCACCCATGCAACCAAACATGCGTAGCTACACAGTCTGATCCAGCAGGGGGCGGTGTGCACAGCGTTGGTTTACAAATCCACCCAAAAAAAACAAAACTAAAAACAATTATGGACTTTTATAGTAAAGAACTTGTCAGAAATAGTGTTTTTCATTGATTGACCTCAGCTTTAGTTTAGTTTAGCCTTTAATCACTGCAGCGCTGGGCTAAAGTCAAACTGAGTTGATCCGTTGCAGCTCACAGCTCATGCTAAAGCTTCAGACAGGCTGACAGAGACGCTTGGCAAAGTGAGTACACTCACTGCATGTTGCTGTTTGGTTAGTTAGCTGTCTGCTCTTTAGGGTCGGAGAGAAGCAAGCTGATGCTGGGGCTCTGTCTGAGCCGTCCTCTGGCTAATATCACTCTGCTATGCCACCTTTATTTACCCACCACTGTGACTGGTAGTTTGAGCCATCGGCCATGCCTCCTGTGTTCACCACAACACAATGCATGTGTTTAAACCAGTGCAAATCTATTTCATGAAGATTATACCAATGACGGTGCTGCCCACTACTAATATGACAATACAGCACAGTACAATTGGACACAGTGGAATAAAATATGATGGAACACCCACATTTGTTAACTTTGCAAAGCCAGATTCAAGCCTGTCATCAGGTGAATCCATCATGCAAATGTCCGATCTATAACGTTTCTGCCCAACCAAAAACAGTCTCTACCAATCAGCATCATTTAAAGAGAACAAGGCGGTGGCTAAGACCAGGGTTTAGTTGTCCTGTGAGCCAATAGCAATGGCTGCTGCCAGTGTAGGAACGTAGCTGTGGAAAAGCAGCAGTTTACTCAGACCTCAACCTCATTCCTTTATCAAAACAAGAGCAGAGAGGTAGATGTTTATCTCCCGACTGGCATTGGCTTGAGTTTTATCCATCAACATGATTGGCCCATAATAAATGTGACAGAACATTTATCAAATCACCTTCTGGGAATGTTTGAAAAGTCCTGCCCCTAACTCTTACTATGGGAGCTTCCCTACATGAATGTGAAATATATATCCGTGATCTGAAACTATCTGATTCGTCAGGTTATCTCTGTCATCCTGGGGAAAATTTATGTTTGACTCTAAAGACTGAACACACACAGGAGCAACTAAAGTGATAAATACGAACAATAAGACACTGTGAAGACAACCATTGCACACACATTACACACCAACCTGATCACTATCTGCTGCATAAAACGGCAAAATGTATGAGCCTAAACCAAACTGGAGGCCTGCTGCGTCCATCCCTCTTCTTCTGCTTATCTGGGGCTGGGTTTCAGTGGTAGCAGGTTAAGCTAGTCAGCCCAGACATCACTCTCCTCAGTGACATTTTCCAGCTCTCCTAGGGGGTTCCCAGGCCAGATGATACCTCCAATAAGTCCTGGGTCCGCCCTTGGGCCTCCTCCCTTAGGACCTTAACAGGGAGGGGATCAGGAAGCATCAGATCAGATACCTGAATCACCTCGACTGGCTCCTTTCAAGGTGAAGGAGCAGCGGCTCTACTTGGAGATCCCTCTGGATGTCCGAGCACCTCATCGTGTCTCTAACCCCTAATATGCGCATACACCAGCTGCTCCACGTACACCAGTGCTGTGGTTTTGCTCTGGCTGGAGGTGAGAGACGTCACACTAGTAGCAACGAGGCCCAGCCCTGATCAGCTTCAGACAATCACAGGAGGAACTGCAAGTTGACGCAGGAACAGTATGTCAACAGAAGATTCATTTTCCTTTTGAGGCTGATTTTGACATTCATGTTGGCATGATTGCATGAATTTATCACTTCTGCCATGAGTGAGTACATTTCAAAGTTAAAGGATTATTTGGCATTTTACCTCAAAAGTGAACTTCTCCTTGTCAATAACGTTGTTGTAGCTCTGTGACCCTCTGACCTCCTGATGGCCTCATGCTGCAGGATGAGACGTAATATTGATATGGCGATGATTTATCATCAGAAGTCCGTGCATTGTGTTTTGTTACTTTGCATGTCATTCCGTGCAAAGTATCTGGTTTTCTTGGAGTGGGGCTTTAGGTAGTGCCCTAGCCAGATCAGAGTGCAGGCAGTACAGCTGCTCCGACTGACAAGAGAGCTCATGATTTGCTCCGGATTACACTGTATTTGGAAACTGCAGGTAAGGCTGAGCCCAAACACCCTCCTGAGTAATCTCATTTCAGCCGCTTGAACCTGCGACCTCATTCTTCCAGTTACTACCTCGAGCTCTTGACCAAAGGAAAGAAGATCGACCGGTAAATTGAAAGCTTGCCTTCCGGCTCTGCTCCCTCTTCACCGTGACGGTCTTGCAATACTGCCAATGCTGCACCAATCCACCTGTCAACTCCATTCTCCACTCTCTCATAAGCAAGACCTCAACATACTTGAACTCCTTCACTTGGGGCAGAGACTCACTCCCCATCCGGAGGGAGAAATCCACCATTTTCCAGCAGAGAACTACGCATCGTGACCACAGACCATGGTCAGCATGACCCCTGACCTGTTCACAGTCAGCTGCTTGAAACAGCAGAAAGACGAAATAAACAAAACTGGAAGACAGCAGCTGTCACGTTCATTAGAAGAACCCAACTGAACCCCACTTAATGTCTCTATATTACTCATCACTAAGAAGAGAAATGATGAAGAGTTCTGGAGCCTTCTAAATGCTGCTGTATGCTCCAGCTCCTCCTGGTCTAAAAGCTCCATGAATCTAAAGCAGCTCTCTGACTGTATTTTATAATCTCAGATGAACAGAACATCTCTGCAGCTGTGATTTTAAACCAGGATGTGATGATGATTTCTTAATTCTAGCTTGGTGATGGACGTGGAGGGAGCGCTCCTTTAAGAGGGAATCACCAGCAGTGTTTCCCCCGCGATGTGATGAGTGCATGTGGTGTGTAGGTGTGTGTTTACTCCGAGTGCGTGTGTGTGGATGAGATCATCAGAGGGCTGCAGAGCGAGCGAGTAAGAGAGAGAGAGAGCGAATGAAAGAGAGAGAGAACAACAGGTCTTTTCCTTCGACTCCGGATCCCCCTCAGGACTGACCTCATCCTCCTTCCATCACCAAGCAGCTCCTCTCTCTCTGTTACGGCTCTCCTGAGGCTAGAGCTGATCATCACGGCACTATTAAATATGAAAAAGTGAATATTTGGACTCTGCTGAGGGAGTAGGCACTCTGCTGTGATTGGATGGTTTTCTACGGTGGCTGACAAGGGCCAACGGGCTGCAGAGGGGCTGCACTTATGCACAGATACTCTGCATTAACATTCCATCTTCAGTGACGACCTGATATCAGAGGTCTCTGTCCCTCCTCTTCCTCCAACATCAGCCCATCCATCATGTCTGAGGCTCTCTCCCCATGGCTAAATATCCTGACATGATGATGAACGGGGCTAGTTAGCCACCAGCTACCAGGCTAGAGGTGCCTCTTTAACAGCTTTTCTCCTTCATGTTGTCTCAAACAGGCTTTAAAAGGACACACTGATACACTACTTTGATAAAAAGGACCTTTCAGGTACTGTTAGATTGAAGTGATCAAGACATGCCTTCATGGAAAAGACAAGGATGGAATGTTTTATAATCATGAAGGGATGACATCATCTTCAAAGGCTTTAAAGGTAGACATCATCAGTGGTAGAGGAAGGAATGCTAGTGAAGCTGGAGTTGTTGGGAAAGGATGTCGAGATGCTAGATGTGCCTCTTTCACCGCCTTTCTCCTCATTTTATCATGAACGAGCTTTTAAAGGATGCTATGGTATGCGATTAAGCTTTTAGGTCTAGTGGTGTACTGTTAGACTGAAATAAAAACTAATAGCCTAGACTGACCTGTGTGCAAAGCAAGGATGGAATGTTTTATAAAAATTAAAAGATTATATCGTCAAAAGTGAAACTGAAAGTTTTAAAAACTTTAGAGGAAGATATATTCAAAGGTAAGAATGGAATGTTTTATGAGCTTTAAAGGAAGAGATCTTCAAAGCCAAGAATGAAAAATGTTAAATACTTTCAAGGATGATATCTTAAGAGGCAAGAATGGAATGTTTTATGAGCTTTAAAAGTTATCCTCAAAGGCAAGAATGGAATATTTTATAAGCTTTAAAGCAACATACATTCAAAAGCAAGAATGGAATGTTTTATAAGCTTTAAATAAAATATATTCAAAGGCAAGAATGGAATGTTTATGAGTTTTAAATGATATCTTCAAAGGCAAGAATGGAATGTTTTATAAACTTTAAAGGAAGAGATCTTCAAAGGCAAGAATGGAATATGTTTTATACTTTCAAGGATGATATCTTCAAAGGCAAGAATGGAATGTTTTATAAACTTTAAAGGAAGATATATATTCAAAGGCAAGAATGGAATATGTTATATGCTTTCAAGGATGATATTTTCAAAGGCAAGAATGGAATGTTTTATGAGCTTTAAATGATATCTTCAAAGGCAAGAATGAAATATGTTATATGCTTTCAAAGATGGTATCTTCAAAGGCAAGAATGGAATGTTTTATGAGCTTTAAAGGAAATATTATCAAAGGCAAGAATGGAATGTTTTATGCGCTTTAAATGATATCTTCAAAGGCAAGAATGAAATATGTTATATACTTTCAAGGATGATATCTTCAAAGGCAAGAATGTAATGTTTTATCAAATTTAAAGTATGATATCCTCAAAAGCAAGGATGGAACGTTGGTTAAGAAGGGCATGCTGGGTGCATTTTCCCTCCATGTTGACAAAAAGTAGGCCTTAATAGACCTTATTCCCTCTATTTTATTTCAGACCAACTGAAAATGGCTTCATGGCCCACTTTAGGGTTCTGACCCACCAGTTGAGAAGCAGCGGTGTAGTATAACAAGCAGAAACATGTAACATTTTTCCTGGCTCTCCTCAGTTAAAGCCTTAATTTGCCAGTTCAGATCAAACAAGATTAAAAGCATAAATCACGCCTTGGATATTAAAAAAAAAGTTCAGCTGAAGAATTTGACTCCTGAAATTTAAATCAGAGAATCTAATTGAGCTGATTTATTCAAAATAGCATCAACTTTCACTCATTAGAAGAACTTGTGGCTCATTCCTCCTCAGTTGATCCTCAAACCTTAAAAATGGTTGAACCAGACACTGAAAAACACGAGGATCAGAATTATTCCTGCTCTAAAAATGAAGTTTATTTAACAGGGAAAACTCCAGCATGAAAGAGAGTGAAAAACCGTCAGTAATCAGGGAGTAAAGATGAAAATATTCATGCTGTTTGTGAAATAAAAGCCCCATCCTGATCGTCGTCACAATGACCGCCGACGAATAATAAAGCACGCCTCAGATTTCATTACTGATGTGGACAGCAGTAAATTCCTGCACCGTTATTGATGCAGGATCCCTCAGACGTCGTGGCGGTGAGGACTCAATATGTCGGGATGACCGGTGCTCGACCGAGCTAATAACAGGCCGGGACAAAGAAAGCAGGGCGGGCTGAATAAAGACGACGGGAGGAGAAAAAAACAGAACCCCACCTGCTGAGAAAGTAATAAAAACAGACAACAGCTGTGACGGAAACAGCAGATTTATACAGACAGATCAAAACATCTAATAAGATTTCACTGATTGTATTAAAGCTGTGCACAAACTCCACACCTTAGGCATACACGTGGAACCTTCCCTCTGATTCTATCATGCTTTTAAGGTTTAGAAAAGAAGCACAAGGACGAATGAGAGCTTTTAAATGTGCATGATTAAAGCTCAGAAAGTAAGTCCAGGTAAAATAGAGAGCAGAGAGTTAGACCTGGAGCTCGACTGGGCTGTTCTTATTTAAATCCTGATCAACATGGCACAGCTAGAGGATCCTAGACCACGTCGTCTTTCCAGGTTACCCCTCAGAGTCCTGACAGTATCATGATTTCACTGAGTCAGATTCTTCCTCTATGTGAGCTAGAGGACAAAGATCCCTTCTGAGAGCCAGTTTAGTTTCTTCTATTGCCACCTTGATTTAATCCACATTAAACAGCCAAACTGGTATCACACAAACAAAAATGGAGCTCTGTGGCTTCTACGATCCCCCAGGTAAGACATCACACCACGCCCAGGGTTCAAGTTTCTGGGTGGTTTTCTGGTTTTCTGGGGTTCTCTCCCCGGACTTTCGAGCTCCTACCCTGAATTTCCACATAATCTGCCTCCATCCCAATCCAGTGTGCAGTGGTTTTGCTCTGGCAGGCGGTGCACAAAATCGCCCCCAGGATCTGTTCCTGGACTGCAGCAGCTCGATGGGAGACCACAAACAGAGTATGTGGAATTTAAGGGTAGCACTTTTCTGTCTCCTGCATCCTGGTGTATTTTATGTAAATATTCATGATGGATTTGTTTTTACTTTTGTTAAAAAGAAGTGACTTATTCCTTTAACTAGCAGCCTTATTATTGGTATGCTTCTTCTGATGAATCAGATTTTAACATCTGACACCTTAGAGTAGTGATACTCAACATGTGGCTCTTTTATGTCTTAATTTGAAATATTATTCCCCCAGAAAACCTTAAAAAAGGGAAACATTTTCCTGAGAAATTATCTGTTGCAAGTAGCATTGATCAGTTTGTTTCCCACTCCTCCAGGGTCGGCTTTAATGGTCATCTCTGTTTTTGTCTGCATATTTCCATTGCCCTTATTTGCAGTTTTTGCTACTTTAATTTCATTTTTATTGCTTTCAGCCCATTTAGACACTTTTACCCAGCTTTGTGCAATTTTATGCCCGTTTTTCCCATTTTTTGCCCATTTTAGCTGTCTTTTGTAATTCATGCCACTAATTTCCCATTTTGCCACTCTTTGATTCTTTTTGCCCGTTTTCCTCCTTTTATTTGAATTTTTCCCATTTAAGACACTTTTCACTCATTTTTCTCCACATTTTTGCCAATCATTGGACCATTTTTGCCACTTTAAGCCCATTTTTGCAGCTTTCAGCCATTATTTACTAATTTTCTCCTAGTGTTCGCCTCTTGTCACCCATTTAAGCTGCCTTTTGCAATGAAATGCCACATTTTGCCTATTTTTCTCATGTTTTTTTCCGACTTTTACCCATTTTAGTCACTTTTAACTCTTTTTATGCAATGTTTTTGCCACTTTTAACTAATTTTCTGGTCTCTTCCATCCCATTTTTGCCACGTTTCTCCCAGTGTTTGCTGATTTTTCACCATTTTTGCCACCTTTAACTTATTTTAATTGCCACTTTTCACCACTTAGGTTGTGGCTCCTCCAAATGTATTTTTCAACAGTTTGGCTCTTTGGTTGAGCAGCGTTGAGTAACACTGACTTAGAGTTGAAATTAGGCTGAAATTCTCTTTGACTCAAACATGATCCTGAAACGTTGGGAGTCCTAAAGGCAGACGTCCGGATGTTTAGGTGTGAATCGTTCATGTTAGAGCCGTGAGAATCACAGGATTTCAGAGTAATAATGAAACAGGAGCTAACCCGTGTGTGTCTGCTGTTCATCAAACACCAGCTGTGTTTACATCTGGAATGTTCCTTTAATAATAACTCAGAATAAACAGGGCTCATCTATGCTGACTCTGCACTCACTAAAGCTGTACATTTAAACCCTGAACCAGTGAATTTAAACCTGCTGAGTGAGGAGGAACGGGAGGAGGGGAGGGGAGAAAATCTTTAATAATCCAGTCAATTAAAATGATTAGCTCCTAATAACCCGGGAAACGTTTAATCCCAGCATTTCTCTGCTGTAGGAATAAATATTTTCTTTGTGCACATTGTTCACACGTGTCGGGGTTGCAGGAGGTGAAGTGAACAAAGGACACATGGTGCTAAAACCTTAAAAACCAGGGCATTTCTGGAAAGTTCCTGCAGCTGAGAGAAACCTCAGTTTAAGGAGTGTGGTTTTTAGTCCGTCCCAACAGAGCTCGGTTTAAACTACAAGCTTTATATCTTTAAAAATACATCAGTCATTTTCTACTTATTTTCTACCATCAGCGGCGTTAGCTCCAGTTTGTTCCCTCTCGTGGCTCCGCCTGTAAACAAAGACCCCTCTCTCTAATTGACCTCATTAATAAGATTCAGGTTAGGATAAAAACAAAGCAGACGGACGGATTGACAGATAGACTCCCCCTCACTCCCGCCACTTAAGAAGAAAACACACAAAGATATTTAATTAGCAGTGGCCGGCTCATTTGCATGTTCTGTAAGCGCTAATTAAGATATGCTAAGTATCCAGATGCAGCCGAAATACAGTTACAGACTCGTCTGCTCCGAGGTATAGGCGGGGAGTCGACCGAGGACTCGTCCTTCGCCGTCACATTAATCTGAGAGTCAGGACGAAGAGGAGGGGTTATGTGTGACTTTAGCTCTTAAATATCAGACCCGGCGTGCAGAAAGAGGACACGCTGACGTCACACATGATGCAAAGGACTGTAAGAGGCAGAATCCCACCGCAGAGGACGTATGGACAGCAGAGGTAGTAAACGGAGACGACAGACTGTCACGCTCCACTCCAACACTCAGGAAAGCCTTCAAAATAAAAGCGAGACGCTCACTGCAACATAATCAGGACCATTTTAGGCCCGATTCTCCTCCTCTGACAAAACTCGGACATTCTTCACGGTTTGAAATCTTTTCTAGCCTTCGGTTAACAAAACAGGGAGAAAATACACCAGGGTTATTGGAGAAGCCAAATAAAGGTCTCAGTTCCTCCACCTGGTCCAGGCAGAAGGTCATTTTATGGAGGTAACTCAGCAACAGCTGCATGAACATGGATTCATATTTGTTTAGGACATCCAGATAACAGTGGTCATCTTTACCACTGTTTTTAGACCCTCCTCCATGTGACCAGACAGCTGACATGGCTCAGATGGAGGCGGTCTGGGAGGTCTTCATCAGGCCCTGATTGGTTGTGTCCTGCTCCATATAAGGAGCGTCCTGTTAGCCAGTGTGATCAGCTGTATTCTGCTAGTAAAGTAAAGAGTCATTTATTTATGTCCACCTCGCTCACAGTGGTTTCAGGGGTCTGGATTATTTGTCTCAGCTCAGTAAGAAAAGTCGATCTGACTCCCTCACGGCTATTTCATTTGGTGCCCTTTCACCTTTTCATGTCTGTAAAAACAAAAACAACAAAAATATTGAAAAGCAAACTGCCTCTCAATCAGGAGCCGGCTCTCATTGTTCTCTACAGCAGGGGCTCTCAACCTTTTCAGCCACGACCCCCAAAATAAAGGTGCCAGAGACCAGGACCCCCACTGGACCTGAAGCTGGTTGAACAGCCATGAACATTCAAGATGTGGAGGCAAGGCCGTCCATGAAGGGGTTAAACGGGAGAGGTTTCTGGGACCCAGCCAAACTGGGGTCCACGGATGTCAGCAAAACCATGGTCCACAGTAAAGTTAAGCTGTGACATCCATATCTTATATTTAACCTGTTTAATAACTACTCTTATCAAAGAAACAAATATCTTTTTAAGAATTCATGTAGTAAATAGCCTTCTTAACAATGTAAATCCCCTTTGTTTAAAAAAATATATATTAAAATGGTTTAAAAATTGCTACAATGGATTAGTAATGGCAAAAAATTGTAGAAAAGGTGGTGAAATTGGATTTTAAAAGTAGCAGAAATTGGTTTGAAGTGGAAAAAATGAAATAAATATGGAAAAAATGGGCATAAATAGTGGTAAAAGGGAGTTAAAAGAGGCTGAAATGGCTTTGAATTGGCAAAAATGGGTGGAAATAGGACAAAAAAATTGATATACACAGGCAAAAAAGGGTTAACTGAGAAAGAAAATATAGGCAGATAATGACAAAACTTGGTCAAAAAAGCAAAAGTGGGCATATCCAATGGTGAAATGTGGGTAAAATCTGAAAAATTGGGCCTAAATAGTGGGATAAAGGGATTGATAGTAACAATAATGGGTCAACAGAGGCAACATTACATTTAAATGACAAGAATTTGTTTAGAAGAGGCAAAAACAGGCAGAAAAAAGTGGTGGAAAAGTTTAAAACGGACAAATATAGGTGTTAAATGGAAAAAATGTGTTAAAAGTGGTGGTTAATAAAAGGGGTTAAAATTTGACAAAACCGTCGTGAAGTGGCAACAGTGTAATTTTTTTAAAAAGTCATAGTTTCTTAGGGCATCTGGCGACCCCCTCTAAGTGTCTCACGACCCCCAAAGGGGTCTCGACCCCAAGGTTGAGAACCACTGCTGTAAATGATCCAGCTCTTAGAAGTGGCTCATCACACATTCATGACCTGGGATCGAGTTTTCATTTCAGTCTGATCAGAACTCAACACCACTTTTTAGCAGCGCGTCCTTTAGAAGCACGTTAATGAGGGAGAAAAGCTGTTAAAGATGCACCGCTGGCCTCTCTGCTGTTGTTGGAGATGAAGACTTTATCTATCCTCTGTTCAGCTTTGGAGTTAGTGAAGCTGCAGCAGAAACACCACGGTTAGAGATGATCCTCATTAACACTGGCGCAGATGAAGCTGCTAACCATCAGAGCTAGCAGGTAGCTAGCTACCGGCAGGTTCTCTGTTGGCCTTCATACACAAACATGCTAGCTGACTGATAACACATCTTTGGAAAAGCCCTGAGGGTGAAGATTCTTCAGCCTCTGTTCACAGCGTTTCTGTAGACGGGGACAGAAAATGTTAGAATGGCTCTAAAGTCTGGCTAAATCTGGGCGTGTCGGTGTTAAAAACAGGCTCGTTGTGATTTTGGACATGCTGGAAACTCAGCCAAACTGGAAACTGATGATTTCTATTCTAATACGTGGATTAAGCCCGTTAGTATCCCGTAGACGTGTCCGTACAGACCGGGTTTGCTCGTTAATGCGTCTCTGTTTTGGTGGTTTTCGGCGTTTCCAGGCCCGCTCTCCCCTCTGTGGAAGTTTTAAAATTCATGTATTGATTTCTTTTTGTGAAAATTTCTTGCTAAATCATATTAATCTTAAAATATTCCTGGTCTGTAGTGTCTGAGGAACAAAATCGCCTCAATCCTTTTTTAATAGTCTGATTTGACTAATATTTAGGAGAGCAGAAAACTGACAGATAAGAAAGACAGCCTGGTGATGGAGGTGGTTTTAGCATTTTTAAAAGGAAATCAAACATCGTCAATCATCAGCTCTTAAACCAGAGATCTGTCACAAACGCTGAGGGTGGGAGTCACGGGTCAGGCCTGAACCTCCTCTGCCTGGTCTCAGACCAGAAACATCCATCCATACATCCAACATCCCTCATCCATCCATACATCCAACATCCATCCATACATCCATCCATACATCCAACATCCATCCATACATCCATCCATACATCCAACATCCATCCATACATCCATACATCCAACATCCATCCATACATCCATACATCCAACATCCATCCATACATCCATCCATACATCCAACATCCATCCATACATCCAACATCCATCCATCCATCCATACATCCAACATCCCTCATCCATCCATACATCCAACATCCATCCATACATCCATCCATACATCCAACATCCATCCATACATCCAACATCCATCCATCCATCCATCCATACATCCAACATCCATCCATACATCCAACATCCCTCATCCATCCATACATCCAACATCCCTCATCCATCCATACATCCAACATCCATCCATACATCCATACATCCAACATCCCTCATCCATCCTTACATCCCTCATCCATCCATACATCCATCCATACATCCAACATCCCACATCCATCCATACATCCAACATCCCTCATCCATCCATACATGCAACATCCCTCATCCATCCATACATCCAACATCCCTCATCCATCCATACATCCAACATCCCTCATCCATCCATACATCCAACATCGATTTATCCATCCCTCATCCATCCATCCATCATCCATCTATCCCTCATCCATCCATCCATCCATCCATCCATCATCCATCATCCATTCATAAATACATCTATCTATCATCCATCCATCCATCCATCCATCCATCATCCATACATAAATACATCTATCATCCATCCATCCATCCCTCATCCCTCCATCCATTATCCATCCCTCATCCATCCAGCAGGTCCCAGGTCTCCACCAGCCCCTCCCTCTAATCTCAGTCATAAATTGTGAGCTGGTTTTTCTCTCTGCAGGTCTGGTATAAAAATCCCCACCGTTCTCTAATGTCTGTGTCATTAAGACAAAACAAGCAGCACATTTTCTCTCCTCTTCATATTTGATGTCATGCAGAGTGAGTGAAGCTCGCCACCGACAATTTTAAACTCGTTAAGAAAGTAAAACGGGAAGATTCCTCTGATAAATGCAGAACACTGAAAAAACGACAAACACTCTAAAGAAGAAGAGCAGCAGGTCAACAAAACAACCAATAAGAGCAGGCCGTCCATGAATGCCAACAAAAACCTTACAATCTAAAATTATTCTAGTAAAAGTCACATGATAGAAATACCTGATTCAGGCTAGGTTGTGTTCATATCATCAAAAATAGTGAGCAAACTTTTATAAGCTAAAAACAGCAAACAGAGAATGAGATACAGCAACAGAACAGCAGCTTCCTGTTCCAGAAGACCCATTCTTAGTTAAAACACGCTGTTCTCTGATAAACCTGTTAAAGACAGAGTTCACCAGGACCTGCCAATGTTTTAGGCAGTAAATTTACCATTCAGCTCCTCCACAGATTTTACTATTCTTCATCTTTATTACAGAATTTAAATGTACAAACCGAGCTAATCAGCTACCTATGGAAGCCCGTTTCCACCAAATAACAGAGAAAAATGTGAAAGTATGGCGATTTTTGGAAAAAATCCTGAAGCTAAATTATTAGAAAAAATTATGAGATAAAAGTCAAAATTATGAGGCAGAAATTTATGAGAACAAAAGTCAAAATGATGAGATAAAAAATACAAAACGTCAAAATTATGATTAAAAAAATCAAAATTATAAGATCAAATTTATGATATAAAAAGTCAAAATTATGAGATGAAATTGTGAGATAAAAAGGTGAAATTATGATTTAAAAGTTTAATTATAAAATAAAATTGAGAGATAAAAGGGTGAAATCATGATATAAAAAGTCAAAATTATGAGATTAAAATGATCTCAACATCTCACACACATCATCTCAGCGAACATCCAACCCTGTAACTCCAACTCTTTATAATAATAGTAAGACACTGTTCTACTGTCATTGGCCCCATCAGAGAGTTCGGTTCAGACCTGCCCTCTTGGTAAATTGTCTTGAGATAATTTCTGTTGGCGCTACGCAAACAGAGACTGATTGATTGGTGTTTTCAGATTAAACATCTGAATCTGCAGTTCTGTGGAAAAACAGCAGCAGTAACTGTTAACCTCTGCAGCAGACTGACCAGTCTAACAAAGTCCGGCTCTGATACTGGATCAGATCTGGACCAGCTCTGTTTACAATGAGTGTGTGTGTGTGTGGCTGTGTAGGTGTGTGTGTGTGTGTGTTTGTGTGTGTGTGAGAATGTTGGGACTACCTCAGTGCGATCAAAGCTAATGTCTCCAGGAGAACAGCATAGCAACAAAGGGCAGAGCTAACGTGATTGGTCCATCCTCTACCTGTTTGCTATTGGTTGGTTAATCCAATAAAAAACAATAGCAGAGTAGAGAAAGAGCGAGCAGAAAAAGTTACGTACGCCAGCGAGAGAAAAATTAGAGTGGCAGTTTAACAAGCAAGTAGAATGAGAGGGGAATGTTAAAGCAGGGACACACATACGTTTGGTTGTTTATTATAGGGGCGGACTGTAGCTATTGGCTAATTTCATCTACATTTTTCAGGATATATATTTTTAGGGCTTTGTGTGTCTCTTCCAGAGTGGAGGACAGTGGATGGAGTCTGAACTGGGATGCAGGAGTGGGGAACGTCATGCAGGAAAGGAGCTGCAGGCTGGACTTGAACCTGGGCCGTCCTAAAGACTCGGCCATTTGCAGCCGGAGTTCAGGAAATCTAAGAAAGGGACAAGAAACTTTAGAGCACAGAGAAAATCTAAGAACAAGGAGGCAGTTCAGAGCACAAAGTTAGGTCTGGATGGAAGGTTTGAAGGAAGATCTGAGAGTAAAATCAATAAGTCAAGCTTTCACAATGTTAAAATGCACTCTTGAGTTTTGCGACAGTAATGACTCCATAAAAGTAGTCATTTTCTTATTAATTCAGACAGTTTTGTGCAAAAGTTAACATATTCTCCCCTTAAACGGCATCAGAATTTAGACTTTTAGTGCATTGGAGAATGCAGAAATGTGTCGGAGCCGTGTCGTGTCGATACGACAAACAGGCAGCAGAAGATGAATAACAGAAGTGATTATTTAAAGAGTGAAACATTCATACAGAACGTCAGACAGCATGCAGCGCACAGACTGCACCAATATCCCTAATCTGACTTCATCTAAAAACACACAGCACATCGAGAAAAATCACATTCAACAACTGAATCTATTGGTTCATACTTAATACGGCTTTGTGCTTTAAACTTGGATGATCTAAGACGTGTTTAGACCTTTTTAAACACACGATTTAATCTGCAGCCGCTCAGGACAAACTCGACCACAGGTGCCAGATTATCACGGAAACCCCGTCAGCTGTCAACATCTCTGGCTGCCAACGTCACCGGCATAAATTCCCCCATGTTCGACGATTTTTGAGCGATTAGAGCGGCTGTGTCAGGGTTCAAACTCCAGCTCGGGTTTGCTAATGAGCGAACAAACAGCCTCTAATAGGGCTGTGAATGCGTAAACACACTAATGCGGCTGGTTGAAGTCCGCCTGGTGCAGTGTGGTGCTGTTACCAACCAATTACAGGACAAGCATGGCAGAGCTGAGGGCTGCGTGAGGACGAGGAGGGGGGAGGAAGGCTCATCACTATCACTGCACATGCTCAGTGAGGCTCTGGAGACGGGGGTGTGGTGCTCTTACAAGCAGAGAGAGCGGGGGTGAGGCTGTGTTTGACTCCATTCCTCTTCCTCGCTGCTCTCCGGGGGATCACACGTTGTTTGTACTGTATTTTTACACCACATGACTTGCAGATTTTAAACATTTTTCTCCCCCTCCTCCCTCCCCGGCTCCTCTCTCTCTCTCTCTCTCTCTCTCGGCCGTGTGAGGAGAGCCAGGCAGGAAAGGCAAAACAGCTGTGGCGGTGCCGAGCAGCTCCACATTAACCGGGGAATTATGCAAGCAGGAAATTCAAATAAGATGCAGATGAGCGGAGGAGTCTGGCTCCGAACGAACACCTCGTCTCAAAGCAGGAGAAAGAAACCTGACGCAGGACCGCAGACCGGCCCCGGCCCTGACCCGGCAAGGCCAGCGAGTCTGCATCCAAGTCCGGAGACATCCAATCCAACAGTTAGCTTCCCCCCGAATGACATTAGCAGAATAAATAGCATGATTAATGAATCTACAGTAAGAGCCACCGCCTCTGACAAAACGCCTCCTGGCATGGGAAGAAGGGGGAGAGTTTGGCTGTTTAAACACAGAATGTGTAATGTGTTCACACCGTTTAATCAGCGAGCTTTTAATCGGCACAAATTCATACAATAAAAAAACATCACGAGGGAGAGATCTGCAGCGTGATTTAAAGACAATAATGGAAGAAAAGGAGGAAGCGAGGAATGCGGCTCTGCAGAAATTCTGCAGAAATGTCAGAAAAGGCTCACGCTGGAATTTATCAGCCAGGATGTGTGCACGTTTCAGCATGTCTCACAGGTTTTGAGTTTAAAATGTTGACCTCAAATAGACGACTAGAGGAGGACATATAGAGCCATGCATCCAAACCTGAGAGGAGAGGAAACATCAGTCTCCTTCAGAGGTTTATCTAATGATGCACCAGGCCGGTATAGTCCCAGCTTTCTGGTCTAAGCTAGGGAACAGAATCTTAAAACTCTGCAGAACTCTGACCAACATTTTAGGATCAAATGTGTAACTGAGCTTTCAAATGTAGAACACACTAGAGATTTAATCTATCTGACTGAATTTACAGTTATTACATGCACAAATACATGAATTTATTTTAAGTATGAATCTAAACATGCAGTGTTTGCTGTCAAATATAAATATCACATGTGGGAGTTTTACTTCATTTCAAACAGTCAAACCTAGCTACACTCACAGGTAAGTGTGCATCAGCAGGTGTATCTGTGTTTAAATGATGCTCCTAGAATTGGTAAAGGAGGAGGATGGGGTGGAGGAGGTGAAGCTTTAGTGTATAAAGGAGGAGGCTGGGGTGGAGGAGGTGAAGCTTTAGTCTATAAAGGAGGAGGCTGGGGTGGAGGAGGTGAAGCTTCAGTCTATAAAGGAGGAGGCTGGGGTGGAGGAGGTGAAGCTTTAGTCTATAAAGGAGGAGGCTGGGGTGGAGGAGGTGAAGCTTCAGTCTATAAAGGAGGAGGCTGGGGTTGAGGAGGTGAAGCTTTAGTCTATAAAGGAGGAGGCTGGGGTGGAGGAGGTTAAGCTTTAGTCTATAAAGGAGGAGGCTGGGGTGGAGGAGGTGAAGCTTCAGTCTATAAAGGAGGAGGCTGGGGTGGAGGAGGTGAAGCTTTAGTCTATAAAGGAGGAGGCTGGGGTGGAGGAGGTGAAGCTTCAGTCTATAAAGGAGGAGGCTGGGGTGGAGGAGGTGAAGCTTCAGTCTATAAAGGAGGAGGCTGGGGTGGAGGAGGTGAAGCTTTAGTCTATAAAGGAGGAGGCTGGGGTGGAGGAGGTGAAGCTTCAGTCTATAAAGGAGGAGGCTGGGGTTGAGGAGGTGAAGCTTTAGTCTATAAAGGAGGAGGCTGGGGTGGAGGAGGTTAAGCTTTAGTCTATAAAGGAGGAGGCTGGGGTGGAGGAGGTGAAGTGGGAATGTTTTCGTGCAGAAAAGCTAGAGTAACAGTAGAATTTCCTGTTGAATCTGGAATGCAAATAGTTTATCTACAGTTCATGATATCATAAAGATTAAGAGAATCTGGAGAAATCTCTGCACGTGAGGGGCAAGGCTGGAAATGCCTGTGACCTTTGACCCCTCATGTGAAGCCACAATTAAATCAGTCATGATTCTGTGATGGATATTACAAAAAGGGCTCAGGGACACTTCAGAAAACTATTATCAGTAAACACAGTGAGCTAAGACTCTACCATGCATGACGAAGAACAGATCAGGCACAGATCCATTCAGACTGTTGTCAGAGTTTAAAAGCCAGCATCAGTGATGCTATGTGGTGTATTAGTGCCGATGGCTCGGGTCACTAGAACTGATCTGTGAAGACAACATAAAAACTGATGTTTGTTTCGACACATGCTACTATCCAGATGCGTCATTTTCAGGGACTTTTCTGATACCTTCAGTGAGACGATGCCAAGACCCATACTGCACGAGTTACAACAGCATGGCTTCACAGTGAAAGAGGGCGGGGCCTAGACTGGGCTGGGGAGGCAGAGTCAGTGTCCACACATCCACCCCTTACTCCACCCTATGGGTGTAGACTTTTCAGCAGCTTTATTCCTCCATGTCCCAGCTGATATGCAAGGACATCCAGAGCACATCCTGTCAATCCTCCTTTTCTCTCATTGGTGCCCTCAGGTGGGTTTACTCGTCATTGCAGGCCTTATTTCAGCGTCAATTTCTGGCCGAAACATGCCTCACAGTTCTGTCTGGTCCTGTTCGTCGACAAGAATGAGAGAGAATTCCACTTTGACTCTTCAGTCGCTGTCAGAGGGTTGTCAAAGGAAAGGTAATGGAACACTCAGGTAAACAAGCTCCTGTCCCAACTTTTTTGGGATGTGCTACAGGAATGTAATTCAGAATGTGCGTATACTTACCAAAAATAATAAAAATAATACGTTTGAGCATTAAATATGCATGTTTTGCTGTATTTAGTTGAATTTAGGTTGGAAAGGATTTCCATATCAGTCAGTTCTGTTTGATTCACATTTTGCACAATGCCCCAGCGTTTTTGGAATGATGATTTGCAGACTGATGAAGCTGCTTTGATAAAGTTTGACATGAGTTTTTCTTATTAATCCTTTCATGAGAAAACACTGTGATCCTCCTCTCCTGACTGTTCCTGCTCACAAACATCACCAACCATCTGATTTCCATCCGTGGCCTCCTCTGACTCTGAGATGCTGGGAAACTTCCCCTCCATCGCCTGGCTTCAATTTATCGTTTCATGTGAACAATCAGCTGCAATATAAACATTGTAAATGGGAAGAGACAGGCCAGGATTAGATCAATCCTGTAACATATCTGCTGATGGGGATGTGCATGGAAGTGAGTGACGACACGACCTCCACTCCCCTCACTGTGTTTACTTGTAATGTAGCTGAATGTGATTTTCCAGCTGATTCAAAGACATTAAACGTCCCTCATGACCCAGCCTGAATTATCTTTATTATCCTCGGCTGTACGATGAAGAGCGCTCTAATAATAGCCGGGTACAAACTTAGCCTTTAGCCACTAATTTAGCCTCAATACGCTGAGCATGCAGCAGCACAACAAGCGCATTTCCTGCCTCATATACTCTAATGTTGACTTGTTTAAGGAGGGGCCAAATGCAGCTGTGCTCCTCTCTATGCTGATGTTTGAGAGTGAAGGCTGAAATATGGCTGCACAGAGCCAGCAGAGCAACGGCAGCCCAACCAACAACCCCAGAGACGGCAGCACGCATTCAAACGTCCATGCAGTCAGAATGAAATAAAAGCAGCAGCATTGAAATGTCCCTCACCGCCAGGGAAAGGCTGGAACTTCCTCTTCATAATCACAAATTCTCCTTCACACTGATTACACTGCACATCCTAATGATGGGTAATATTTTTTTTTAACAAATCTTGTCTGAAACCTCACAAAAACATTGGCATTGGAGTTTTTTATCACTCATCAAAAACTGCAAAAGAACTCAAACACATTGTCTTAATTGTACACAACATTGACAATCAAGCATGGGCAGTTCTTCTGTTTAATTACCAAAACTTGCAGAGAAGTTCCTGCGCACTGACAAAACTGCTCAAAAGCCATTGATTTTCTTTCCCATATTGGGTGATTTCTTTAAAATCATCAATAAGTGAGAGGCAACTTCAGCACATAGTCTAAAATTGCAATAAAACATTGTCAACATTTCTAATTTTGGGAAACAGTTTCCTTGCAATGATCACACACTGCAGCCAGAATCGCTGAAGAACTTGAGCCCACTTTCTAAACTGCTCAGAATATCGACAACTTTTCTGATGTTTGCCAATTTATTGCTTTAAAAATTTAAATTGCATAAATAACCTGCATATTCTCTAAGTTGCACAAAAAGATTTAACAGTTTCCAATATCGCCAAATTTCTTCTTCAAAATCTATGAAAGGACTCGAGCACAGAGTCTGAGTTGCACAAAAACATTTTAAACTTTTCTAATTTTGGCTAATTCCTTTATTTTTAAACACCAAAATTCAGACAAACTCCTACAACTTCTTTCTTATAAATGATGATTTCAAACATTGCAAGAAAACTCAAGCTGATATTCTTAATTGTGCAAAAGCATTGCCAACATTTAACATACTGGGTGAATTCTGCTTTTTAATTTTGAAAACAGAAGACAGACTCCTGCAAACCAGTGAAAATGCATTAAACAGAATTTCCCAACTTCTCTAATATGGAGGAATGTCCTGTTTTTAACAGAACTGTTTCCACATATCCTTGCATAGCAGATGGATCCGCCCGTTTCTGTGTTTCTCACTGGCGAATCCATCTTTCAAAGCTCCCGTCTGAACCGTTTGGGCCCAGTTAGAAAGTGACAGGACCAATCAGCAACGAGGGGCAGTACTTTCAGGCGCGGCAGAGTTGTGACGTAAACAAGCAGCAACAGGAAGCCGGTGGACTGTGTGGATGCTGCTAAAGCGCCAGTTTTATCAGAACCTGACGACATTTCTTTGCTAAAAGAAGAACAAAGAACAGCAGTGAGTTGTTCTCTTTTCAAAAACCATTAAAGTCGTGTACTGGCATGTCTACAGTCGCATGTCTACAAAGATGTGACAGAACGTTCATCCAATCATCCTGCAAGTTTTTTTTTCTTCAAAGGCTTTGCCCTTTCCCCAAACACCGTCTATGAGAGGTTTACCAGATGGATGTGTGAAACAAATCCATCCAGCGCGTCAGGTTAATTTCCACATAAATTGCAGCACATAATCCAAATGGCAATAAAAATTAAGGTTCAATACGTCAAATGTTGGGTAATTTCTTGTTTGAGAATCCAGGCCTGTGTCCAAACTGCACAATAACATTTGCAAGGTTTCCATTAATGAGTCATTTATTGTTTTCATGTAAAATCTTACAGAAAATCTCCTTTATGTCGTTTAAATTGCAAAAACTACTGGTGATATTTCTAATGTTGGTCAAATTCTTGATAGAGAACTCCCAAAGACACTGGGAAGATTTCAGATATGGTGTGATTTTGTTTTTAATCGCCAAACCTGAAGTCAAACTCAAACTCTGACACATTCTTCAAATATCACAAACATATCAGCAATGTTTCCAGTATGTGGGTATTTTTGTCTTTAACGGTACAAACTTGTTTCATTTAGTCCAAATTACCAAAATTATTGGCAACATTTCCGGTGTTGGGCAATTTCTTGTTTGAGAAGTCCTGCAAAGTGAAAGCTGCAAAAAACACCTATACTTCAAGCCAATCCTCTCCTTCATGCCTTTGAGCTAAGGGTCATCTTTTCAAAGTTTCACTGCTTTTGTATTAGCAGCTGGATTATAAAATAAGAGAGTTTATTTGGGTTAAAGCTGTGGTATTGATCAGTTTTCAGCCTCCATCCAGAGCTAAAGATGATTGATCCTGCAGCGTGGTGGGTGGAAGCAGGCGGGCCTGAAGACGCTGCGTTCTGCAAGCGTCGTAGTGACACACAAACACAGACAGTTTGACAGCATGGAAGCGCTCTGATTGGCTGCAGAGCAGCGGGGAGTGAAGACAGAACAGTAGCCAATTAGGAGAGAGAATCAGTGGTCAGCCTACTGTATTCAGCCAGTCAGAAAGCAGCTCTGGCTCTCAGTAGGCGGGGCCTGTGAGTTCCTGCCTCCCCTGTTTTGTGTTTTTGGCTGGGACTGGGAGCCGCATTCCTGCCGTTCCCCGTGCTCCATTCCTGGGCTGCTGGCGGGGTTCAATAGGTGAAGCAGGGAACTGTGGGAAACTTCGAAGGAGGTTTGGAGGAGCGGCGAGGGGGGTGCAGCAGTGGCACGAACATGCATGTTTGGAAAGGTAGCCAATGGGAAACGTTTCCACACCGGACAGGGCAAAGTCACTTCCTTCAGCAAAGACACAACAAACCTAAAGACTACAGCAGAGGTCTGACTGTACAGAGTTTTCACTGACTTACAGTCCGCTCTGATGGTTTTATCTGACTCAAACATGATGAAGACAGATCCTTACTTCACTAACCAATCAGATCACAAGTTTTCACACCTAAAGGGCGCTCTGGAGACCAGCACTGTCAGACAGGAGGGGGAAGACACCCTGATATTTGTATCAGTGCTGCGTGTAGTTCAATATAATCAGAACATCAGCTCAGGTCAGAGAAGAACATTTCAGCCAAATAAAGAGAATAAGGAAAACTCCTACGGTACTGATTACCAGGGCCCCCAGTAGGGAGGCCCTCAAGGAGCCTGCAATGAAAAGTGTGTTTTTATCTATTTTCTCTTAGTAATTAGTGTCATTATTAAATCAAAAGAGACCAAATGAATCGGTCAACAGACTGAAATTTGGATCAAATGGAGTCACACAAATACTGGGGGCTCTGCTCCGCCCTTAAAAATGTCCAAATGGTATAGTCCAACGCTGTGAAATAATGCAAGAAAATTCAGTTTCCATCCATCCGTTTTCTATACCGTTTATCCCGTTCAGGGTCGCGGGGGGGCTGGAGCCTATCCCAGCTGTCACTGGGTGAGAGGCGGGGTACACCCTGGACTGGTCGCTAGTCAATCGCAGGGCTGACATAGAGACAGATAACCATGCACGCTCACACTCACACCTACAGGCAATTTAGAGTCACCAATTAACCTAACAAGCATGTTTTTGGTGTTGGGAGGAAGCCAGAGAACCCGGAGAGAACCCACACATGAACGGGGGAGAACACGCAAAATCTGCACAGAAAGTCCCTGACCGGGAAGCGAACCAGGGACCTTCTTGCTGTGAGGCAACAGCGCCAACCCCTGCGCCACCATGCAGCCCAAAAAATCAGTTCGACCATAGTAAAAATATTGCTCAGAAATGCAGAAATAAGCTTCAAATATACATCAAAATGCAGAGACATTTGTAAAATATGATGCAACACTCGTTGCCTGGCTAGCTAGCTGGGGGGGGGGGGGGCGGGTAATATTCTTTCTGGGGGCCCAAAATCTCCTGAACACGCTCCGCCCCTGAACATGCTCCTGTATGTTGTTGAAGATGCACAAAACATTTTTAATATCGGGTGATTTCTGTTTTTTGACAGCAAATTTTTTTTTTTAAGATTTATTTTTGGGCTTTTCGTGCCTTTATTAGATAGAGGAGGACAGTGGATAGAGTCAGAAACAGGGTCAAGAGTCGGGGAGAGATATGCAGTGAAAGGCCTCAGGCCGGATTTGAACTCGGGCCGCCCATGTACATGGGGAGCTCCTTTAACCACTAGGCCACCCGCTCCCCTTGACAGCTAAAAGTTCCAGATACATTTCTGCTCATAGTCTGAATTGCAAAACAGTGTTGGCAACATTTCCAACGATAAGGGATTTCTTGTTTGAGAACTGCAGCACACTGTGATCACTGCATAAAAACGTGGCTCCATCCCCAACATTGGGGGGTCTGTAGTTTACAGCTGCAACTGTGCAAAAACATTGGCAACGTCACAGCAAACTGCAAAACCTTGCGTCATAATTCCTGTACCCTCTTTCAGCCTACCAAAAAACACTGGCCACATTTCCAGTTATGTCTGTTTGAGAACTACTTCACAACATCAAAGTTGCACCAAAAACATTGGCAACCTTCCTGATATTGCTAAACTGCTTGATTTCATTTCATTTTATTCATTTCATTTATTTAATTCATAGACCAAGTAAACAACAGACACTGAACAAAACAACTAAGGAATGATTCCAGTTAGCATTAACAGCAGACAAACTGGTCATTGTTCAAACAGCACAACTTTATTGGCAATCTTTCCAATATTTGAGGCTTCCTTGTCTTTGAGCAAAAACGTACAAATTGCTGCATGTAGTCTAAACTGCAAAAAAGATAGGCAACATTGCCCATGATCAGTCTTTTCTGTTATATCTGCAAGAACTACAAGAACTTGCATAAAAACATGGGAGAACTCCTGCACGGTCACAGTTGTACAAAGACATCGGCAACATCTCTAAAAAAAAAGAGCGCTTCTTGTCTCTAATTTGCAGATTCATTTCTGCATGTAGTCTAAAGTTAGAAAAATAATGGCAGTATTCCAGTCTTTGGGTCTTTCTTGTCTTTAGTGGCGATGTGAATCTGTTGCCAACATTATCGTTGCTAACAGTGTTGAAGGAAAGCCTCTATGTGTCTGGACTGACTGATGTTAGTCATGGCTCAGGTCGATTGGTAATAAAAAGGTTATTATCCTGATCTAAACCAAACTATAAAGCATTACAGCAGTGGATCATCAGCCACTTACAGCTCTGACAGCATTTGAACAGGACTGACTTACTGAAATATAAATAATTACAGTAGTTTAACCGAATTGTTTAGCCAGCTAACTGAGTGATGCTCCGTTTCTTTAGCACAGATACCAGCCCGGCTGTCTGGTCTACTGCTGGACGCTGGTCCCCAGATATAAACCTCACCTACTCCTCTTTTTACTTCTTCACTTCTCTGCCAACGTTCACATCCCTGGAGCTTTCTTCAGGCCTGGGAGGTTCAACTATTCATATCTGGCTATCTCATGTACTAGTCGTGGTTTTATGCAGGACTCTACTTGTCTACCTGACTCATTAGTGATTACATAGTTCAAACTCGCCTCACCTTGCCGTTTGGTTTCGAACGGCCAAAGGTCGACCACTAAAACTTAGCCAACTAGTAAGACATACATCAAGAGACATTTGTGTTTATGAGTATTCACAAAAGATAAATAAATACTAAGAAAATAACTTTTGTTGGACTTGGAGATTAAATAAGCAAATATAAGACAGATATTAGATGGATGGATGGATGCATGGATGGATGGATGGATGCAGGCATTCATGGATGGATGGATGGATGGATAGATGGATGGATGCATGGATGGATGGATGCAGGCATTCATGGATGGATGGATGGATGGATAGATGGATGGATGCATGGATGGATGGATGCAGGCATTCATGGATGGATGGATGGATGGATAGATGGATGGATGCATGGATGGATGGATGCAGGCATTCATGGATGGATGGATGGATGCATGGATGCATGGATGGATGGATGCATGGATGGATGGATGCAGGCATTCATGGATGGATGGATGGATGCATGGATGCATGGATGGATGGATGCATGGATGGATGGATGCATGGATGGATGGATGCAGGCATTCATGGATGGATGGATGGATGGATGCAACCATTCATGGTTGGATGGATACATGGATAGATGAGGACAAAGACACAAAGGTTTCCTTACCTCTTTGCTCATTTCCTCCTCATCCTTTATCATTTAGCCTTCACTCTAACTTTAATGATTCATTATTGATTCATTGATTCTTGATCACTTAGTCTGAGTTTGTTTATGGATCGGTTAGAATTTAGATGAAGAAAGGTTTAAACCAACCTTCTGAACTTAAGAACCAACCATCCCAATCCCTCCTCCACCTCCTTCAAAGTGAAAATGTTGAAGTGAAAGATCGATGGGAATCTGGCTAGAAACAGAAAAGTGAACCGGAGGAGAGTTTCTTTTTATTTTGACTGCAGGATGGAGGAGAGGAGAGAAACCGGAGAAGGGAGGATGATTGAGGAGAACGGAGACAAGGACGGGAGGTACTCCTCCAGCAGATGAGTTTTAGACGAGAGCGACCGTGCTGTTGGGACTCGAGTGGGAAGGTCATTTCAGTCCCGAGGAGACGGAGGACGATGGAGGACGAGGAGAAGAAAAGTCAAATTATACTGGATATACTGCTGTAAGGCTGTCAAAATGCTAAATACTCTCGTTCTTTTCAATGCCACATTTAAAATGAGCCAGCCTCTGTTACTCTAATGATCGATAATATCTAAGAGTATTGGTCATTATCTTTTCTTATCTAAGAGGACCAAACTACAGATTATCAGCCGTATTCTGCTGCCAGTAAAACAGCAGGCACCTCAGACAGTATGCAGGAGTTTGGCTGCTATTTTTATTTCCTCCTACAGCCTCATTTTTATTGCTGTGACATTAAAACAGTTATGAATATTGTCTTATTTTACTAGGATGGAGCAAAAGTCTAAAATTCTGGTGTTGTCACCAGAGTGTGAGACAAATGCTGTTATTAAACCAGGCTGATGACATGAAGGTTCTTCTCCATGACCAATGACCAAGACCTCCATGTCAGTCTACCTTCAATGGTTCTGAAGTTACGGCCAATAATTCAATCTAAAAGCAGCGCAGACTGAATGTTGTGGCTGATAGGGGACAGCAGGAAGGAAGTGGGCGTGTCTGGTCTCCTCTCCCTCCATGATGTTGTAAGGCATTTCTTTTAATTCCAGGGTAGATCACACTCTGGGCTTTGGCTACTCTTTAAATACGGCAGCGTGCTAAAGACACTGATGTCAGTCTGACTTCGTCATATGGATCTGCCCCCGCCCATACCCCATCCCACCAGGTACCCTCCCAGCTGCCCCTTTTGTTTTAATGCAGATGCAGGGAAGAGCAGTGCTCTTCATTAACGAGCATTTGACGGCCACAAGCCAATCAGTTTAACGTCCATGTTGGCACAAGTCAGAGCATAACTGCAGCCACAGAGGTGGATTCTATGAATGCACCATCTCCTCTTTGTAAAACTAGGTAAGAGGCTCTGTGAGTGAAATATTCCTGCCAGGCTCCTGATACCTTGTCATCTCCCTCATTCCTTGATCCTTGCCCTTCTCAACAGGAGTGACAAAAAGGAAGCGGGGCGGCGAGGCGAGAATGTCACACTGTCAGGATTCTACAAAAGGAACCGATGTAATCAGGCGGACTTTTCCACTTACGTTCGCTTGGGTTGCATCCAGTTAGAATCCTGTCAGTAAAGACCAAACATTGATGGCGCCGGTTAAACTCAGGAGGTCAAACAGGCGTCCACATAAGAGTGCTACGTGACAACTGCAGATCTGATTCACGATCCTGACGCCGTCTGATGCCCCCCCCCCCCATCACAGTCATAATAAAACCTGCTCTCCTCTGGTATCTCCACCTCTAAATCTCCTCCCACTCATGTCGGCGCCATGAAGAAGAGAGGCGCTTCTTTCACATTTAAAGAGATACAGAGAAAAAGCAAGAAAGGCTGTCAAGAGCTGGTTTATACAGGGTCAAAGACCTCCTCTAGTGCATGTTATATCTGGACCAAAGCACGGCGGGGCAGAGGCGTTTGATTTCTACAGTGGAACCACCACCAGTTTTCCCACAACAGCAGCGTGCAGCTCGATCTGCGGGCTGAGAATGCGCCAAACGAGTGTTTCAGGTATGGTTGCATTTTTGGGCGTGTTTGTTTGGATAGGCATCGCGGGCTGAGCACTGGTTTGATTGTTTTGGTTGAGCAGGACTGAGCCATCTTCACCAAATCTTCCCTCACCCACAGGTTCAGGAAGATTCTCCCCGTCTCTACGGCTAAACGGAGACCAAAACAGCAGCATTAAAGTCTAAGAGGAGGATTACTGCGTGATTTGGTCTTTGGTACAGATTAGTATCTGTGCTGAGCAGGAAGTGATGTAATCAGCAGCCAAACCAGCTCAGTTTGGTCACATCTGGTAGATCTCTCTGGTGAGTCTGTCAGTTTGGCGAGAAACCAACCACTCAGATGTCCCTGTGTCCTTGGAAAAAAAGAGAAAAAGATTGACATCAAATTAATTTGGCTATTAAAAGAGCAAGGAGTGGCTGCTGAATTTGGAAAACCATCTGCTGCTGGTGGAGGAACACAGCCGTTTATTTCCTGAGCCGCTGACGATGAGTCAGGCTGAGAAATGGCAGGATGGCGCAAGCCCTGCACCGCCGCCTCCGCCTAAAAATAGTCCCTGTGGTTTACGCCTTGTCTACATTTCACCAAAACGTGGAATTTTCTACCACATTAAGAAGTAAATTAAGGAAGTAACGAGCGTGAGTTTGACCTCCGTGTGTGTCTGTGTACCATCGGGTTACCGCACGCCACCAACACACACAAACAAAAGGATGTTAAAGACAGAAAATAACCTCCTGTTTTCATGGCGTCCTCGCTCCTTGTAACCTTTCTCAGTAACAGGCGGCCTGATGAAGCAGAAACGCTGCAGAAAGTTGCCTCCAAGTCTGCAAAATTGATCAAGCTGGTTCAAACTTTTTCTGTTTCATCTCGGCTCTGTGTACTTTGAATTAAGCCAAAATACCCATCATAAATATTTAAAACACACTTCAAAAGAGCGCAGAGAGAAAGGCTTTATGGGAAATTAAGTTTAAGGTGTCTGCAGAGATTTCAGCAACAACAGAAAACAAAAATGTTAACGTTTTAATAGAAAATCCCTCCTGTTCGCTGTATTGTGAGGAGAATTCTCCTGGTTTGACAGGATCCTGCTTTGATGAATGAAAACGTTCATTAATGTTGATAAAAACCCAAGCTAGGGCTGGGAAAACCTCCCGTTTTCAAGACATGACACTGTAATTAATGAGATAAGAAGAGTATTATCTCTGTCTCCATGTGGCCGTCAGTGACTGAAATATTCAAAGAAATGTTGAAAATAAAACGTGTTTGTGGGAGAATTATCTCTACAGCATTTAGAGGGATTTTCTCCAGTCTTTGCATAAATGTCCACTCTGACTCAAGGAGACTATGGAGGTGGGAGGTCAAAGGTCAAAGCCATCCAGCCTCATGTTCATCCCTTGCTTGTGGACAAATCTAAAGAACATGTGTAGAGATTTTTCCCTCTGACTGGCGCTTAAAAAAGGCCGCTGTCCACATGAAAATGCAAAAACGCTCTGGTACGTGTGGGGATGAGCTGTTAAGACCTGGTCCTGGACTTTTCAAACACCTAAAATCAAGAACAGTTCAGCGTATCAGTACTGCTCTAGACTCTCCCACACTCTGTGATGTGGTTTTATGTCCCTGCTGTGGAAACATGATCCAGTTCCTGCAGGAGGAACTTCCGCTAAAATCAGCAGAGAGCATCAGATTAAACCAAAGAAAATAAAGACTCCAACTGCCAGCACCACAGCGCCCCCATTAGGGTGGGGTCGGAACAGCAGCAGATTGGCAGACAGCAAAAAACACTAAACACTATTACAATACAAATGACATAAATGTAACCAATCAGATACAGCCACATATGAAATTTTGACATGCCAGACTGATATTATTGAGCATCCCTTATTTTAACATGAACTAAACCACAGGAAAGGAACATTTAATGGACAGAACAGGAAATAAATGAACAGTAAAACGCACGTTTGATAATCCAGGCTTCAGGTGCCGTCTGACCCGTCCACTGAGCGGCTTCACCAAAGTCTGTCTAAGGCAAAAATAAAGCATGCGATTAATCATGACTGAAAATTTAAGTGCACTAATTGTGGATCCTAGTCAACCATGATTAATGCAATTAATGCACACTGTGAGGAGTGACCACCCGGTGGATGGATGGATATTCAATTCAATTCAATTCAAACCTTATTTATTCTCGAAAGAACATTGAGGTATCCCTCATTTCCAATGTCATCAAGATTACAAGCACATTAAAACAAGCAAGAAAAAACAACAGTCAAAACCAGCAGAAATCAGTTAAAACAATCACAACTGGAAACAAAATGACTGGAAACCAAGGTCTTAAACTCTGCAAGAGAGGGTAGGACTTCAGTCCTTAGAGTTTGTTGGAGTTTGTTCCATGAGCTTGGAGCATCAAAGGAAAATGCAGTTTTACCAAGTTCAGTAAAAGCTCAGGGAACAGTAAGAACCAACCAATCAGTGGAGCGGGTCACGTGAGAGCTTGAACTCCACTCCAACAAGTCTAAGATGTAAGGTGGTAGTCTTCCAATGAAGGCTTTAAAAATGTATAAAAACCAATGTTTGTTGCGCCTGTTTTCAAGGGAGGGCCAACCAACCTTCTCATATAGGACACAATGATGAGTGCTGTATCCATCACCAGATATAAATCTAAGCGTGGAGTGACAGTGTCCAAGGGCCTGAGCGTTGAAGCTGCTGCATGCCTGTAATATGGCGTGGAACGTCTGCACCCAGAATGGGACGGGGTCCAAGACACCCGATAACGGGCAATTTATTGATTTAGCCATCCAAACCTGCAGGAAAAGAACTTCTGCAAAAGTTGCATTATTTTTCTTAATATGAAATGTGTCAAAATACCGGTTTAATTTTTTTTTTGCAGCAGCAGCAGAGATATTATGCATTACATCTCATACTTATTTTTTGTGTGTTTTTCTCATTATATATAACAATGACATAAAAAATGAACACTCCCTCCAATGCAACAATTCATATCCAATTTGCAATACAAGTCAAAATCATCACCATTACATTTTTTTTTTTCAGAATACTTAAGCCCTGAGTTAGTCTAATATTGTGCTGGTTACAATAAAGAATAATTACTGCTTGTGTTTGTTGTGAAATACATAAGATGAGGAACTTAATAAATAATCCCGTATCAAATTACAATCCCAATACTGGGGAAAAATATCCAATTAGATTATTTTCCCAAATCCTTCAGCCCTAGCACAAACATGTGGGCAACATTTGGAAACGTGGATAGAGGCAAAGAGCGAGAGGCCGACAGGGAGAAAGTGAACGGGAAAATCTTCATTTCTGTTGATTATCAAAAAAAATGCAGCTGTACAAACGTGTGTGTCCACTGCCTCTCCACAGTTCCACACACTTTTCCAAATGTTTGCATTTTAGTCAGTGTCCTCTCTCTCTGCGTCTCTTACAGTCAAAAATCGGACTTCTCTGATTCCATTTGGGATTGTAGAACATTTTAAACCTTAGCAGATATTTGGACGGCATATAGAAGTCTGTCTGCAATTTTTCATGTTAAAAACAACAAAAAAAAAAAACAATCTTGGGCGTCTAAGACCTCCAGTGTGTCGCAGTGGTAGCAAACAGATTTCCATCTATTTTATTTTTACTAGAATCATGTAAAAGTTTATAATTCTGCTATCATGATGACATGTGTTATTATATATACATTTATTCTCTATCAGCATCTAGGAGTTTAGATACCTTCTGTTCATGAATATTAAAGGAGGGTTTTAAAGAATCAGGTTAAAAGAAGGCTTTATGGAAAATGAAGGTGTCTGCAGAGATTTCAGCTTAAAAATAAGAGAAATTAAAGAGGCAGAATCTGTCCTGATTTCTGTTATTTCTAAGAGAACTCTCTCTGCCTGGCATTGTCCCGCTCTGATAAATAAAAATCTTCATTAATTGCTCTCCAACCAGACTCAAACATGCAGCACAAGGTGCACAAACTCTGCGTGAAATATTCATGTGGATGTTAGGTAGCGCACGGCGGGGGCTCGGCTCTGCACACACCCAGCGTCTGTCCGTTCACATTTCTGCTGGAGCGGCTCTGCAGACGCAGAAAGAGGTCACTATGACAAATACCGGCAGTACACTGACCTGCATACGGCGCGGCGAGCTCTGCAGGGCGGGAGCTGCAAAAATGGTGAGCCCTGCTGGTTTCAAACACGGCTCCACACCAGACCAGCGCCTCTCCCTGTAATAATGACTTCATATCAGCCTCATTCAAAGTGGCACAAAAATGTTTTTCATTAGGAATAAACGGGAGGCAGACGCAGACGCTTGTTTAATGAAACTAACCACACCTGCACGCTCGTTCTCTTTTTTTTACCTTGACAGAACATTAAATACTGAATCAATTTTCTTTTACTGGCACTTCTGGTGAAAAAACACTCGGTGAAATCAGCGCTCTGTCTCTAGAAAAACAACATAAATACAGAGAGCGCACACATCGTCTCACAGTCACACAGAAAGTGAATCAAAGACGGTAAACACAGGCGCTCGGCTGAATTAAATTACCGCACAATATGGCCTCCTGCATGTGAATTAAACACCTGCTGGCTTCTGTAGTAAAGTGGCTTCAACAAATCCAAGGCTGAACTTACACGCAGAACCTTCAACATAATTATCTACTACAAAAACGTACAAGCTCCTGAAAAGTTAAAGCAGATTACCCTCATAAGGCGTAGAGACAAAACACCAGTTTAGATTTCACTCTAAAATATCTCACCAATGAAGAAGAGGATCTAGAGATAGTTCACTGTCATTGAAGACGAGAGGAGTGAGACAAAACAGAGATCAGTCTGAGAGTCCTGAGGCTGAAGAATGAAAAGATAAGGCTAAGGGTCGAGAAGCTCCAGGTATCAGTACCTGAAAAGGTGCATGTGAGGTGCAAACAGGACTTTTTATTCCAAAAATAAACACAACAAATGACCTTTACAAAAATGAACAGTTCAAGACCAAACAAGACAAAATATATTAAAACCTGACGTTAAAATGTTTGAACACATGGACAGACACGGAGGGATAAGGAAATGGTTTAGGGTTGGAGGGGTGAGGGCCAAAAGATGGAGGGATGCAGTGACAAAGGCAAAGATCAAGGACAAAGGGATGTAACAGTTTGGGCAGGGATTGAGGGATAGAGGGATGCAAGGACAAGAGAAAAAATTGGGGATGAAGGGATGTAAGGACGAGGGTAGGGGTCAAGGGATGAAGGGATGTAAGGGATGTAAGGATGAGGGTAGGGGTCAAGGGATGAAGGGATGAAGGGATGTAAGGATGAAGGTAGGGGTCAAGGGATGAAGGGATGTAAGGATGAGGGTAGGGCTCAAGGGATGTAAGGGATGTAAGGGTTGAGGGTAGGGGTCAAGGGATAAAGGGATGTAAGGATGAGGGTGGGGGTCAAGGGATGAAGGGATGTAAGGATGAGGGTAGGGGTCAAGGGATAAAGGTATGAAGGGATGTAAGGATGAGGGTAGGGGTCAAGGGATGAAGGGATGTAAGGGATGTAAGGATGAGGGTAGGGGTCAAGGGATGAAGGGATGTAAGGATGAGGGTAGGGGTCAAGGGATGAAGGGATAAAGGGGTGTAAGGATGAGGGTAGGGGTCAAGGGATGAAGGGATGTAAGGATGAGGGTAGGGGTCAAGGGATGAAGGGAAGTAAGGATGAGGGTAGGGGTCAAGGGATGAAGGGATGTAAGGATGAGGGTAGGGGTCGAGGGATGAAGGGATGTAAGGATGAGGGTAGGGGTCAAGGGATGAAGGGATGTAAGGATGAGGGTAGGGGTCAAGGGATGAAGGGATGTAAGGATGAGTGTAGGGGTCAAGGGATGAAGGGATGTAAGGATGAGGGTAGGGGTCAAGGGATGAAGGGATGAAGGGATGTAAGGATGAGGGTAGGGGTCAAGGGATGAAGGGATGAAGGGATGTAAGGATGAGGGTAGGGGTCAAGAGATGAAGGGATGTAAGGATGAGGGTAGGGGTCAAGGGGTGAAGGGATGTAAGGATGAGAGTAGGGGTCAAGGGATGAAGGGATGTAAGGATGAGGGTAGGGGTCAAGGGATGAAGGAATGTAAGGATGAGGGTAGGGGTCTATGGATGGATGGATAAATGGGTGTGGACAGAGGTTGTGGGATGAAGGGGTGTAAGGATAAGGGTGGGGGTCTCAAAATTATGTAAGAGTGATGATAGGGGTGAAGGGATGAAGGACACAAGTGATGAGAGGATGAAGGGATGTAAAAATTTGGGCTGGGTTTTAGGGATGTAGGGTTGTGAACATGGTGTTAGGGGTCCAGGGGTGGAGGGATGTAAGAATGAGGCTCAGGGGCAGAAGGATGGAGGTATGTCAGGAGTCAGGGGATAAAAATGATCTCAAGATGAGTATGGGTTGAAGACTGAAGGGATATAGGGATTAGGTCAAGGGATGTAAGGATGAGGGTAGGGTCTAAGGATGAAAGAACATGGGTTGTGGGAAGGGGTCAGAGTAGGGATGAAGTTGGCATAGCCAGGCTGTAGTGTTTATAAGCTTTCACACACTTCACTTCCAGCCAATCAGTTTTTGAACAGAATTAACTGATGAGGTGTGTTAGAAACAGTTCAGTTCTGATAAATTGTGTGTATTTCTGTATGTTTCTACTTGAGTGAGTATTCGGGTGACTTGTGGTCTTCATTTATTGTAGAGCTCCATAACTGTAATTCTACGTCATCTAAAGCAGTCAATAATGTATGTATTTTTTATTTAGGCCTACGTTTAAGAATACAGGACTCTTATTTTATTGCAGTTGCATCCTGCTGTAAAAGTAAAGAGAACAGAATCAGAATGTAAAGATTAACTTTAACATGTGTACTTAAGCTTAGGTTTGGTCCTGTATCATTTCAGAGTTGGTTAAAGAAACTGAAGGAGTATGATAAAAAGCCCATGACTATGAGATGCTGATAGAGACCAGTTTTGTTTCTATCTTTAATTTCTAACAGATTTTATTCCACTTCTCTGCCTCTGAGGGAATCCTGATGGGACAGTTTCCGTCTTTGTTTAAATCTGCTTCCTCCTTTAAATGCTCTTCCCCACATGGACAGCATGCTGGGACATTTATTCTTTAGTTTCTTAGCTTACATGTAAGCTGTACGTGCTGTCCGTGATGATGTTTCCACTCTGTGTGTGTATAGATTTTCCTGCAGGCTCTGGGATTCACTGCCATCGCAGCACATTCACATTTAATCCTCTTCTGTTGACGGACAGACTCTTAACCAGCCATGCTGCAGCTCAGATGAACGTCTCTGAATCTCATCGAGTTACGTGATTGATTGTGGAGCAGCAGCATCACTTTCCATCCCAGCAATATCATTTTAGACTTCCCTACAACTTCCCCTCCAAAAAAGGCGTACGGTGACAGTTTGGTAGGCGTTCTCAGCCAGCCTGCGTCTGAAACGCGTTCTTTCAGTAGCGATGAATATGCCTCCATCAGGGAGTATCGCATTCAGCACGTTTGGTGTGACGGTGGCACCGGGGTTTTGTTGTGAGAGAGGGGACAGTGTGAGTAATGTCTGTCCTCATCACGGCCTCTTTTAGTTACAGCTCCAAGAGCCGGGGGGGAGACCAGGGGCTAAAGTGGACGAAACCCAACCCTAACCCTAACCAGCAGGTTTCAGAGGAGAGAGCACTCCATGAAGAGAACCAAGTCGTCTCCTGCCCTGAAGTAGGAACAAAAATCTTAGTTAATGGTGGAAAAGCGGGATTATTTTCTGTACTGAAATAAGAAATAGATGTCAGCACACCTGATCATAAACTTTAACATGATTCTCGTAAAAATCATTTATTGAAACCTGTTTCATACCACAGCAACAAAATCAGAAGGTCAGTATATGAGTGTATACTAATATATTACAGTGTTTTAGCATCAGTGAACTGTAATTTTCAAGTCTGGCCACAGATTCTTAATGGGACTAAGGTCTGGACTTTGACTGGGCCATTCTAACACATGAATATGTCTCAGTCTAAACTAGGGCCAGACTGATATATCGGCCGATAACCGATATTTTGGCCGATATCTGAAATAAGAACATTGATATACACAGGATATATACTGTACATGAACACAAATGTGGACAAGTGAATAACCAGTTGCATTTATCTTTGTTTATTTCACAAAGATGCAACTTAGACGACATTAAAACGCTGTATAATAGTCTAATACTGTGGCTGTGGACCATATTAGACAGGAAAATGATAAATGGAGAGCCATATTTACAACGTTGTGGCAAATATGCACATAGAAAATGTTTACAGTGTGTTTCTCGATAACCCTGAGGAAGGCCACAAGCTTACATGTGCCTGTTTTATAAAGATCTAAGATTAGTAAAACTTTCTGTCTCCACACTGGTAGAATACGTCACAGGAAAGCGAAACACCGTATGAATGCTTTTCTGGTTTGGGCCGCACCGGCAGGAACCGGAGCTGACACGCGCGGCACACGCAAGCAGCAAAACACGATCCCAGTCTGAAACGGGCGTTAGTCCTCCACTCTGCTGCAGTCAAACTGCACGAGGACGAGGCTGCCTGTGAGTGCTTACAGAGAGGACAGAGAGGGGCCAGCGGCAGCAGCTGCTCAGTGAGAGGGGCAACAACGATATGTGCTTTCACGTCAAAGTCTCCAAAACTCTCCAGTAACACCAGGAAAGTCGCCAGATCTGTCGCTAGTTGCTTTTTTGAAAAAGTGTCACCAGAGGGGTCTGTAAATATAGCAACAAAGTGGCTGAGTTGGCAACACTGAGTGAGGGAGAGCTGCTGCTGCACTCTGCGTCTGAGGGGGAGGGGCCAGGCTCGGGCTGAGTTCAGCATGGAGACACAACACAGAGCGACAGGAGCAGAGACAATCCCGCAAAAAAACGTCAATATATCGGCTACATTTTGGCTGATGTTGGTTAATCTGTGAAAAGCTATAATCGGCCCGATTAATTGGCCCGCCAATAAATCGATCAGGCTCTGGTCTAAACCAGTGATACTAAATGTGTGGCTCTTTATGTCTTCATTTGAAACCTTATTCCCATTTTTGTCACTTCTTTTTGACGCTTTTTGCCATTTTTCCCCTTTTTTGCCACTTTTTGCCCATTTAAGCTGCATTTTGCAATTAAATGTCACCTATTTCCCACTTTGTCACCTTTTAATGTTTTGCCAATTTTCCCACCTTTGTGCAGATTTTTGCCCATTTAAGTCACTTTTCACTCATTTTTTGCCACCGTTTTGCCACTTCTGGACCATTTTTGCTACTGTAACTCATTTTCTTTCCATTTCTCGCCCATTTTTGCCACTTCCTCCCCTTGTTTGCCACTATTCTCCCAGTGTTTGATGCTTCTTGCCCATTCTTGGCATTTCTTTTTGTTGCTTTTCATCCATTTTTGACACTTTTATCCTGCTTTTTGCAATTTTTTACCCCTTTTGCCTATTTTTGCCACTTCTTGCCCATTTCAGCTGCCTTTTGCAGTTAAATTTAACTTAATTCCCATTTTCCCACCTTTATGTTGATATTTGCCCAATTTAGTCACTTTTCACTGAATTTTTGCCACCGTTTTGCCACTTTTGGACCATTTTTCCCACCTGTAACTCATTTTTTTACCACTTCTCACCCATTTTGCCACTTTCTGCCCTTTTTCACCATTTGTCTCCCAGTGATTGCCACTTTTTGCCCATTCTTGCCACCACTGATTTTAATTGCCACTGTTCACCACTTAGATTGTGGACCTGGAGCGCTTTCCCAGGCCTGATGCAGCTCACCACAATCTGAGTGCCCAGGATCCGCTGGGTTGGTCCAAACGCTGGGGGTGGCCTTGGACGGGTCAGCTGGGCAGATACCTGAAGAGATGGGTCATGGACCTGGAGCAGGCCTGGATGAGGGCTATCAGGAGGCCAGGGCAGTGCAGGACCAGAGTGAAGTGCCAAACCGGCACATGGTCCCGTACCTGACCGCACCTGACCTGAGCTGTACTTTCTTTGCCACGTTTTGATGTTATTGATCATCAAATGTCTGGACTTGTCCTTTTAATGATGGCTGCCTTCCATTGCAAATTCACTCACCCATGGCCACCCTGGTATCATCGAATCCCTAACGCAGGGTTTAGTAGAGACCAGGTCACAGCTCAGCACGAGGACCTCAGGAGCTTACTTCCTGTTTTTAACGGATGACTTCATACGGCATATTTTCTAAGCAGTAAACAAACGTTTTGGTTTCACAGTTAAATTTCTCTGCTGGGCTCACGCTGCAGCAGCACTAAGCTCCAAAACAAGACTGGGCTTTAAAATGGTGTGGGCTTTTACTAGAAGTTTTACGGTACATCACAAACATCACCTGAAGGTTTAGCTCTACTAAATTCTGTGGTTGAAACAAATGATTTTCTTACTTATGCACCACAAACACACCCCACCCTCATCACCTTCTCACCTCCGTCCCATCCTGTCCGCGCCCTCATTCCCACAGCAGTTACTACCTCTGATAGCCGTTTAAGTGTGGATAAACATGCTCCATAACTCCTGTTTGCACCTTTAATACACACCTACACGGTGAAACAATGGCATCCTCTCTCGCCTTCAAAAGGCGGTGGAAGAGTACAAAATAGAAACCTTTCTTGGGTTGGAAGCAAAGCAAGACGTCGGCTTGCCAAGAAACTATTTCCTATTTACACTCGGTGTGTGTGAGAGAAGAAGCTGAGAGCACCAGATTCACCATCCCTCAATCTGGAGAGAAGCAGGACGGCAGGATGAGGCTAATTCAATCAGCAAGAAATGATTCAAAAACGAGAAGAAGAGGGCTAAACCTGGTGGTTCTGGGCCTCCATGAGGTGTACAATCAGAGATGGGACAGCAGGGGGCATGGGGGGTAGAAATCATTCCTCTGGTCTTTAAGGTGCATTTTTAAATAATACCAAGTTCATTAGGGGATCAAACAGAAGCATCAAATCAACATCAGTCACATAAAAATGCTGGAAATTTACTGCAACCTCACATGACAGATCCCTGTGACTTTTGACCCCCAGAATCTAATCAGCTCACCATCAAGTCCACATGCAAGTTTGTGCCAAATTTCACAAAACCCCCAGAATGTATTCCTGAAATATTGTGCTCATAAGATTAAGGAGCTACTGACCTTTGACCTCCAGAACCTAACCACCCCATCGTTCAGTCAGAGAGGACATTCAAATATAATCTGTCGAAACATTCCTATCCTATTTATTTTATTATTTTATTGTGTTTTACTGAGATAAGAGGCAAATCTACATGTTTTTCTATATAGTTTAACTCATTCATTTCATTTTATTGGGATAACAAAGCTGCTTTTTTCCAATATAACGAGGTAATTCAACAAGATCTGTAGCAAACTGTCCTAAACTTACATTGTTAAATCACACACTGTCATGGGGAAATTGGGTATGAAATGATTGCTTTTATTGTCCGTCCCTTTTTTAGTGCATTAGGCATTGTTGGGTTTTGTTGAAAATGTGGAATGATTTGTCATTTGAGAGACTGCGTGTAGACCAGGTGAGAACCACTGCCCTAAAGCATTTACTTCAATCATAATGTCTTTATTTTTAAAGAATGGGCGCACAGACCTTATAAACACCTTTTGTTGCATTTTGACTGACCTGCAGAACTGGAAATAAAAGACAAACCCTTTCCATAAGACTGGTTTGATTATGAATGTCAGTATAGTTATTAGTGTGCATATCTGTGGTAATTTTTCTCAATCTACAGGATGTTGAAGAAGCCCGGGGTGTGGGGAAAGGCCGACACACATACCGATAAATTTAACACACTGTATAATGGACTACTACTAGAGCACCATGGTCTTGTACTTGTTCCTCCTGCGTTGATCACACAGAAGCACACAGGGGACGACTCCACATCACATCCATGATCAGCTGATGCACTCAGCAGTAGGGATGGTACCGTTCACATTTGAACCGGTGTGGTACCGATTCCTGGTACCTATGAACCGATACCGGTACACAACAGTACCCATTTTTGGTACTTTTGAGTGTGAATAATATGAAATAATAAATGTTATATAACCTCAAAACTTCTGAATTTTCAATGTCAAAACACTATCAAATATGAGTGTTTAAAAAAGTGTTTTTAAAAAGTTACTCCAACATGAAAACCTAAACTACCTTAGCCGTGTTTCCGTTTGATTCAGTTCGGTTTGGTACACTGAACCCCCAAATAGTTAGCGTTTCCACAGACACCCGTGCTCTCACTTGGGTGGGCGGGGCTGTAAAAGCATGCATGTGAAGTCACAGACAGCGCGAGTCAGCTGGTCCAGCTGCAGAGTTACAGAAAGGATGAGTGACAGAAATCAGTGGGGAATAAGCAGTAAACGGCTTGATTTCAGCTGAAAGTGCTTTTTAAAAAAATAATTATGTTAACATCTGTCAGTGCAGATCCTCAGCTGATGAATACGTGTACAGAGACAGTTTGAGTCATAACGCTACGTTAATATGTGAATATATCTAGTCTAGAACAGTTTATAGGACAAATATGAAAGTTTAGAGCTGTACTGTGAGAATTCGCCACATTAAAAATAAAGTAAAAGTTCAGCTGGTGTTAAAATCAAACTAGATTAAGTCAGAAATCCAGGGTGCGTTGATCTTGTTTTAAAATAGTCTGCAGCCTGAAGTTTTACGAGCCCGTTAAACAACCAAAGAGCGATGTTTTTACGGGTTATCTAACGTAATAAGTAGATGAACAACTAGTTACAGATGAGAATGAACTGTTCTAAGGCTTCGTATTCACTAAACTTCTGCATTCATTTAGTTTCTCATCCATCGCAGATGGATCAGGCTGATGTGAGCCTTTGGGCTCTGCTTTGTGTTCTTAAAATCATCCAGATAAACGTCAGGAAACTTGATTTGTGGCCAGATACCGATATCCACAGACTAGCAAACAGTCGAGTCCAGATATTTCCCATTTGGGCAGGTATTAGTCCATTTTTCACCCGTTTTCGCCCGCTTCTCACAGCGCAGACTTCCGTGTTTGAAGCCCGGAGGCGAGCAGCTGAGTCGCACGCTAACGTGACGTCAGTGCGGCCCCTACTGTTGTGTGTGTAGCTCCACCTTTTTGGTATGGGTAGGAGAGATTGGCACCCCTACAGAAGGGTGCTGAAAAGTAGGATGGTACGAGTCGGTTTTTGGGACAACTTTTGCTCTATGGAAATTCAAAAAAATGCATGCCGTTCCACATCGAACTGAGCCAGACTGCTAGGTGGGAACGACTTATAGAACTACCCAGTGTTTTTTCTTTATATTGCACAAATTAAAACTCAGCCCACTACCTCCTATTCCTCCAATTTCCCCTCTTGGAAAAATGTGCGTTGGGAGGGAGAACAAGTTTAAACAAATGAACAATAGAGTATGGAGTCAAAATAACAAAAAATAAATAAAAGGTCTAAAATGTTTCCGATTGAAGTATTACAAATGAAAGTAAACTTACTACTTCCTCTACCATGAACTACGTGTACTGCACATCTTCTTTCCTCATGCAGTTCTTTTTCCAACAAAACTAAGACGTCAGCTTTCCCTGGTAAGAGCAGAGTCTGCTCCTCACTCATCAATCAGTCATGTGACCGTCCACGCAGAAGCATAAACGTCACACACAGGGTCCGTTAGGTTATATGTGTATTTACTGCAAAAAGTTAACAGAAAGTGGCGTTTCATTCTGCACTTTTAAAGGGTTAAAATGAATTTTACTGTGTATTTGACTTTATTATAGAGGTGAGACTTTACCTGAACAGCCTGGTTGGAGATCTATTCTCTGTTCTTGCCAATTAAGATCAGATTTTGCTAAACAACTCCTCAGTATCTACTCAGTACTCAGTAAACTTTAAATACTTTTAACTTTTACTTGAGTACATTTATAGACCAGTTCTTTTACTTAAAGGTCACATATTTTACCCTTTAAGAAAAGTTTATATCGGCCTCAGATGTCCCCAAAACATGCCTGTGAAGTTTGTTTCTGTAAAAACACTCCAGTATTGGAGTTTTATGTCTAAAACCCCTCTGTTTCAGCCCTGCTCAGAACCAGCTGTTTCTGTGTCTGTGGCTTTAAATGTTACCGAGCTGTCTGACTCCGCCCCTGACTCCGCCCCTCTTGGATGTGGCTCTCCTGATCCTCCTCTTAGCTAAGGGATCAGGAGAGGAGGGCAGAACTTTCTACCAAGCAGGTAGGGACAAAGGAACCTGGGGGCGGGGCTAACTCCCCACATGACATCATGAGGGGAAAATCTGAGAACGGCCTGATTCAGCACACCTTTTCTAAAATGAAGTGAAAGAGGGGTGGGGAGGGAATGGATTTTTCTGATTCTTAGGGAGAATGTGAACAGGGGAGATATTTTTGTTAGAAAAGCCTGAAAAAGTGATTTTTGCATAATACGTGACCTTTAAGGAAGTTTAGTTTTCATGCACTGTTCCTATTGATGGAAACTCCATGGAGGCATAAGAACTTTGATTCCACTACAGGTTAGTTCATGGTCCTTTTGGTCTGATGTGACAAGGAGCGCCTTCATAACACCACATAGATTTAGTTCTATCTAGCCTTCAGTACTAAACCCAACACACCAGGTCCTCCTCTCATAGCCATGGTATGGGGTAGAATCCACATCCATCTGGGAAAAAGAGCCAATTAGAAGAGTTTTGGAAGAGCAGATGTCTTGACTCAAGGATAAACTGATGAGATTCTGGCTTTCACAGGTCAAAACCCCCGGCCCTTGTCCTCGACCTACTGTTGTAGTTCCACTTCTATGAGGATTGAGGATTGTATAACTCAGACTTTTTTTGCCTTACAATAAAAAGATCTCTTTTGATGTTTTTGGTCTGAAAATAATTCCAGAAAGAGCTAAAAACATGTTCATCTGTTCCAGCGTGTCCCACTTGTAGAGCACTACTCTGGTGTTTTGGTACATGCTGTTATATTTAATCTAATCTAAAGCAGTTAGCAGAGAAACAATATGTAACTCTGATAGAATTAAAGTATTAGATTTAGCTCTACAGTCTCATCAGATTTAGATTACTGTATCTGGGATTTCTTTATCATTACAGCCAGTTCATGACAGATATGTCTGGGAAATGAAGGCTGGTTTACCGCCAGAGACCCTCAAGCTGTAGTAATTCTAAACATCTCCTGTCTTCTTAAAAACCCGTGTCTGTGCAGCATGTGGCAGTAGGAAGAGAGTCACTGCTGGCACCTTCAAAATAATAAAAATATCCAGAGTAGCAGGATGGACTCTTCCAGCATGGCAGAGGTCCAGAAAACTGGAGCGTCACTATGTGTCTCAGTGGTTTTAGTGAAGACACCTGTGTCTGGAAGTTCCAGTCACTGTTAATCAGTATTCATGGCTACCATTACACCATGAAGACAAAAGAACACTCAGAGAAAATGTTGTTGAAAAGTTGAAGTCAGAAGATGGAAACAAAATCATTTCCAAGTCTCTGAACATCCCCCAGAGTTCAGTTAAATCCATCCTGAAGAAATGAAGGAACATGTCACATGTGTAAATCTGCCTAGATCAGACCGTCCTCACAACCTGAGTGGGCGTGCAAGAAGGAGACTAGTGAGAGAGGACACCAAGACACCTATGACTACTCTGAAAGAGCTCCAAGCTTCAGCAGCTGAGATGGAGAGACTCTGCAGACAACAACTGTTGGCCGGGTTCTTCACCAGTCAGAGCTTTATGGGAGAGTGGCAAAGAGAAAGACACTGTTGAAGAAAACTCAGATTCAATCTGGACTAGAGTTCACCAGAAGGACTGTGGGAGACTCCATGGTCAAGAGGAAGAAAGTTCTTTGGTCTGATGAGACCAGATGGAGCTTTGAGACCATCAGACAAGACGCCAAACACTGGCATCACCACAAACACACCATCCCTACTGTGGAGCACGCTGGTGGCAGCATCATGCTGTGGGGATGCTTCTCAGCAGCTGGCCCTGGAGGGCTTGTAAAGGTAGAGGGTTAAATGAATCTTGGAGGACAATCTTATTGACAGAAAACTATGGCTCTAGCACAGATCGATATCACTGATGTGAAAGCAGACCAGCGTGAGGAGAGTAATCATGCCCAGGCACGGTGTGAAGCAACCATTTTCAATATGAAAAAACAGGAAGTATGGATATATCTTTTAAACATCAGCCTTGTTGACAGACATCTGTTTTCATGGATATTTATAACAGAAAATTTGAGACTTTCACAGATTGGTCAGTACACCACAAATGTTTATGTCATAAATATTTAAACGAAAATTATGTTTAAAAGATGGTTGGTGTGGGGAGCAGGTGGCCTAGTGGTTAAAGGCCCTCCCCATGTACGCGGGCGGCCCGGGTTCGAATCTGGCCTGAGGCCCTTTACCGCATGTCTCACCCCCACTCTTGACCCTGTTTCTGACTCTATCCACTGTCCTCCTCTATCTAACAAAGGCACAAAAATGCCCAAAAATAAATCTTTTAAAAAAAACAGAAAAAAAAAGATGGTTGGTGGAGTTATATTTCTCAATAATTTTGAATTTTGAAATTACTAGACTCATAAAATTAAAATGAATAAATGTCTTTAAACTAGAATTCAACGATTTAAATTAATCATCTGCAGGCCTGCATCCACAGTTATGTAATGGAAGCTAATCTGAAGTAATGAGCTCAGAAAACCAAAGTTATATAATGTTGAATCATGACACAGCAGGAAAACAAAAGACAAACATTTTCATTATTACAAAATGTGACGCTTAAATTTTCATGAATGGACGACAGCTGTAGTCTTAAAATGTGATTTTATAAACTTGTTGACTGATGGGTTATAGTCCCAAAGATGCTGCTTTATTTATTTTCTTTATAAAAAAAAAAAAAAGAAAACAAACTGAAATTATCCAAAACTTATCTAGACCAACAGATCTAAATCTGAAAAAAACTCCTGTCACACCAAACTGAGTCTATGATCTCCTTAAAGACATAAACCACTCAAAATAAGAAAAATATTCTTATTATTGTGTTGTATAGCAGGCTGTGCTGCTTCTAAAGCCACTTCTGGGTCTGATTTTTTATGTTAAATGGTGAACTAATGCAGCAAAAATCAATCTTCAAGTCTACATTTCTGTTAATATGGTCAAGAAAAATCTAAAATAGGAAAACAAAGGAAAAAACACTTTACCATGAACAATCCAGAATTTAAACTGAACAGAAAATAAATTCACGTAGCATTTAAACAGATTTCGTCTCACTTAAGCTACCAAACATAAAATATCAACTGCACCATGAATGATGGAATAAAAGTAAACACTGAAACAGGAAATAAAGGCTGTGGCTTTTTTCTACAGATTAGTTAGTTAGTTAGTTAGTTAGTTGGATCTTTTATAACGAAAATAAAAATAAAAACCCACTAAAGATGAGGTAAAAACTGTCATTAGCCACTAGGGCTGGGCAATAAATCGCAAATTAGATTAAATCACAATATGGCCTGCTGCAGTTCTCAGATCGCTGCAGTTGCAATATTTTTGAACTTGAAAAATGTCAAAATACCAGTTTAATAAAACTATTTCTTGCAGTGGCAGAGCTTTTATGCACATTACGCGAACATTCCAGTGTCAGTGTTTTTAAAAAAGTTTACAAAAATCCTCCTCTTTGAGTTTTGTGTATGTTTTCCAAAATGTGGGACACAAAAATTATAATGCCCTTAAATAAATTAAATGTAATTACATTAGCAATATGAGTAAGAACAGTTAGCTTTTTCTAAATAAAACTGAAGAAGCCTAGCGTTACTTCCCGGCCCAGCTGTGATCAGCTGGTAGTAAGCCTCACCTCCTCCACCCCAGCCTCCTCCTTTACAGACTAAAGCTTCACCTCCTCCACCCCAGCCTCCTCCTTTATAGACTAAAGATTCACCTCCTCCACCCCAGCCTCCTCCTTTATAATATAAAGCTTCACCTCCTCCACCCCAGCCTCCTTCTTTATACACTAAAGCTTCACCTCCTCCAAACCAGCCTCCTCCTTTATAGACTAAAGCTCCACCTCCTCCACCCCAGCCTCCTCCTTTATAATATAAAGCTTCACCTCCTCCACCCCAGCCTCCTTCTTTATACACTAAAGCTCCACCTCCTCCACCCCAGCCTCCTCCTTTATAATATAAAGCTTCACCTCCTCCACCCCAGCCTCCTTCTTTATACACTAAAGCTTCACCTCCTCCAAACCAGCCTCCTCCTTCATAGACTAAAGCTCCACCTCCTCCACCCCAGCCTCCTCCTTTATAGACTGAAGCTCCACCTCCTCCACCCCAGCCTCCTCCTTTATAGACTAAAGCTTCACCTCCTCCACCCCAGCCTCCTCCTTCATAGACTAAAGCTTCACCTCCTCCACCCCAGCCTCCTCCATCATAGACTAAAGCTTCACCTCCTCAACCCCAGCCTCCTCCTTTATAGACTAAAGCTTCACCTCCTCCACCCCAGCCTCCTCCTTCATAGACTAAAGCTTCACCTCCTCCACCCCAGCCTCCTCCATCATAGACTAAAGCTTCACCTCCTCAACCCCAGCCTCCTCCTTTATAATATAAAGCTTCACCTCCTCCACCCCAGCCTCCTCCTTCATAGACTAAAGCTTCACCTCCTCCACCCCAGCCTCCTCCATCATAGACTAAAGCTTCACCTCCTCAACCCCAGCCTCCTCCTTTATAGACTAAAGCTTCACCTCCTCCACCCCAGCCTCCTCCTTCATAGACTAAAGCTTCACCTCCTCCACCCCAGCCTCCTCCTTTATAGACTAAAGCTTCACCTCCTCCACCCCAGCCTCCTCCTTTATAGACTAAAGCTTCACCTCCTCAACCCCAGCCTCCTCCTTTATAGACTAAAGCTTCACCTCCTCCACCCCAGCCTCCTCCTTTATAGACTAAAGCTTCACCTCCTCCACCCCAGCCTCCTCCTTTATAGACTAAAGCTTCACCTCCTCCACCCCAGCCTCCTCCTTTATACACTAAAGCTTCACCTCCTCCACCCCAGCCTCCTCCTTCATTGACTAAAGCTTGTTGCACCCTCATATTTAGATTTATGCTGCTATGGATCAGTTGCTTCTGAATAATTTCATTGTTTTCAATCCACATGGTCTTATTTATGGAATTATTTATTGCTTGAATTTGTAGAAAAATACATAAGATCAACCCAAGATTAACTGCATTTTAAATTGCCATAGCAATAATTGGGGGGAAAAAATTGCAATTAGATTATTTTTGCAAATCTTTCAGCCCTATTCACCACTCAAATTATAAACAGAATTTCCTAGGATAATGCTTCTACATTTTTGCTCTAAAATTGGTGCATTTAACTTCAAGTGTCTTTCCCCCCAGACCCTCCTAGAAGATTCAGCGTTCCCCCCCACCATAGGCTCCTAAACTCCTGTGGGAAACACTGTGGCATATAAACATTATGTAGGAGTAAGTAGAGTTTAAGGCAGAACCCTCACACCTACCTTTTATTTGCTCATCCTCATTCATTAAACTTTAGGGTTTTAAAGACTGGAGTTTCAGGTATTTATCTGTATCAGCTGAAAAAAAATGTGTAAACGTTGGCACATTGTATATCTGCAGAAGTCCAGAATGATACGTCCCCACTTCTTTGGCCCAGTTATTGAATTTTTGCTCGTGGAGCTGGAGCTGAACAGAACCAGACACATTTAGAAAAACAGCCTTTCTTTTCTGCTCCAGCTGTGCACCAGCTGAAAAAATATGGAATTACTGCGAAAACGTAACTGTGAACAATCATCGTGCAATAGAAACCTGCATCTGAAGTTCTCTCGAGCAAGGCAGCGTCGTCTCCCGGCGGAGCTGGCGATGAGAGGGGCCCGGTGTGAGCGGGCGGCCCCCAGGTGTGAACACAGGAAACGTATGAATATCAATGAGGGCGCTGATGAAAAAGGGGGGGCGTGCACAGCGAGCTTTTCTTGGATAAATGAGGGTTTGGAACAAGGTTCAAATTAACGATCCAGACGTGAGGGGAGGGGGTTCTTTAACAAATCACAGTCTGAGGGAGGGGAGTTAATCTAAGGCGTTTTTTTTGTCTGATGAGCCCATCAGCGCTGCCGGTCACTCATGTGTTGAGTAATTTAGAAACACACACACTGCAGAATTTAATGAGAAAATAAGCATTCTTTTCTCTCTCATGAATAAAAATGACTTCTTGGAGATTTAAGAGAGAGAAATCTAAATAATATAAACAGTGATGACAAACAAACCCAGCATCTGCTTTTTGAAGTGTTTGCTCTAAATACCAGAAATCAGCGAATCAGAATGTGACACCGACTTTCACCGCATCATTGATGCCGATAAACAAATGATTTCTGCTACTTCCTTTACTACGTTTAGTGAATTAATTCAAAATGACAGCGACGGGCCTGCATTTATTTTCATAAAGAAATTCATATGATAATTTGGTTCCTCCAAAACACACCTGCACTATTTTAATATCCGTTTCTTTTGAATTCTGCCGTTTCTATCCACAGTAAACCATTAGAAAATAAAATCACCAACCCTTCTTAAAATGAAAAGCAGAACCATTTCTAAATAAAAATATCTGTTAGTTAAATAAAACTTATTAATCATAAATCATTTTCTTTCTCTGGCCTCTGAAATATGAGAACATTTATTAATATTTATTTTCCCCCCACTTTCTGGCATTGATGCAAGCTGCTGAAAATGTACCCTCATTGGAAAAAAGTCTGAATGACAGCTGCTAACGTAAGCTAACGAAACTTGGGGCTCCTGATAAACAACAGTGTGAAACCCAGAGCTGCTAACGCGAGCTAACCAAACTTGGGGCTCCTGATAAACAACAATGTGAAACCCAGAGCTGCTAACGCGAGCTAACGAAACTTGGGGCTCCTGATAAACAACAGTGTGAAACCCAGAGCTGCTAACGCGAGCTAACGAAACTTGGGGCTCCTGATAAACAACAGTGTGAAACCCAGAGCTGCTAACGCGAGCTAACGAAACTTGGGGCTCCTGATAAACAACAATGTGAAACCCAGAGCTGCTAACGCGAGCTAACGAAACTTGGGGCTTCTGATAAACAACAATGTGAAACCCAGAGCTGCTAACGTGAGCTAACGAAACTTGGGGCTCCTGATAAACAACAGTGTGAAACCCAGAGCTGCTAACGCGAGCTAACGAAACTTGGGGCTCCTGATAAACAACAGTGTGAAACCCAGAGCTGCTAATGTAAGCTGATAAAACTTTATCTTCATAACACAAAACAAAATCATACTGGGAGTGACAAAAGTAAGCTAATGACTGTACAATAGTGATGCACGATAACTTTTTTTTAACTGATACCGATAACCGATAATTTCCTACTACTGATGGCCAATAACCGATGATAATCGATAAAAATTTTTTCAATTGTTGATTTAACAAAATAAGTTTATTTGATGTTTTTTTGCACATCTGGGGGTAAAAAGGGGTTACTATGTAGTGAGCAAAGATATTTATAACTAATTTTAACTAATATCACTCGTGTTTTTCAAAAAACAAAGAACTTTTCTGACTTTATAACTGTTATTATAGTTAACTTTTTTTAGTTAAACATTTGTGTACCAAGTACAACATACACAAACAACTGACAGGTTTTCCCCCACACAACCAAATGATAGCAGGCTGTTATGCTTAACAAATGGAGATATTTGGGGGTCTGTTATTTTTTTTATTTTTTTTATTTTTTTTTTTGCTTAAGCCAGAATTAAAGCAAGCTGATGTTTTACATAAAGATTAAAAATATGCACTAACATAAGTCGTATCAGAGATAGGTTAAGAATGTGAAGTCCACCGTGGTCTAACTGAATGAAACCACGTCAAACAGAGCAGGCAGGTCTACGTCTATGAAAGTAACGATGGATCAGGAGACTGTCAGACTGATTTTGTTATTATAACGTTGCGCCTTTTAGCTCTGGCAAGCTTTGTGCAGTTTTCAATGCCTGCTAATGCCTGTGGCTAAGGCTAGTGGCTGCTGCCGCTTCGTTTTAACGTCGTTAGGATGAGCAAAATACAGCTAAAAGCTAACAATGGGAGCTAACAAACCTTAACTGCCATCAAACAAAACAGGGCTAAAAGCTAATTATGTAAGCTAACGAAACTTCAGCTTCATCAAACAAAGTAGGGCTAAAAAAATAATTATGTAAGCTAACAAAACTGCACCGTCATCAAATAAAATAGGGCTAAAAGCTAACGATGGAAGTTAACAAACCTCCACCGGCATCAAACAAAGCAGGGCTAAAAGCTAATAATGTAAGCTAACGAAACTTTACCCTCATCAAACAAAATACGGCTAAAAGCTAACAATGGGCGCTAACAAACCTCAACTGCCATCAAACAAAACAGGGCTAAAAGCTAATTATGTAAGCTAACGAAACTTCAGCTTCATCAAACAAAGTAGGGCTAAAAGCTAACGATGGAAGTTAACAAACCTCCACCGGCATCAAACAACGCAGGACTAAAAGCTAATAATGTAAGCTAACGAAACTTCACCGTCACCAAACAAAATACGGCTAAGAGCTAACAATGGGAGCTATCAAACCTTTACCACCATCAAATAAAGTAGGGCTAGAAGCTAATGCTGTAGCCTGACAAAACTTTACCATCATCAAACAAAGTAGGACTAGAAGCTAATGCTGTAAGCTAACAAAACTTTACCATCATAAAACAAAGTAGGGCTAGAAGCTAATGCTGTAAGCTAACAAAACTTTACCATCATAAAACAAAGTAGAGCTAGAAGCTAATGCTGTAAGCTAACAAAACTTTACCATCATAAAACAAAGTAGGGCTAGAAGCTAATGCTGTAAGCTAACAAAACTTTACCATCATCAAACAAAGTAGGACTAGAAGCTAATGCTGTAAGCTAACAAAACTTTACCATCATAAAACAAAGTAGGGCTAGAAGCTAATGCTGTAAGCTAACAAAACTTTACCATCATAAAACAAAGTAGAGCTAGAAGCTAATGTTATAAGCTAACGAAATTTTACCATCATCAGACAAAGTAGGGCTGGAAGCTAAAAATGCAAGGTAATGGAACTTCAGCTTCTTAAAGCAAAGTAGGGCTAGAAGCTAATGATGTAAGCTAACTAAACTTTGTCAATACACAAAGTGGGGTTGATGTCTCCTTTATAGATGTCAACCTGATACGATGTCAGCCTGATCGTTGCATGTAAGCTAACCAAACTTCATTATGACACCATAATGGGGCTAGAAGCTAATAATGTAAGCTAACTAAGCTTTATCCTGATAAGAGAAAGTCAGGTCTAGAGCTGCTAACAAATGCCAACAAAATGTTACTTTTATTAGCTTAGACATAAGCAGGAAATGCTCGTCTAAGTAAAAAGATTGGGAGCTCCAATTTAAGCTAATTACTTTCCGTGTGTAATTGTAATTTGGCCTAATGATAGCAGGTAGAACTAAGCAGGTTTAAGATTTTACAGAACATGGTATGTAAAATGCAACCATGCACCAGTCGCAGCCTTAAATGTACAAATATTTTAAATATTGACTGGTTTAAAAATGTGGACGTTTTAGCTCTTACTCCACATTAAAGTACAGTAAAATATCTGCACTTTTATGTTTTTTCCTCCTAACTCGAGCTTTCTCTGTGGCGGTAAATTGCCTTATCTTGCTGATGATGTTTCCGTTAGCCCTGATAAATGTGCTAAAACGCTTATGTCCCAGACAGGACACCACGGCGGCAGCTTTGAAAGATGAAATGTTTGTCAGTGATTGGACGGGACAGGCACTTCATCATGTGAAGGACGACATGTTTACCGTGGGTTTATTTATCAGCCACACGGCGTCCTGCAGAGAGCTCTCTATACCGCTCTATCCTCTCAGACGACAGAATTGAAGTCTCACGGTTTTATTTGCATGTTACATTAATATTAATTACTTTACTGGGCTTTCAGCTGACAAGCACGCAACCACAACTGAGCTTGTTTTTATCTCGTCTGCGAGAATAACTCATTTGCATTCTCTTTATTCTTCCTGTCATTGTATTTAATTTTCATCCCTGCACGGATTAGGTTTTAGAATAAAATTAGGATGTACATTCAGAGAAATCATCTCCCATGTTCTCAGCTTTGACCTGCACGGGTTTTCCATGAGGTCAACCTCATATTTTTGGATTGAACAGGCTCGTTTTTGGCCGTGTTTAATATTCTGAAATTCAGCCCACTCCTGCCAATAAAGAATTTCAAACAATTACAAGAATTCAGTGTTTCCCTCAGTTATTCTTGGCAGTTTGGAAAAGCTTTTAAGCAGCGTGCCGGTCTCATACTCCATAATAGCTCTGTTGTATTTCCACAGTAATACTATAAACATCAATTTTCAGATTAACTCAAAAGATACTTGGGTATAGTGCAAAGGCTTGTGGTAATTATACAGCACAATCAAACACAAAAGAACCAATGTCAGCAGCTGATTAGCCTTATTCAGCAGTCCTTGAGATGTTCATATGTAAATAAAATGTGGTGAAAGAAAAGGAAAATAACCTTGTAAATATTCCACTACTTGTAAGAGGGTTCACTGCCAAGTTTTTAACTCATAGGAGCATCTTTTAGCTTCACACCAACTCCTAAAAACAAGGAAGGACTTTAAAATGGATGTTTTCATATTAGAGACCCTGGCCTTAGCGCGCCCTCACATCACCCCAAAATACCCGAGTCTGCTTGAATAGGTGGGCACGAGTCATGTGGACTTGGCCATGGGCACCCGGACCACCAAAGTGTGGTGTCATTCTGCATCATCATCCAAATGCTGAACCTCGGCCCCATAATCAGCCGGACTGGTCTTACATACAGGAAGTGGTTCTGCTGCTGGAAATGGACACACATATTTACAGTATTCACCCCAAACCTGAGTGCATTAAACTGAAGATTATTCATCACAGTAACTGAAGGAATACTGCTGCTTTTTAAGAGTAACTGCAGCTCAGAGTTTCAGCTGCATCTACGCTGGAATTTCTAAACTGAAGGGGGGTAAGACCACCTCTCCTTCCTACTGTCCCTAATCAGCCACACCACTGTGTCTATGCTGCTTTTTATATTTGCTTAGTCACCATAATATCAGAACTAGGGATGTAGGCCTTAGTGCGTTAATTGTAGCTAGAATGGTCCATAATCATTACATTCATTTTTTAAAAATATGAATGGACGGCATGCTTGAGCCTCCTTTCAGCACACTGGTCCCTGAAAAAGGGATCAACCAGTGAATGTAGGTTCCTTTTTCTGTGGTTAAGTTCATGTCATAACCTTGGATTTACCTGGAGTAACTTACTGTCTTTCAAAATAAAAGCAGCTCTAAACCCACATGTGAATTCAGTGCCTTTAGTTTTATGGAATGGCCACACTTTTCTTTAAACTTAAGATTTATTTATGGGCGTTTTATGCCTTTATTGAAGGAGGAAGACGGTGGATAGAGTTGGAGACAGGGATTGAAGAATGTGCAAAAACATCAGGAAAGGAGCCGAAGGCCAGACTCCAGCCCAGGCTGCCTGCATACATGGGGCCAATAAAAACTGCACTGATATTATTTTATTGGTATTAATAAATTACCGTTATTTCATGACAAACGCCAACCTGCAACAGAAGCAGACAAGAGCTGCATGAAAAGCATTCTGGGAGCATAGAGCAGTAAAGTGTCTGCACTTTTTAACATTTTTTCTCCATCAAAATGTGAGATTTATAATTAGAACAGCAATGTTCATTCACCTTACTGTTTAATAACGACACTTTATGGAGTTCAGACTTTCTAAAGATTGTTTTTGGGGCTTGTTTTTGCCGTTATTATGACGGGACAGCTGAAGAGAGACGGGGAAATGGGGAGAGAGAGTGGAGGAAAGACTTGCACCAAACAGACTAGGACTCGATTCGACTCGTGCGTTGAGGCCTACATCTACTACAACCAGTTTTCGCTAAAGAGATTTCTCAATTCAATAAAGTAAGAAACAGAAGTGGGCAGAGGATGATTCTGCTTTCAGTATGGCTGTAATGTAAAAACCGTAAAACCTCATAATGAAACAAAACCATTTTAAATGCAAAATAGTGGAATTTAAAAATGTGACAAAAAGGTGAGAGTAACTGCAATAACAGAAATTCTGAGATTAGAGATAACCTTTCAAGGTAGATTCATCACAAACTTTCTGAGTCTGACACCAAGATAAACGGTTATGGAGAAGACCCAAGAAAACAGAAACGTGGTTTATCAAGCTAGGCGAAAAAGCACTACATTACCCACAATCCTAGAGTGACAAGTCTCATCTGTGATTGGTTGATCCTGCCTTTAACCAGGAAACATCCATGCTCTGCTGCTACTAGGGACTTTTTTTATTTCACTGTTTTCTCTCAATAAAGCAGCAGAAGAATAAATACACCATATTCAAACAATACATAAAATTATAGAGAAAAGAATATTACTTGTGTGCAGAACTGTGCAGAACATTTTTAGGCATGTTTGGGCCCAAAGTTGAGGCTGAAGTGAGGCGTATGTGTGTCCAGTAAGCTTTCTAAGTGCACTTTAGGGCAGGGAGGAAGACTGACAACCCTGGTCCTGCTCCAGATGTCCTTGCATATTACCAGGGGAGTGGGAAAATGATCTGTTGAAAAATTAGAGAGGATTAAGGGGTGGAAGGGATGAATAAAGCATGGTCTAGGTTACCGTTCAGGTGGACAACAGCATCGCCACAAGCCCCCCTGGTGGAGCTGTGGGGTTCCCAGGGGCCAGAAAACCAGTTTTCAACCACTGGCGTGAAAAAGACCCAGACAAAAAAAGTGCCATCGAGCTTGACCTTGGCTCCTGTCTACAGTGCATTGAGCTTGACCTTGGCTCCTGTCTACAGTGCATCGAGCTTGACCTTGGCTCCTGTCTACCGTGCATCGAGCTTGACCTTGGCTCCTGTCTACAGTGCATCAAGCTTGACCTTGGCTCCTGTCTACAGTGCATCGAGCTTGACCTTGGCTCCTGTCTACAGTGTATTGAGCTTGACCTTGGCTACAATTAAACTCCATTAACACTGGGTCAAGTACATTTAAATAGAGAGGTGTAAATGTGCAGACAGTTATGTGCAATGCAGTGATTAGGCATTTAGCATGCAATAGAGAGATCCATTATCTTAACTTCTTGTTATAATCAATAGTTGGACTAACTCCCATAGCCCACCAAGGCGCGTCTCAGGGCACACTGTTTAGGAATCAGTGGTCTAGAGTTAGGCCAGTTTTTACAAAAGTCTAAAGGGTATTTACATTCTTCATGCACACCTTTGTCACAGCATAAATGCAAACATTTAAAAGTGAATTTCCTTTTTAGATCAACCATTTCTGCAGAGCTACAGTCACTGCTGCAGGTTTGCAAATAAGAGGAAAAATGAACACTGCCTGGAACAACGACACTTATCCAACACTAAAATAAAGCCCTGGATTATTCCTGAAAGAGTCACTGGGTTAAATGTGGTCGAATGGGGATCCCTGGTGTTCATGTTCACACTAACTTCACCCCCAAACCCTCCCAGTCAACGTGGAACGTGGGTTTGATCCAACAGCAGCCAATATGTGTGTGGAGTTTCCCCGTGAAGAGCTCCAGCTGAGAGGAGGCAGGGCAAACGCTACGACACACGACCACACATATCTACACTCAGTCGCATTCAGACCAGCCCATGCTCTCTAGTGACTCACCACACACCAAATCACCGCCACTTCACTCACTCACACACAACCTGGCACGCTCGTACTCTCTTTCCCAAACACACACCCACTCACACAGCCTCTCACTATTTCATAAAGCACCAATCGCTCTGAAAAAAATGTGTGTACGAGCGTGTGTGTGCCTGAAATAAAAGCCAGAGCGAGGATGAAAAAAGGCCGTGGAAGATGCAGCTGTCATGCATGCTTTCTGCATGTTTGTGCACGTGTGAAATAACGGGCAGTTTGACAGCGCTACAAAGAGCCAGGGATGCAAAGTGGGGATGGGAAATAAATGGAGTTTTTAACATTTATCCATTTATTTTTGAACAAGATATAACACAAGACATTATCGTTTATATCCATAACATTAATGTTGATGCTAAAAGGCCTACTACTCTGTGAAAACTGTTTATTTATTCTATTAAAACACCATTTATATTATAGTAAAAATCAAACAGTATTCATGCTAACCTGATACCAAAATCCTAGAAGTCCGAGACATTCAACACCCAAACCAGGCAGTTTTTGTTTTAAATTATCAAAAATAGCAGGAATACAGCTCCTGTCTACATTGCACAAATATGTTGGCAACAATTGGAGAAATAATTGAATTAGCCAGGAGCAAGTCAGAAATTTGTTTAGTTTTTATTCAGCAAAAATTGCCATTAAACTTCTTTGTTTTTTCCCTTTCTTTTGAACCATTCTGCACACAAACTTCAACAAACTTCAGCAATTTGCTCACTCTCTCTCAGTCATAAATACGACTAAAGATGTGTTTCTGTACTTTGAGATACCAGCAGTGAATGCTTAAGCTCAAGGGAGTATTTTTGATCAATTAAACTAAATATTGCCTTATTATTGGAGGCTTTCCATTGGCTCAGCAGTTCCTCTCACTGTAACAAATGAGGTCAATGCATACCTATTTCTGTAGGTTTAAATATGACTGATGATTAGGTTTCTGTTCTTTCTGAACACATCAGATACCACCAATCTAACACAACACGTTTTGAGGCAGGTTTTTAATTCAGGTCCAGGGCCTGGATGCGAACCCCAAAGTCTGGCTCCATTTCATCAGAGTGAACAGAAGCGTACTGGGCTCAGGCACCACGCCTGGTTTCCTTGAAGAGCTTCTTGGGTTGTATGTTAATTCTAAACGTCACCAGTCTTGTCTGAAACCTACATAACCATGCAGCGTGGGCATTCATCCTCTGAGCTGCAACGAAGATGTGGAAGTAGGAAGAGGGTCACTACTGGCATCTCAAAGTGCATGAAAACATCTGTTTACACTGTCTAAACTAGGGCTGAACAGTTTGCAAAAATAATCTAAATGCGATTTTTTTTCCCCAGCATTGCGATTTGATATGTGATTATTATTAGGTACCATGTCTTGTGGGGTGAAGGAGGTGAAGCTTTATATTATAAAGGAGGAGGCTGGGGTGGAGAAGGTGAGGTTTTAGTCTATGAAGGAGGAGGCTGGGGTGGAGAAGGAGAAGCTTTATATTATAAAGGAGGAGGCTGGGGTGGAGGAGGTGAGGTTTTAGTCTATGAAGGAGGAGGCTGGGGTGGAGGAGGTGAAGCTTTAGTCTATAAAGGAGGAGGCTGGGGTCGAGGAGGTGGAGCTTTAGTCTATAAAGGAGGAGGCTGGGGTTGAGGAGTTGAAGCTTTATATTATAAAGGAGGAGGCTGGGGTGGAGGAGGTGAGGTTTTAGTCTATGAAGGAGGAGGCTGGGATGGAGGAGGTGAAGCTTTATTCTACAGAGGAGGAGGCTGGGGTCGAGGAGGTGAAGCTTTATTCTATAGAGGAGGAAGCTGGGGTCGAGGAGGTTGAGCTTTATATTATAAAGGAGGAGGCTGGGGTGGAGGAGGTGAAGCTTTATTCTATTGAGGAGGAGGCTGGGGTGGAGGAGGTGAAGCTTTAGTCTATGAAGGAGGAGGCTGGGGTGGAGGAGGTGAAGCTTTATTCTATAAAGGAGGAGGCTGGGGTGGAGGAGGTGAGGTTTTAGTCTATAAAGGAGGAGGCTGGGATAGAGGAGGTGAAGCTTTAAGCCCGGGTTTGAATCCAGCCTGTGGCACCTTTCTGGAAGTCCCTGCCCAGCTCTCTCGTCCCCGTTTCCGATTCTGTTTTCCTTTTCTATCAATAACGGCATAAAAAGTCTCCAAAATAATAATAATAACAGTAATAATAATTTAGTTAATGGCTGATGCCACTATCTTCAATCTTTTCTTTAGCTGTAACACTGCTAATTTTACTCTCTCTGGATTTTGAGTATGAAAACAGTAGGGCTGGGAATCACTAGAGGCCTCATGATACAATATCATTACGATACTTGGGTCACAATTTGATATAATTGCGATTTAAACATTTTGCAATACACTGAGTATTGTGATAGTGTGTATTACGATATATTGCGATCTGTACCATTTTTCAACTGTTTAGCTGATTTAGCATTAGTCTTGCCCTCATGTTTGTTGTATTTACACAGTATTTTATTTTCATGTAGCACTTTTTGCTAACCTCATGTGTCATGTCCATCTCATTCATGCCCTGCTTGCATTCCTAACATCCTTCCCCTGGTGCTGCCATGTTTGTTACTAACTTTCTTTTGCTCCATGACTGTCACCTCTGCCGACCTCACTGGACTAACAATTGTCCAAACAACTGATTTCATTTTTCCATTATCATAGATTTCAGTTCAATTCAATAGCAATTTATTTGAAAAAAATTAGTGAACATGATGATACGATATATGACCAGACAAAACATCACGATACTATGCTGTATTGATATTTTCTCCCACCCCTAGAAAACAGACGTTTGTGTCCACAGGTCTCATTGTTCCGCCTCCTACAGATTCAGCCTGCACTCATATGCAGATGTGTTTAAGCATGGCAGCGATACTCAGGTGAAAGCAGACCAGGTGGGGAGTAATCATGCTGGGGCACAGCCCTAGGACCAGAGCTCATTTTAAAAACATCAATATTCAGACACAGTACCAGTGTTTGTGCACAATGTAGATTGTGTGCAGGTGTGCAGATTGTCACAGTTTTTGAGCAATAAAAATTAAGAAATTGCCCAACATTGAGTGTCTAGGGCTTCTATTTTTGTTGCCATGCTGTCATACAGGTTTTAACGTGGTTTAATTTTGACTACAACCAAATCAAAGTTCATAATTCTGGTATTGTGACATTAACTTTCTTTACAGAGAAAAATAAAGAGCTATGTACCATGTTTCACCATTCAGCTTAAAAATACTGAGGTATGACTTTTGGTCGTTATCGCCCAGCCCTAGAGTAGTGTGGGTGTTTGTTCCGGCTCGTATAGCTGCCACAAACCCTTCATGACTGAATGCCACCCAGGGCAACACAAACGCAGAATGGGGTCCATTTCAATCGACAGAAATAGTAAAAAAAAAAGAAAAAAAAATGCATGGAGTGACAATTTTCAGGCGATAAAACCCAATGATGTGAACCGTCTAAACGGTGAAATAAAAGCTCTGTGTGTGTGTGGGGGGGGTTGTGGATCGGGGTGATGGGTCAGGTGGCAACAGCAAATCACAGCTGCACTTCCTAGGAAGCGGCGAAACGTGAGTGAGAGTGTGTCAGAGAAATAGCAGCGTGTCAGAGCAGGAAGAGGCGAAGAGAGCGTGTGTAGAAGTCTCCCGGCGAGGAAGGGAGAGCGCACGAGAGCCGTGTGTATGTGTGAGTTGGCGTTTGTGACAAATAAATAACAGGCAGGGAGCAAGCGAGCGAGCGAGCGCGCTCTGATTCGGAGACTGGCAGCATGACTGACTGATCCCTGCATCCATATCATAGGATTAAAAAGCCTGACACGGCGGCGATACAATAGCGGCGAAATATGAGACAAAAAAAGTCGGTCAATGGGAAAGGAAATGTGATTATGAAGCAGAACAGAGGAGAGGGAGATAATATTAAAAAATCTGACACACTTTTCAATAACAGCCATGGAGGAGGTGGATGTTAACGCTGTCACCGGGCAGTATAGAAGGAGCAAGGAGGAGGCGGTAGGGCTGGGCGACACCGACCAAAACTCAGACCATGCCATCATTTAGCTGAATGGCAATACATCATACATTCTGTAACAAATGACTGTCTAAATATCAGAACAATAAACTTTAAAATGATTCCAGTCATATTCTTACACCAAGAGAGAGAGCAAATCTAAATTGCACAAATGTGTTGGCAACATTCAGAAAGGTGTGTTCCACTGGAAAGCAGCAAGGGAAAGACCTCCATGTTCAGGGAAATATTCCTTACAATCAAAAATCACAACACTGGCTGCTTCGCAACACTGAGGTTGCACAAAAACATTGGCAATATTTCCATATGAGGTTGTCAACAATTCCTTTTTCTCAAGTACCATGTCTTCAAACATGCAAAAAATTTCTGAATTTTAATTATTGTTGATATCAAAATGTACAGAAACCTCACGATGAGGATTGACTCCTCAACATTTAGATTGCACAACATTAGGAATTTTTCTGTATACTGAGGTTGTCAACATTTCTATCCTCATAAATACGTTTCAAAATTATCAAATCTTAATTCTTTATGGAGGGTTAGGAGCAGATACTTCATGATCTTTGGTCGTGTATTCAAACAAACGAGGACTATTGGCTTAAAAGTGCAAATATGTTGTCAACTTTTGGAAAGAGTAGATGGAACTTGTGAAAAGTGGGGGAAACAAGCCTCTCTGCAAAGGCTGCAATATTAAAGCAAAAAATAATATTTTTTCCAATTTGCTTCTCACTAGTTGGTCCCTTGCCAGGCTTCCCATTTAATGCAAAAGTTGCCGACATATTTCTGCAGTTTGCGAGCAAAACTTGATGATCAAAACCAATCTTTAAATGTTCAGTGGTATCAAAATCTAGAGTTACTTAATTCTATCCGGTCATACTTTCAACCTAGAGAGAGAGAGACAGAACAATATCTGCATTGCACAAATATGTTGGCAACTTTTGGAAAGAGTAGATGGAACTTGTGAAGAGTTAGGGGAACAAACATCTGTGCAACGGCTGCAATTTCTTCAAAAAGTGTTTCCAGTGTGCTACTCACCAGCCGGTCCCTTGTCAGTTTTACCCTTTTGTTGAAAAAGTTGCCAAAATATTGGTGCAATTTAGAAATTGTGTATGAGTTTGCCTGAAATAGCAGAGAGCTATGTCTTAATTGCACAAATATGTTAGCAACAAAGTGGGTCAAATTGGTTTAGAGCAAAGAAAAAAACATACTGGTGCCTATTTTTGATCATTATAAAAACCTTAACAGTGCCAGTTTGTTACTTGACTGTAATTTGCTCAATCCTTGCCAGCTCTATCTTTTATTGCTAAAGTTTCTAACATATTTGTGCAATTTAGACAGTGTGCAAGAGTTTGCCTGCAATATTTGATTAGCAAGTTTATTCTTGTGATGATGTGTGGTATCAAAAAGCCCAGAAACTGTCAGACATACTTTAAACCGAGAGAGAGAGCAGCGCCTAAATTGCACAAACACGGTGGCAACAATTGGAACTGGTTAAGAGCATCAGTTCCCTGCTATTTTAAATCATTATAAATTATAAATGTCATTCCATCATTCTTTGCAAGTTCCAGCATTCTATTTCCAATTGTTGCCAACCTATTTGTGCAATTTATACAATGTGAAGGAGTTTGTCCGCATTTTTTGGTGATTAAATTACCCAACTAGGACTTTTTCTGGTATCTAACATGTAAAACCATTCAATTTTTACTAATACTTTTTTAAAAATAGTAATAAAATGAGAATTAACATATCAAGTCTTTCCTCATGTAGTCAAAAGAATATTAATTTTTTTTGTATCCAAACAAATTCAGTTGTATTGATAGAACTGTTGTAGTCTTGTTTTGAAGTACATCAACATTTTTTAAACTAGATTTACTGCCCAGCCCTATGAGGAGGAGCTGCTGCCAAACATGAGCCTCTCTGGTGTTTTCCGAGAGCCAAGACACACTTCCGTCACACTGTCAGGGCTGTGGTGGAGGGTGAAACCTGCCCAAATTCAGTTTACACACCTGGTCCTCTAAGCCGGACCGAAATCTTCCCCTCTGCACGTCCTTCAAACGAGAACCGAGCTGCAGAGAATCACACGAAGAAAGCACGGGAACAGAGAAGAAATCTGTCCATAATATATTTCTCTGACTTGGGTTACAGGTCACCAGGTTTTTTTTTTTTTTTTCGTACGCCACCTCATCCCTGCATATGGCCCTGAGCCGGCTCGCAAAGCGTGCCTAATTATTCATGATTTTATGTAACATGATTTGGGTAGTAAATTGGGTCAGAGAACATACTGAGAATGAACCGGGTGAACTTGCAAAAGGAAAAGTTTGATCATGTGGAAAGAACTCCCAAAATATTCTTACAACGCAATTTAAACTGAAAACACAAGATGTAGAGATTTTTTAAATTTGGAAAAGTCAGCCCACCTTTATGACTGTTGCTTTCTCTCAGGAGAAAAATCATTTTAACATGGATAAATGTCCCCTTGTTTTAACTTTCACATCAAATTTCTCCTCATAACATCCCAGCTGAAAAGGCCTGTGCACGCTTTATTTTACCAATGAGTGTTATCATCATTTCAGTTAATACAAATCCAGTTTGACCACCTCGGACAAAGCCTGGCACCCCTCTGGAGACCTTTGGGCCCCTGGACTCGGAGAACAATATGCAAGATTGTCATTGTATAAATACAAAACAAGATTAAGTCAAACAGCTCGGGTCTAAAAAGGGTGAAAAATACAAAATATAAATCCCATTCACTCATACACATTTGCCAGTGTATGCAACTAAAACGACATGAATTATTGCACCTGGGCAGGGTAACCTACAGCTATGGTTCCCATTTAAACCAGTTAAAATGAGTCCAGTGTTGTCAGTTTCTTTATAAACGTGTTAAAAACATGTCTGGCATGCTCAGTGACAGCTCCTGAGCAGGTACAGGTCATGTAGATGAAATCAGACTCAAACAAACACAAAACTCTTCTGAAACCGTACACACAGGCCGCCTATTTTTAACGAAAACAGTTCAAAGCACTTCAGCACAACCTTAGATCCAGTTATGTATTTATAAACGGGTCTATGGCTGTTTTAACACTCACTGATAGTGTGTTCTTTAAAATAAACAGTTCAAAAGCAGATTAATTCACATGCTAGAGCCTTATTACCAGGTGACTGGTTTAAAATGAAAATAGGAAACACGCTGTCAAGCTTGGTTCTAGTCTATCGTTTAAATAAAACATTTAAAACCAGATTACTATGCAAACCTATTACTGACTAAACCAGTATGGAACCAGTCTGCCATTAACTGGCACGGAGTCAACGTCTGCTCACCAAACAGGCACCCAGAGCTCTGAACCAGATCCACCGTCTAAATTTCACATTAAACCAGTCAAACAGCAGCATTAAACTAACTTAAATTAAGCAGGTAACGGCTTCAAAACACAAAAACAACGGTTAAAGTGTTTAATATTAACTAAACGGCGGTTTGTGTCGTGGTGCTTCAACCGTCCGTATCTTCACAAAACAGACATAAAAGCGATTTTAGCGCTAAAGACAGCCCGTTTAAAATCCTAACGCGGTGTAAAGCGTGATATCCGCCGCTGTGTTTAACCGAAAAGCAGTGTACCGAGAGCAGGCAGGGTTTCTACACAGCCCGCTGACGGCGGCTTCACCTCAGATGACCCAGGCAGCCAGACTGGCTGTCTGCTAGCTCGCCCCGTTTGAACCTCACATACAGCGGGCAACAACAACACTTGAACCGACACTACCGAACTAACTGTCACTCGCTCTGCCGTTACCGTGCCACGTTAAAAATACACCGGGAGTGTGCTCTACACGGCTCGGCGGAGAGAGGCTGAGTCGGGAGGGGGAAGACGGGGACAGGGAGCCAGCCAAAACAAATGCGTTTCCCGACATGAAAGATCCAGAGACGGTGTTACGGTCTGAAGAGTGTCCGTGTTAACTGGCGACTTTCAGCCGAATGTGTCTGTGGTTGTCGTCAGATGTTGAAGGCGGAAAGTGCCCCATCGACCGCCTTTTTGTGTAGTTTTTTACTACAATGTCAAAAACACTCATTTGTACATTTCTAATGAAATTTTAAACAAAGAGAGCTCCACCAGGGCACTTTCTGTCCTCAACATCTGCTGTAACTACGACAACCGCGGACGCATTCGGCTGAAAGTCGCCAGTTAACACGGTCACTCTTTAAACCGTAACACCGGGCAGCCACGTTTCGGGGAAAGGCAGAAGCTAACGCACTTAGCTTCACCCGGTTCATTGACAGTGGGCTAACTGGCTAACGGCTAGGCTAATAAATATATTATGTGCACTTTCGCCGGGGAAAGTGGAGGGGGCACGGCAAAAGTTGGCCACCGCGAAAAACAAGCCGAAGCGGATGACATTCACTTGTCAGATCCCCGAAAATCAGCGGAGAGCAGCCGCGCAGTGAACTAAAGTTGCCTGACAGCCAGGTGTATAAGTGTTTTAATTCCAGTTTGGCTGCTGTGGAGGTTTACTGGGTGATAGCTGGGTGATCCCCCCTCAGAGAGCCTGTGATGGAGGCGAGCAGCAGCAGCAGCAGCAGCCTGGGCACAGACAGCCAACCAGCCAGCCAGGCGGCTAGTCTGCTCTGCCTGCAACCAAGCCGCTTTAATAACTTCACTTTTGCGGTCACTTTGGTGAAAAATTCCCTCCAAGAGTTGAATAAATAAGAAGTTCCCCTTGTGTCCTACCTGTGAGCGGTCTCTGGGTGCACGGTGATTCAGCCTGAAGTTGATTATTCCCAGATATCCAGAGTGGAGCTGTGCAGGGCGCATATAGCTAGCGCTGGGTACAGTAAAGATTGTAGCATAGCTAACCTAAAGACAACAGTAGAGAGGAGAAAAAAACCTCCTCGTTGCTCATAGGGGGGATCGACGACAAAAACCACATGATCTTTTACGTCAGCATATATTTGCATAGGATGCCAAATTTATGTTTGGCGTGCAGGTGACGTGAAAATGTACAGAAAAGTTGGATTGTGCTGCAGCCGGACGTTGGCACGGCACGGCTGCTCGGGTTGCGGTGGAGAGGCGCAGGCATGCTGCAGCCACACTGCCCTATCCCCCTCCTGCAGATTCAGCACTCACAGCATGGGAGGCTGCTACTACACATCACTCATGCCTTCACCGTGAGCATGCATTTACACCTACAGCACACCTGTAGTGCCCTTGATGGACTTTAGATCACTTTAATAACACGGAAATCCACTTTTATCCGCGGCGGTGTGAACATGCTGCCTCTGCTGTTGCACTTCAGCTTGGATTTATTTCTCCTCTGGTTTGTCCTCAAGACCTGCAAACAACGACTTCACCACAAATAGCAGCACAAATGTTTGATTTATTTTTTTAAACTTGCATGTAAAATGAAAAATGCTGCTATTTTTGGACCTGCAGGATCTAAATATGATTGAATAAAGAGACACCTATCTAAAAAGGGCATCATTACGGAAGCCCTATGAGGACACACACACACATACCTTTTCTTTTTCTCCATCTTTAATAATCAGGATGTTTTATTTGCACTTCAACTTTGGCAACATTTGGAGAAGCGGCAAGGGGGAAACCCTCAATGTAATGGGCTTTTTTCAGGATTAAACCAGGAGCCTGTACTCCCTCTAGATTGCACAAAACCATTGGCAACTTTTGCCTCGTATAAACCCGTCAACATTTTATAAACTCTAAAAATAATGTGTATTTAAATGATCAAATTTTAGTTTTTCAATCATAAAAGTACAGAAATTAAATCATGCTGAGTCATATTTCCTCTAAAGCAAGGAAGCATTGCCTCAATTGCACAAAAATGTTGGCAACATTTAGAAAAGAAGGTGCAACACATAAGGGGTGAGGGGAAAAACATGCTTGCAGAGGAGACTGTCTGCAATTTCAGATAAAGAGAAAAGTAAATGTTGCAGACTCTCTCCTTTCTATCCAGTTTCCAAATATTGCCAACGAGTTTGTACAACTTTGATGGTCTGCTAGGGTTAGGCTGCAATTTGGTCATTAAAATTCTCAGTGATTGGTGGTTTTAAAAAGTACAGAAACGTCACAATCTTCAGTTTTAATTTAGCCAAAAGAGAGAGAGAGCAGTTTCTGAATTGCACAGGTTCATTGGCAACAATTGGAAAAGGGGTGGAAACCCTCAATGAATTGCGATTTTTTTTTAATTTTTTGTGGGGGGGGGGTGATCAAAAAATGGAGCTACACACCTCAGCCCTACCTTGATTGTACAAAAATAAATACTGTGTTTTAAAATGTTTAAATACATACTATTAAATAAGTTTTATCAAAAAGTACAAAAAGATATTAAAACCACCGAGAGAGCGCTGTCTCAGTTGCACAGTTATGTTGACAACATTTGGGAAAAATGGGTGTAACTGTAAAGAACAAGCAAAACAGACTTTTATGTGCGGCAGAGTTGGAACATTTTTTATTGTTTTATTCATTGTGAGAATAAATTTTCAAATCTATTTGCCACAGGGGCCTATGGGTCGTATTTCTCCTGGGTGGGCGTGGCTTCAGCCAGGGTCGTAGCACAGGGGGGTTAAAGGGTACTGATCCCCGGGCCCACAGTAGGGAGGGGCCCTAGTGATGCCTAAATGGAAGCCCATTTGGGTCAAATATAAAAGAAAAAATGTGGAAGTACAGCGATTCTTGAAAAAAATTCTAAGTCATAGTTACGAAATTAAAAGTCTTAATTATAAGATAAAAAAAAAAAGTCATAATTATGAGATAAAAATTTACATTTAGAGGAAAAAAGTCACAATTATGAAATAAAAAGTCACAATTAGAGGAAAAAAGTCATAATTATGAGATAAAAAGTCACAATTAGAGGAAAAAAGTCATAATTATGAAATAAAATGTCACAATTAGAGGAAAAAAGTCATAATTATGAGACAAAAAGTCACAATTAGAGGAAAAAAGTCATAATTATGAAATAAAATGTCACAATTATGAAATAAAAAATTTGAATTAGAGGAAAAAAGTCACAATTATGAGATAAAAAGTCACAATTAGAGGAACAAAGTCACAATTATGAAATAAAATGTCACAATTAGAGGAAAAAAGTCACAATTATGAGATAAAATGTCAGGTTATGAAATAAAAGTCACAATCAGAGGAAAAAGTCATAATTGTGAGAGAGAAAAAATCAGAATTAGAGAAAAAAAAGTCATAATAATGAGATACAAAGTCAGGTTATGAAATAAAATGTCAAAATTATGACCTAAAAAGTTATAATTGACTAAATGACTTTTTATCTCATATTTAAGAATTTGTATCTTTTAATGATGATTTTTTTTTCTTTCTAAATTTTATCTTAAAATTATCACTTTGGATTTCTTTTTCATTTCCATACTTCCACATTTTTCTTTTTTAAGTGGCAGAAATGGGCTTCCATATGGTTACAATGAAAAGTGTGTTTTTATTTAATTTTTCTTAATGATTAGTGTCATTATTGTATCAAAAGTGAATAAATGAATTGGTCATCAGACTGAAATTTGTATCAAATAGAGTCAAATACAATTTTGGGGGCCCTTCTCTTAAAAATGTCCAACTAGTGTGGTCCAGCTCTACAAAATAATGCAAGTAAATTTAATTTAGCCACAGTAAAAAAAAAAAAAATGCTCATAAACTAGGAAATTATGGTTAAAAAAATACATCAAAATGCAAATATATTTGTAAAAATTATGCAACTTTTGTTGCTTTGCTAGCCGGCTAAGGGGAGCCCTGTGTAATATTCTAAATCTTTAGCCACGCCCCTGGCTTCAGCTCTTTCAACGGACACGCCCACACATCCTGGAGCAGATATCACTGCCTCATTTTTCACAATTTTGAAGCTTAATTTATAAACATAGAAATGTTTTTCATGAGTTTTGGCCTGGAGGTTCAGAACACAGTGGCCTATCATACAACAAACCTAAAATAAAGGTGTTTATTTCACTCTACAGGGACTTTAAATAAGCTATAAAAGCATGAACTGCATACTGCTTGGATTGCACAAAACCATTGGCAACTTTTGCCCATACTGAATCTGCCAAAATGTTCTAAACTCTTAAAAACCATGTGTTAAAATGAACAGATTTCAGTTTTCTTAATCAGACAGTACATAATGTTGAGTCTTTTTTAACATTAAGCAAAAAAGCACTTTCTAAATTGCACAAAAGTGTTGGCAACATTTTTGTATCTCCATGTTGTCAACATGTCCTATCTTCTTAAAAATCACGTTTCAAATGTTTAGACCTCTATTATTTTAGTGATCAGCGGGTAAAAAACTACAGAAACTTTATCATCTTCACTCAGATGTTTAGACTTTGACTGGTGAGAAGAACAACTTTGTTGTCAACTTTGTTGTCTAACAAAAGGAGAGATTTGCCCTGGCCCCGGGGATGCCACCAGGGATTATAGGGCCCCACATGAGGCCCCAGCACCACAACCCTGACAAACCCTGCATGACTCCAATCTGGAACCCCTATGGCATTCAAGAGAATAAAATAATCTGACAACCTCCACTTATGGAAATGTTGTCAATGTTTTTGTTCATTTAGAAAGCATGTAGGGCTTTGGGTGCAGTTTTTATCATTAAAAATGGTAAAAAGCCCAATATCAGGTGTCTGGACTTGTATTTTTGTTGCTTGGTATCGGACAGGTTTAATCTGGTTTATTTTTACTGGAGTCAAATCAAAGTCTGTCTTTCTGGAACAGTAAAGACCATTTATTATTTCTGTGCATAATAAACATTCAGACAGGATTTTTGTCCATAACAACCTGGCATAAATGTGACGTTTATTACAATAAGAATAAAAACACATTTTATCAGTGAACTGTGAATAAAGTCATCTGTTATGTTTGTGGGTAAAAACAATAATATCATCACATTTTTAGGGCCCCTGTCCACCATGAGCCTCAGAACTATTCTAAAACTCTCTCTTGGCCTTTGCTGCTGCCCTATACAGACATTTACCATCATTATTTTTAAATACTAATGCTGAATATTCATAAAAGGTGTCAGAACATATATACAGAAAAAAAAAAGAATTATAGCATGTCCAGAGCAGAAACACCAGGAAGCCAACGTGGCTCAGACCGGCCCACCTCAGCTAAAAACTGTTTACTAAAGTTATTCAGTTAAGTCTTTTCATTATGTTAGTGTTCAGTTGGGCTATGAACATTTGTTTAAAGCATTAAAGTTTACTGTTAGCATTCAGGTACAGTTGAACTGTGTGTAATTGTCCACACTGTAGAACATCAGCTGGTCTGGGCCCTGTGTGTCACTGACAGCAACATTAACACCTCTCTGTACTGGGGCCTGCCGCTGCTTCTGATGCAAACATTCAGTTTAAAACTGTAGGAAATATTTACTCCAGTCAGTGAAAACCAGTTCCCACACTTAAAAAATAAAAATTGACATTTTTATTTCATAATTTTGACTGTTTCATTATTATGATCTTTGGGTTTTATAGCTGTACGAGTCTTTTGTCGTTTTAATATTTTCTCTTCTTAACCCTTTACCTACTGAGATTAAAATGGCGATTTTGATATATTTTGTTATCATGGCTGTAAGTCTGAAAGCTTTGGTCCTTTTTTGCCTAGGAGTACTTGAAGTTGACTTTTCAACCTCTGGTTAATGATTATTGTACGGAACTGTCAGCAGCTTAAGAGAAAAACAATTCAAAACTGGTGTTTTGCTATGAATGCCCTCATATGGATGCAAGTACCGTAATGAGCCAAATATGTGTGCATGCCCACAATTCTCAGCTTTCCAACACCGTTGGAATTTTTCTGATTGGACAAACTTTGACAGAGTTAGGGTAATAAAACTCTGGACATATAAAACACAGCACCGGCGCCGGCTCCTTAGGTTAAGGGACAAAGCTTTTTTCCCCCAATCATTTGTTGGCCAAGTTAGTTTTCTTTACATATCGTGTCAATACTGTACTCCTTTTTAATTTAACTGAATCCTACTGTTATGGATAGGTTTGGGGTCTTCTCTCTTTCTCACTTTTCTTTTCCCCCTGAAACTATGAGCTGGTATTAAACAGAGATGCAGCAGCTGTGTGTAAATATATTGTCGGGTAAAGCCTGGGAAATAAGGACGACAAATCCCAGCGGCACAGGTCGGTGTTGGGAGACGTCACTTCCGGTCTGTGTGTTTGAAAACTGGTTGATTGTGAAATTGGGGACACCTGTACAGAGAGCAGCGGGGATTCGCAGCAGCTGCAGAGCCATGATAGAGACGCCATAAAGAACGACTTCACTCTTACATCTGATGGACAAACGTGTGAAGTTGTGTAGTTCAGCCCGCAGCGTGCTCGCTTAGCTGCATGAGTTTAGCCCGCGCGGTTTTAAACCTGCACCACCGTTTCCACCATCTCTCCACCACAGCGCAACAAAACCTGATTGAAACCAACCAGACGGGGCTGGCAGCTCGTGGGAGCCAAAGGCTGTGCTTGGCGGGTAACTGAGGAAGGACGCCATGAGCGAGGTCCAGACGTCACACCAGGTACAAACAGCTGCCATTTATTGGCCTCTGGTTGACTGCTCAGCTCATGGTTGTGTTTTCACGTTTGGATGCAGTGACTGCAGCTCCATTAATCGGGGCTGTCTAAGCTGCATTCATAACACCTACCTTTCCATTCCCATGGCATGTGAAGAGGTGAAGGCTCTTCTTTCAGCAGCAGACTGGTGGAGGGGCTGCAGCTGCAGAGGTGGTGTTTAACACGGCTGCTGTTTGCATAGAGCTTGTGTTGTCTACTTACAGACGTATACGTTGGTCTATGGGCTACAAAATCATACAACTCATTGGTTTGGTTCATAAACTTTGTTGGTGGTTGGCACAGTTTACGCTGGTTCTGTTAGCTTACCTGTCTTCTCTACCTGGCGTGTTTACATTGAGCTGTGAGTTCGTGATGACATAAATTTGCATATTAGCTGTGTAAACGTCGCTCTAGTTATCATCTAGCTTTCTCTCTTAATGATCACGTTGACTTTCTGAGGTCGGAGTGATGAACCAGTGACGTGGCACACGTGGAACCAATGTAAAGGTTTTGTTTCCAGTCAGATGGACACCGACGGTCCGCTCCGCTTGACCGACCGCAGGGAGAGAGAGTTTTGTGTGATACGTAACTCAAACAATACCACCAGGAGCTCTCCTGGTTCTCCAGATTAGCCACTCTGGGCCTGGATGGATCTATACAGCTGGAGGAGTGGAAACCTCAAGAAAAAAACCTAAAAATGCTCATTTACAGGCAGACTGAGGCTCTTCAACCATGAAAAACCGACAACAACAAACATCATTCAAAAGAAAAGTTTAATATTCATGAAAATGATCCTAAAATGATGAATGACATCAGGATCTTACAAGACAAACACAAAAAAAGCAACAGACAGCAGGAGATTTGGGAAATAATTAAACGTAATGTAAAAATGATCAAAACAAAATATTAGAGTAGTAAACCAAGGAAAAGATCCCTCCTACTCACACCTCAGTGATCCTGGAGCCACCAAGATAACAAGACAAGAAGAACAAGATACTTCTACAGTCCAGAGTCAGGACTCACATGAGCCTGAACAAGATACTTGTGAAGCCCAGAGTCAGGACTCACATGAGCCTGAACAAGATACTTCTACAGTCCAGAGTCAGGACTCACATGAGCCTGAACAAGATACTTCTACAGTCCAGAGTCAGGACTCACATGAGCCTGAACAAGATACTTGTGAAGCCCAGAGTCAGGACTCACATGAGCCTGAACAAGATACTTCTACAGTCCAGAGTCAGGACTCACATGAGCCTGAACAAGATACTTCTACAGTCCAGAGTCAGGACTCACATGAGCCTGAACAAGATACTTCTACAGTCCAGAGTCAGGATTCACATGAGCCTGAACAAGATACTTCAAAAGCCTAGAGTCAGGACTCACATGAGCCTGAACAAGATACTTCTACAGTCCAGAGTCAGGACTCACATGAGCCTGAACAAGATACTTCTACAGTCCAGAGTCAGGACTCACATGAGCCTGAACAAGATACTTCTACAGTCCAGAGTCAGGATTCACATGAGCCTGAACAAGATACTTCAAAAGCCCAGAGTCAGGACTCACATGAGCCTGAACAAGATACTTCTACAGTCCAGAGTCAGGACTCACATGAGCCTGAACAAGATACTTCTACAGTCCAGAGTCAGGACTCACATGAGCCTGAACAAGATACTTCTACAGTCCAGAGTCAGGACTCACATGAGCCTGAACAAGATACTTCTAAAGCCTAGAGTCAGGACTCACATGAGCCTGAACAAGATACTTCTACAGTTCAGAGTCAGGACTCATGTGAGCCTGAACAAGATACTTCTACAGTCCAGAGTCAGGACTCACATGAGCCTGAACAAGATACTTCTACAGTCCAGAGTCAGGATTCACATGAGCCTGAACAAGATACTTCAAAAGCCTAGAGTCAGGACTCACATGAGCCTGAACAAGATACTTCTACAGTCCAGAGTCAGGACTCACATGAGCCTGAACAAGATACTTCTACAGTCCAGAGTCAGGACTCACATGAGCCTGAACAAGATACTTCTAAAGCCTAGAGTCAGGACTCACATGAGCCTGAACAAGATACTTCTACAGTCCAGAGTCAGGACTCACATGAGCCTGAACAAGATACTTCTACAGTCCAGAGTCAGGACTCACATGAGCCTGAACAAGATACTTCTACAGTCCAGAGTCAGGACTCACATGAGCCTGAACAAGATACTTCTAAAGCCTAGAGTCAGGACTCACATGAGCCTGAACAAGATATTTCTACAGTCCAGAGTCAGGACTCACATGAGCCTGAACAAGATACTTCTACAGTCCAGAGTCAGGACTCATGTGAGCCTGAACAAGATACTTCTACAGTCCAGAGTCAGGACTCACATGAGCCTGAACAAGATACTTCTACAGTCCAGAGTCAGGACTCACATGAGCCTGAAAAAGATACTTCTACAGTCCAGAGTCAGGACTCACATGAGCCTGAACAAGATACTTCAAAAGCCCAGAGTCAGGACTCACATGAGCCTGAACAAGATACTTCAAAAGCCTAGAGTCAGGACTCACATGGGCCTGAACAAGATAATTCTAAAGCCCAGAGTCAGGACTCACATGAGCCTGAAAAAGATACTTCTACAGTCCAGAGTAAGGACTCACATGAGCCTGAACAAGATAGTACTGAAGCCCAGAGGCAGGACACACATGAGCCTGAACAAGATACTTCTACAGCCCAGAGTCAGGACTCACATGAGCTTGAACAAGATACTTCTAAAGCCCAGAGTAAGGACTCACATGAGCCTGAACAAGATACTACTGAAGCCCAAAGTCATGACTCAAATTACTCTGAACATGATACAACAAAAGCCCACGGTCAGGACTCACATGAGCCTGAACAAGATACTTCAGAAGCCCAGTGTCAGGACTCAAATGAGGCTGAACAAGATACTTGTGAAGCCCAGAGTCGGGACTCACATGAGCCTGAACAAAACACTACCAAAGCCAACAGTCAGGACTCACATGAGCTATACAAGATACTTCTTGAGCCCAGAGTCAGGACTCACATGAGCCTGAACAAGATACTTCAAAAGCCACGAGTCAAGACTGACGTGAGCCTGAAAAAGATACTTGTAAAGCCCAGAATCAGGACTCACATGAGCCTGAACAAGATACTTCAAAAGCCCAGTGTCAGGACTCACTTGAGGCTGAACAAGATACTTCAAAAGCCCAGTGTCAGGACTCACTTGAGGCTGAACAAGATACTTCAAAAGCCCACAGTCAGGACTGACATGAGCCTGAACAAGATAATTCAAAAGCCCAGAGTCAGGACTCACATGAGCCTGAACAAGAAAGTTCTGAAGCCCAGAGGCAGGACACACATGAGCCTGAACAAGATACATGTAAGGCCCACGGTCAGGACTCACATGAGCCTTACCAGGATACTTGTTAAGCCCAGTGTCAGGACTCACATGAGCCTGAACAAGATACTTGTGAAGCCCAGAGTCAGGACTCACATGAGACTGAACAAGATACTAAAGCCAAGAGTCAGGACTCACATGAGCCTGAACAAGATATGGAAGCCCAGGGTAAGGACTCACATGAGGCTGAACAAGATACTTCAGAAGCCCAGAGACAGAACTCACATGAGCCTGAACAAGATACTAAAGCCCCGAGTCAGGACTCACATGAGCCTAAACAAGATATGAAAGCCCAGGGTAAGGACTCACATGAGGCTGAACAAGATACTTCAGAAGCCCAGAGACAGAACTCACATGAGCCTGAACAAGATACTAAAGCCCCGAGTCAGGACTCACATGAGCCTGAACAAGATGCTTTTAAAGCCAAGAGTAAGGACTCAGATGAGCCTGAACAAGATACTTTCTAAGCCCAGAGTCAGGACTCAAATTACCCTAAACAAGATACTACAAAAGCCCAGAGTCAGGACTCACATGAGCCTGAACAAGATAGTACTGAAGCCCAGAGTCAGGACTCACATGAGCCTGAACGAAACACTACCAAGGCCAACAGTCAGGACTCACATGAGCTATACAAGGTACTTCTTGAGCCCAGAGTCAGGACTCACATGAGCCTGACCAGGATACTTGTTAAGCCCAATGTCAGGACTCACATGAGCCTGAACAAGATACTTCAAAAGCCCAGAGTCAGGACTCACATGAGCCTGAACAAGAAACTTGTAAAGCCCAGAGTCAGGACTCACATGAGCCTATACAAGATACTTCTTGAGCCCAGAGGCAGGACACACATGAGCCTGAACAAGATACTTCTACAGTCCAGAGTCAGGACTCACATGAGCCTGATCAAGATACTTCAAAAGCCCAGAATCAGGACTCACATGAGCCTGAACAAGATACTTCAAAAGCCCAGTGTCAGGACTCACATGAGCCTGAACAAGATACCTCTGAAGTCCAGAGTCAGGACTCACATGAGCCTGAACAAGATACCACTGAAGCCCACGGTCAGGACCTACGTAGAGCTTGAACAAAATCCTTTAACAGTCAGAAAAGTGAAACAGAGTCAAACTTAAACTCCTGCTGTCTCTGACAGATTGTCAGGCGGGGCTTCAGGAGTCAAATCTGCTGAGTCTGACATCAACCCCCAAAAGGCTCCAATCATTCAGGGAGTTGTCTTTGATTGGATTTTTAAATGATTTTAAAAGATTTAAAGTTTGAATTTTAAAAGTGTGAAGAACCCCTGAGAGTTATAAAGTAAATTATGGACCGGAAATAAAACATGCAGGTGTTGAACCTTCTAGATTTACTGTAAGGTTCTATTACTATCAGATGATATCAGACTATCAGTGTTCCATGGGTCAGTTTTATTATGATGAACAGGATCTAAATTGTTTTTTATCATCAGATTTCATTCATCATGTCAATTATGAGCTCTGTTCATTCAAACAGAAAATCACAGAGACGCCCTGACTGAGGGATGTTTGATCTGCTTTCTTCCTACTTTAACCTGTGGACGTTAACGACATCTAAACATCGGTTAAAAATAAATGAAACAAAAATCAGCAGGAAACCCCGGCTGGAGTCTAAAGAGGTGGGTGGAGATGGACGGGTCAGACGGCGACCTGGTGATGTCAGGATGAACCCACAGAAACAGGAAGTACATCTTTGACCACAAATATAATAATGATAATTATTTATATAGCACCTGAAAACAGAAGTTTACAACACAGAGCAATAAACCAAGCACAGAAAGTCTTTAGAATCAAACAGAAAATCAAAATAACAGAAACACAAACGCCTCCATAATTAACACAATTAAAGGAAAATAGATGACAGAGATGATGACGGCAGTTAAAGTATTAAAGATGAAAATATCCATGAAAAGGCAGAGTGAAATATAAAGGTAAAACACAAATAAGAAGAGGACATCACATCATTAGCAATAAAATAAAAATAAGAAGATTTAAAGTAGACGTGAAGTTCAGATGTGAACTTTTTAAAGTTTGACTTTTTCTCTGCAACATAAATCCCTTTTTATTGAACTTTTTGACTTTTTTTCTAACTTCAGCTTTGTTTTTTCTAGGCATTTCATTTTTTTTCCTCAAAATTTTTACTTTTATTCCTAAAATTTTGACTCTTTCTTTCTGAGTTTCTCCTCAGCATTCTGACTTCTGTCTTCTCTTCTTGAATATTTTTCTCCTGGTCTGGACTTCAGTTTCCTGCTCTGATGTTTGGTTGTCCAGGTTTTCTTGTTCTTACGTCCAGGTCATTTTTGATGGTGAGATCCACATCAACTCTGCACTAATGTCCACTCTGACTGAACATTTACCTAAGTAGTGTTTGGAGGTCAAAGGTCATTTAGAACATTTCAACCAATCATGACAGCAGCACCTGCATGGCCCTTCTTCTGGAGCCAACCCTTGGGACGGCGGTACCGGCTCGAGTTGGTTATTTATCTATTTATCTATTTATTTCTTCATTTTATTTATTTATTTAGTCATATATTTATTCATTTATTCATATATTTTATATTAATTTATTCATTCATTCATTTATTTCTTATTTATCTAGTTATTTCGTTATTTACATATTTATTTATTTGTTTATTCATTTATTTATTTCTTTATTTATGTACTTGTTAATTTATTTATATTTTTATTTATAAATATATAAATTAATTAATTCATATATATTAATTTCATTACTTATTTATCTGGCTGTTCATTTATTTCTTTATTCATGAATTTATTCTTTAATTCATTCATACAATTATTTATTTTTTCTATTCATTTTCTTATTTATTTATTCGGATATTTAGATATATCAATTAATAAATTCATATATTAATGTATTACTTATTATTTTTTTATTTGCTCATTTATTTATTGATGAATTTATTTATCTATTAATATATTTATATATATATTTTAAATTATTATTTTATACATTAATTTATTTACTATTTATTTATCTATTTATTTCTTTATTTACTCATTTATTTATATTTACTTATTTATTTATTTATATTGAATTATTATTTTATATATTAATTTATTTACTTCTTTATTTATCTATTAATTTCTTTATTTACTCATTTATTTATTTCTCTACTTATTTCACCCGTTTTCAGCTCTTTAAGTGTATTCTTTGTTATTCTGTTATTTTTAAGGTTTTTCCCCTCTTTTACATCTTTGACGCTCTAAATGGGACTTTTTTTATTGGACATTTTGTTGTTTTTTCCTCCAATTCTTGACTTTTTTCCCCACTCTTGTCATCTGATAATTTTCTGGACATTTCAGCTTTTTCAAACTTTTTTTGTTTTTCACTTTTAAGGCTTTTTTTTTTTTTTTTTTTTTTGGAAAATGGACTTTCTCTGCATTTCAACTTTTGTCTTTATATGTCAACTTTTCCCTTAGATTTAGGCTTTATTTTTGTTTTGCATGGTTCCATAAATATTTTCCTCCTGTCAGATTTTCTGATCCTGAGACTCTCACTGTTTGTTAGAAATAACCGGTCATGGCAGACCTGAACCGACTTTAGTGTCTGAAACAGTGAGACGTTTGTGTCTCCACTCAAACAGACGATAGCTAACGTTATTCACATGACACATAAAACACTGAATGTTGAGAAATAAGGGAAAAAAATCAAAAAAGGTTCTGAAAGTGAAGAAGCATCAACAGATCAGCACCACTGGATCTGAACATCCCATAATAATGAGATCAATCAGCGTATATTTTAGAAATATTCTCATTATCACAGTGAAACTGACTCAAATTTAAAAAAGAGATCTTTGTCTGCTTAGGGCTTCCATACAGGATTTCCAGGCCCATAAGAAGGTCCAGAGCCACCTGTTGAGAAGCGCTGCTCTACTGTTTGTCTGTGTTTACACCTGAACGTCCTTCTGATCGCTTCATCACTCAGAAATCCTCTTTAACCTGCAGCGGCGTGACCGCGCCACCGCTGCTGCTCTCATGGTTTCAGGTTTTATTTCTGGTTTTAAATGTTTTCCTCTCAAGTGTCGCCTCACAGTCAGAGCTCAGTAAAATCCCCCGTAAATGTTTCACCACTACATGAAGTGTTGATCCGACTCTAATCTTTGATTTCTGGTGAATCTGACAGAAGAGGAAGTTTACAGCCGCCTGTGTGTAACCAGGCTCATTATTCCTGATAAATGTGTTTGTTTTAGTCAATCACAGGCAGGAAATGTAGAAATGTCCTCCTTCAGGGCGCTGAAAACATGACAGAGAGCGACACCTACAGGAGCACAGCAGAACTGCACCCTGCTGTGACATGTGTGTCATATTCAGACGAAATGAGTTCAAATGTGTGAAAACAGGAGAGGAAAGACACGGATAATCATCCTCAGAGATTTACCTAGTGGTCTCCAGGACTGCAGGGGCGTACCTGACCAGGTGAGCTCGTTAGATTCCCACGAGACATCAGGACATAAAGAGACGAGGAGGACAAAGCTACTCAAGCAGCCAATGAGAAAGAGAGAAATAAATAAAGTATTTCTGAAGCTGAAGGTGGTTGAGGAGACTCTCACCCTCAGTCAGCTGATGCTCTGACTGCTGGGATTATTTCATCGTCTCACCTGGGCCGTCCGGAGAAGTGGATCCTTAAACTGAGAGGCGTTTTCTCTTTCCCCGGTTCATTTAAACACACGTGAATAAAAACCTGGATCCAGGACTAAACCACCAGGCTGAGACCACTCAGAAGAGCCGGTCTCTGCCTGTCTAACCCTGGAGCGGCGGATTTAAGAGGAAAACTTGGTTTTCAGAGTGTGGACGTAGAGCTGTTTAAATGCAGAGGTCACAGAACGTCCAACAGACCAGTTCAACAATAATTAAACCAGTAAAGATGCACTGGTTCACACATCAGGACCACTGGCCTTCAGTGGTTCTCAGCTGGTCCAGCCTCAGGACCCAGAATGAAAGAAAAAACTTTTAAAACCATCTTTATTTGAGGGGTAATGTTACAGTGTAGAATAAAATACATGTGAGAAAAAGAGAGAACATGTTTTACACCCTTTTTCACCAGAATTACAGCTTTATTATTTTTTACCCGTTTCCTTAAATGGCCTAAAAGAAGATAAATGAGCCCAAATGTTGAGGAGACATTTAAATATTAACCCTTTGAGCTCACAGCTATTTTTTTCACCATCATGTCTCGTCTGGACGTTTTTCTTAAAAAGCTTGTAAAACATCAACCCTGTGGTGAACAGTCAAGCTCTAAACATCTTTATTCTCAGGACAACCTGGGCTTTAAGAACATATCTACTACAGTAATGTCACTTGAATTTTGAAAAAGTTATTGGACTCTAAAGACAAAAGAAAAAAAATCAGAATTTGAAACTCAAAGATTTTCATTGATAACACCCAGTAAACAATAGTGACTCAGCCTTTCCTTTCTCAGACTTGTTCTTCATCTCTTGGGGACAAAACAGTGAAAAAATAAACATTTTGTGTCTACCGGTTTTTAAAATATCTACATAAATACAAGAGAAAGTCCACAAGCTTTTTTTCAGTTAGACTCATTTGTGCCGTTCCTTTAAGCAGTAGAGAAGGAACTGGTCGACTACAACTCCCACAATGCTTTGCATCTAAACGTTGCCCTCAACAAATATGGCGCTACCCACCGAAGAGAGCCAAAGTAAAATATCGAAAATGGATTAAAAATGGACAAAAAGACGCCTATTATTGGATCTAACGCCGTTGATTTGATATTTAAAGACCCCGAAAAGTCACCGGGCTTGCTTCCTTAAAGGGACATTTCAACATTTTGGCAAATTTGTCCATTGCCATAATTCATTTAGACTTAGTAATTGGTTCGTTTCCTTTAGTTGTCGGTGCAAGCTGTTTTTAGATTGGCGGGTCTGAGTTCGGACCTGCTGTGCCAACTCAGTGTAAGCAGATGGTATTCTGGCTTTCCCTCATCAAACTCATCAAATACACAATCCAACAACTCCAAAACGCTCTCGTGGACAAGTTGTGACCTGTACATTCACCACGCTATGAAATAATAACGTATAATCATGTAACATTACGACACGTGAAGCAAATACTTGGAACTACTTTTCGAGTAAACCACTGGGCGGAGTGACACAGTTTGCACCTGTGGCAGTGCCATAGTTACTTGGTAGTTCTGGCTTTGCATTTAGCTTTAAAACATCTCTGTCTCGTAATGTTCCGTGATTGTTTCATAGCGTGGTGAATGTGTAGGTCACAACGTGTCCACGACAGCGTTTTGGAGTTGTTGGATTGTGTATTTGAAGAGTTTGATGAGGGAAAGCCGGGATACCGTAAGACTCCATTGAGTTGGCACAGCAGCAGCATGTTTTTGGTGGTAGGAGGAAGCCGGAGAACCCGGAGAGAACCCAGGCATGCATGGGAGCTACTAACAAATCTACAGCAGACATCAAAACTATTAAAAAAGATTCTACACTGAGTCAATGCTCAGCATTGGCAGGAGGGCGGGGCCTGAGGAGAGGCTTTTGTTTAAGTGTGGATCAATGCTTACGCACTGATGTGTGTCTAATGTGCTTAGCCCCTCCTCTAAAAGTGTGGTTATTCCACCTCACAGAGGCGTGTCACCACACGGTAAATTTACCTGAGTAAATTCTACTCAGATTGAATAAAATTTCACTCTGACAAACAGAACATTTGGTCTCAGTCTATGTGGAGTAAAACTGACTCTGCTTACAGAGTAATGTTTTCAGAGTTGTTTTTACTCTGAAAAGTGTTTTAGTTTAACTCTAATGATGATGATGTGCTCCAGAATGAACAAAATAAAAACTACTCTGCAGCCACTGTACTCACAGAGTCATACAGACCTTAGTTTACTCTTTAGAGAGATGTTTGTCTCTATATAAAGTCATATTTAGTCCTTTCAGAGCTGTTTTTCATTCTTTTAGAAATGTTCTCCTCTCCTTACGGTACAGTTTCTCCTCCATTTACAGCTGGGTAACGCTGTACAACTGTGTCTCACTCTAAACAGATTCTTCTTCCTCTTTATAAAGAGTTATATTTTCCTCTTAATAGATAATTCTGCCTTTCCACCTATAAAGAGCATGACCACAAAAGAGGTTTTTTTGCTTACACATATCAGACATAGTGATCTAATATTAGAGAAACTATTGTGATGAACATGAGAAGAACTCAGAGCAGAGCAGAGATGAGGCAGTCAGGTTAAAGAAGTTTATTAGACAACAGAGCAAATGATGGTGAGCTGGCTGCTGGTTGGCAGTGAGATGTAGACGCTGTAAAAAAGAGGACAAATGGAGTTAGACAAGGCAGAACCTCCCCTAAAATCAGTAGATTATCAAAGGTTGAAGAGGAGCCAGGTGACCTGATTAGAGCTGTAGTCCACAGGTGTCTGAGAGGTCATCACCAGGTGAGGAGGTCCTGATTGTAAAGGATTATCTGCAGCTGGGACGGCTAACCAGCTGCAGCTGTGACTTTTTACTCTGGAAAAATTACTCCCCAGATTTTCCTGTGCACCAGGCGGTCGGTCTGGTTATTTCTAATGTTCATATAGTTTGTTGTGTCTGATCTTACTGAGACTCTGAGTGGCTCTCCTGTGAGCAGATGCTGCAGAAATGTTTGCATTTATGTCTTTAATAGCGGAGCTGAAGGGCTCCACAGCCGGCTCTTCTCCACACAGATGACCAGCCTGGTAATAACGGCGGTTTTATCCTCGTCTTCCTTTTATGGGCGTTGGTTTTTGGTGTTTTGGTGATCAGTGATGGTTAATTTCACTCAGCCAGCAGCTCTCCAGGTGGCTTCAGATCATCTGCCGTAAAAAAAAAAAAACACCTTCTCCCACCTCGGTGGACTTTTACCCTCCAGAAAAGTTGTTAAAAATGCACATAAAGCCAGCTTCTTAATTGATCGTCCTCCTGCAGCAGGTTTTCACTCTGCACCAGAGGCCTGCTGGAGTTTATTCAAAGTCCAATCAGCCTGGAGACAAGCGCTCCTTTTAGCCGAATCTTTATGCTGCAACGTGATGCATTCAGGGACAATCTGGTGAATTAATAGAGAGCCTTGGAACCAGACATCACAGATGCCACAGCCCCAGCCGTCTTTGCAGAAAAAGGTTTCTTTTTTTTTGTTTGCAACTGGAAGCCCTCGCCAGTGTCTCCAGAATACACAATCAGGTAATGTTGCCAGGCAAAAGTGCCAGCTCTAGCCAATAAGCAGAGTTTTGGCCAACATTGCTTAGCAACAAAAGTTAAAAACCGAACCACTCAAGGCTTAAAATAGTCTTTAAAAAAGTAATCAAGAGCCGACAGAGTCACAAATGTCTGCACATAAAAAGGATCCAATTCAGCCAAACCCAGAAAGGAAATTCAAAGTTTGTCTCCTGCCGAGACAAAAACCAGACTCTTTGTTGTTCCAGTATTTAAATGTTCACCTCCAAACTTTGGCTGACTGACGTGAATAAACCCAGCAGCCCCCCCGCAGAGAGGCGTGACGCACTAATCTCAGACAGGAAGTGCAGATGTTAGATGTTTAAATAGAAATGTTTCTGTGTCTGTCAGCAGGAAAATAACAGTAGGTTAGTGTGACGCTTCCACAGGAAGTCAGCACGGCGAGGATCTTTGGTCTGAACTGAAGACCCTTGATCCTGGTGGAGGGAGAAGGATTTTTGGGTCAGTCCAGCAGAGAAAATGAGCAGCCAATCATACTTCATGTAGAATAATCCGTCTAACCCCTGTACTAGAAAAAACCAATCAAACCCGACCCTATCTAAAGGTGGTAATGGCTTTAATGTCTCCCTTTAATATCATTAACCTTCTATTTACACATACTCCACAGCACCGGCATCTCAGTCTTTAGAAGAGCTCCAATCCTGCACCCTTCTGCCCCGCTTTGCTTGAGGTATCACCGTGTCGATCCAGAGCAGCCAGAAAAACATCGGACCAACATCAAAATACAAAACAATGCACAGACTCCTGATAGTACGAGCAGCTCGCCTTCAGTCGTAGCAAAGCACTGCGCACCCCTAAAGTCCACATACTCCCCCAGTGGAGTATGTGGACTTTAGGGGTAAGTCTGTTTCTGATATAAGGACGGTGGGGTTTCATTAATCTGACAGTGAGGATTTTAACATTAGTAAAACCAATCTAATGTTGGTCAACACGTCAAGCCCTGAGCTGGTTTTTAACACTTTAGGCTCTCCTGGACTTGTTGTCCTAAAAATCGTGTAAAACAACAACCCTGGGGTGACCAGTCAAGCTTTTAACATCCTTTCAGGACGACCTTTAAGAACATGAGTGCTGCAGTAATGTCACTGGGCTATAAAGACAAAAGAAGAAACTGAAAGCAAATTAAAACTCAAAGAATCTAATTTATGAAACAGTAAACATTAATGACTAAGACTTGTTCTCCTGTCTCTCAGGAACCAAAGAGTGAAAAAAAATCATTCTGACACAAAAAGTCTTTGAAATATTCACTTTGATACAAAAAGAGTCCTTGTTCTTTTTTGCATTGGCTTCATTTGTGCCTTTAATCACACTTCCTGTCTGCAGAGACACAGAGGGAAACATCACAGCCTCTCTCTCTGATTCAGGTGGTCTCTGCTGTCTCCACAGGTGCAGTTTGGCAAACATGACGCGACGATGGAACAGCCTGCCATTGGTTGTCAAACAGCCCATGTGATGGTAGGAAAACAATATGGTTCTTATCCAAGCTAGCAGCAGAAACATTAAAAAAATGGATGAAGAAATGAATAAAAGAGGTTCGATGTCAGATTTACTGACTGGATTTAATCTTTATATCTTTAGAACGTCAGCCTGGTTTCAGACTCACTAGAACAGCTTCAGTAAGAGCTATGAAGGCGTGGATGGCATCACTGGAACGGGGCAGTGTACTTTCTGGCAGATCCGTTTCCTGGTTGAAACCGGACTGAAAAAATGGGAGAAACTCTCGTTATTCGTTTTTGACCAAAAATGGAAAAAATGGAAAAATGAGCAGTTTTTCCGTTTTTTCATTTTGGTCACAAAAAGGGAAAAAATTAATAACAACATTTTAAAAAACGGGTCCAAGTTTTGTTTATCTCAATTCCATTATTTTGTTCTTTTCATTTAATGGAATTCTTGAGGAAAAGGAAGTCATGTGACCTTTGGGAAAGGTGAGACTTTCAAAATAAAAGCCTTCATGTCAAAACAAGAGCCATCCATTGTGTTTTACAGTATTATGAAAGACCAGAATGTTCTTTATACAATGTATGATAAATAATTTAAATTGTAAATGCATGTCATTTGAATGGATTGTAATTTAATTATCTTTTATTATATTTTATTCTCAATTCAGGTCCAGACATAGCAGGCCTTTTACAGCATGTATTTGCTGATATTTATATATACAACTATTATCTTACTGCTAAACACAATAGACTGCTGGATGCATTTGGCCCCTGGGCTAAGCAGGGGTCGTGACCTCCTTCATCCTGACCATGTAGCCACCATGTAGGTGGGGTTGTTTTACCTGTGCATGACTGAAGTAACACCTCACCTGAGCATGCTCGGGTACGTGCAGTTTGATACAGCAGGAGGAGTTGGTGCCAAGTAGAAGACAGAAGAAGATACCCGTTAGGCCCATCCTGTTACTGAGGATGTTTGCATGACTTTACAGAAGCTTCCCGCTAGCTCTGAAGAGGAAACGGACCTGGATCTGATATGACCCTGTACTCGAGCACAGTTCCAATCCCAGCTCTCCTGCTGTACTCGAGTCCTGTGGCCACCTCTACAAGCAGACTCAGGTCTGAGTACAGGACGCTTGTGGCTTTCATGGACTCAGATCCAGGTCCCTAAAGTGAAACTACTCTAAAATATGTTTGTGAGTCAGGAAATACTGAACTGAGACAAACCTTGTTTTTCTGAAGCAGAAGTTAAAGAGAAAGTGTGATGAATGAATCCACAGGAACGGCCTGTTTCTGTTTTTATTTGTTGTTACTCATTACTCCTCCATAAAACAGAGAAGCAGAGACACTCAGGGGGGACATTAGCATATTATTGTGTTTGGTAAAAAAAATCAGGGGCGTATCCTGTAAAAGAGCCAAACAAAAGCAGAACATCAGAAAAAGCGTGTGGCTTTCAGCAGGTTTTCAGAGTCACAGCGGTCATAAAAGTCCAAATAAAACAGATTCAGAGGTTAAAAAGTGAAAACAGCTCGGCGCTCTGCCGTCGTGTGCCTCGCTCTCGTTTGGTCTCATGACGGGAACGCTCGCAGCCGCCGGCCTCCTCCCTGCAATTAATCAAATGAAGCGGTCTGAAAAGCGAGGAATAAAAGTCATTATGTGGAGTCACAGTTCAGTCCCTGTGCTGGGGGTTTCTACTGTTACTGAGAGGACCGACACGTGAAAGGTTTGATAAAAAGCCTGCAGCTCAGAAACAAACAGGCCGCTTATTATTTTATTTACTCTGCCATTCAATCAGCAGACAGGCCTTCATAAAAAAGAGCAATGAAACTTATAAACGTGAAAATAGAGACTGAAATAGAGAATTAGCCAGTCTGCACACTAACAGCTGACTGGTTAATAAATAAATACATAGAGAATAGAAATAACTCCGTATTTACACCCCAGGCTTTCAGTTCTTATTTTAAATCAATAAAGCAAACATGCACTCAGTCAGACAAGGTCATTAGATTCATGGGACACTAGAGCAGGGGTTCTCAACGCTGGGGTCAAGACCCCATTGGGGGGCAAATTTTTACCCATTATTAGAAATTTCTCCCAACAATTTTACCACATTTTTGCAACTTAAAACCCATTTTTTGTGATTTCAAACCCTTTCCACCACTTTTTTTCTGCCTGTTTTTGCTACTTCTAAACCAACTGTGACATTATTCCCCTATTAACCCCTTTTACCACTTTTAAGACACATTCAAAATTTGATATGCCCTTTTTTGCCAGTTTATATCAATTTTTATCCCATTTCACCAAATTTCCACCTATTTTTGCCTCTTTAACGTCTTTTCAGCCACTTTTGAATCTCCTTTTACCTCTTAGTATGCACATTTTTGCCACTTTAACCCATTTTTGCCATTTTCTCTGGTTATTTTGCCACTTGTCTCTAATTTTTGGCACTTCTAATCCATTTCTGTTTTTTAAATCTAATTTCACCACCTTTCCCACCATTTTTGCCATTATAAACCCATTTTAGGTATTTTTAACATTTTATTTAATTTTCTAACAGAAGGATTTATGTTTTTAAGTGTGTGTGTTTCTTTGATCGGAGTGGTTTTTATTCTAGTTGATAATAAAACACCACAGCTTCACTTTAAAATGGACCAGGATTTTGCTGGCCCCTAGTTTGGCTGGGTCCCAGAAAGCTCCCCCCTTTATCCCCCCTAATGTGTGGCCTTGTCTCCACATGACTATTCTAGACTGTTCCTGGCTGTTCAGCCACCCTCGGGTCCAGTGGGGGTCCCAGGTCTCTGGCACCTTTGTTTTGGGGGTCGTGGGCTGAAAAGGTTGAGAGCCCCTGCTCTAGAGCAGGGTTATGTGGAGACAAGGCCGTCCATTTGGGAGGAGTAATGGGAGAGCTTTCTGGGGCCCAGCCAGACTGGGGGCCAGCAAAATCCTGGTCCATTATAAAGTTAAGCTGTGGTATTTCATATTTAACCTGCATAATAACCACTCCAATCAAGGAGTCATCATTTTAATTCTTTTGTACAGTGTAGTCCTCTTAAAAATGTAATTCATTTGTTTTAAACATGATTAATACTTGAAAAAAATAGCAAAAATTGGTTAATAATGGCAAAAATGCTGGGAAAGGAGGGTTAGAAGTGCCAAAAATTGGATAAAAGTGGCAAAAAAATAACCAAAAGTGGCAAAAACAGGCATCTTTAGCAGTAAAAGGGGATTAAAAAAAAGGTTGAAATGATGTTAAAGAAGCAAAAATAGGTGGAAATTTGATGAAATGGGATGAAAAATTGGTTTAAATTGACAAAAAAGAGTTAGCTGAGGCAGAGATAGGTGGAAATGGGTTCAACTGGCAAAAACCGGCGTATTAGATTGTGACATGTGGCATAAAAAGTGGTAAAAGGGGTTAATAGAGGCAATAATGGGTCAACAGAGCCAACAATAGGCAGAGAGTGGCAAGACTTGGTTTAGAAGTGGCAAAACAGGCTGAAAAAAAGGGGTAGAAAGGGTTTAAAACTGACAAAAAATGTGTTTTAAGCTGCAATAAAGTTGGCAAAATTGGTGTAAATGCCAACAGTGTAAATTAAAAAATATTGCTCATTTTTAAAGGCATCTGGAGACCCCCTCTCAGTGTCTCACGACCCCAAATGGGGTCCCGACCCCAGCGTTAAGAACCCCTGCACTAGGACAGGAAACAGAATCCCTCTCGAGCAGTCTGGGTCTACCCTGAGGTCTCCTCCCAGTTAGACGGGCCCGAGGACCGCCAAAGAGGCGCCCAGGAGGCGTCCTGACACTCAAACCAGCTCATCTCTGATCTCCTTAACTTGTGACAAAGCCACAGAAGCTCAGGGTGGGGGAGCTCTTTGAATTTAGGGATTTACATGGAAAAAAGCCTTGCAAGGTTAAACCTCCTAGCTTTCCCTATCTGAGTTTATTTTCCTGTTAGTCCGTGTAGGTCAGGTGACCTGCTGCAGCCAGGTTTGACTCAGGTGTGAAGAGGGGGAGGGGCTGAGGAGAACAAAGGGTTAGGGGGAAGTGGCTGACTCCTGGATGTGACTGAGGATCTGGGGAAAGACTGTGGTTTTCCCAGAGAAGGATAACTGAAGACCGCTCCCCTGTTGTGGTGTTGTCTCCTCAGGACATGAACCTGATCACTGCAGAGCAGGAGGGCCATGAATACTGGAGATCCCTGAAGAAGAACCTACAAGAGTGAGACGTCAGAACGATCCCAGGACTGGTGAGTCAGCTGCATGTGGATTGTTTTTGGGGGTTTTTTGCAATGCATTGCTTTGGTTTTGGGCTGTATTATTCCATTTTTGAGGTTTGAAGGACTATTTTTTGGACCTTTGTGGGTGGGGGGCGGGGCTTAATTGACTCTTAAGCTTACACCTGAGTTGTCTGTGGTGATTTTCTAGAGTTATAGGCTGATTATTTGAGTTTTTAGGACTTCTTGATCACTTTCCCTCTGTAATGGAGTAACTGACCAGAATCAAAACGATCATTAACAGTAGTTTAGAACCAGTGAAGCATAACTAAGCTTTAGAAAAGTGAGCTGATTGTTATAAACTCATCACTAAAGCTGGCCACACATTAACCAGTCTAAAGGCTCATCACCAGCCAGAGTCTGTCTGGATAAAAGTGTGGAGTCACCACGATTATTTTACTGTTCCCAATCACGTCAAAGCCTCGCAGACCTTTAGTTTGAGTCTTAAAGCCTCCGACAGAACCCACAGCAACCAATGAGAGCATAGCGAGCATGTTCACCTCTCACAACCACGACTGTTCCTTCAAACGGCTGGAAAGTAACTAAATACATTTACTCAGATTACTGTAAGTGACTAGCTTTTTTGGGTAATTACTACTTTTACTTTTACTTATATTTAGAGTGAAGTATTGTACTTCATTACATTTTAAAAGCATGGAGAACTGAGTAAAAACACTAAAATCCACCACAAGGAGGTCCGAGCTCTCTGCCATAAAAACGACGCTCTGACGGTCAGTACTTGAACATAACAGAGAAAGAGTCCATGTTTCCTCCCAGAACAGCTGTTACTCTACTTTAGGTTAGGGCTCACCTCATACACTGTAAATTTACCTGAGTAAATTCTACTCAGATTGAATAAAATTTCACTCTGACAAACAGAACATTTGGTCTCAGTCTATGTGGAGTAAAACTGACTCTGCTTACAGAGTAATGTTTTCAGAGTTGTTTTTACTCTGAAAAGTGTTTTAGTTTAACTCTAATGATGATGATGTGCTCCAGAATGAACAAAATAAAAACTACTCTGCAGCCACTGTACTCACAGAGTCATACAGACCTTAGTTTACTCTTTAGAGAGATGTTTGTCTCTATATAAAGTCATATTTAGTCCTTTCAGAGCTGTTTTTCATTCTTTTAGAAATGTTCTCCTCTCCTTACGGTACAGTTTCTCCTCCATTTACAGCTGGGTAACGCTGTACAACTGTGTCTCACTCTAAACAGATTCTTCTTCCTCTTTATAAAGAGTTATATTTTCCTCTTAATAGATAATTCTGCCTTTCCACCTATAAAGAGCATGACCACAAAAGAGGTTTTTTTGCTTACACATATCAGACATAGTGATCTAATATTAGAGAAACTATTGTGATGAACATGAGAAGAACTCAGAGCAGAGCAGAGATGAGGCAGTCAGGTTAAAGAAGTTTATTAGACAACAGAGCAAATGATGGTGAGCTGGCTGCTGGTTGGCAGTGAGATGTAGACGCTGTAAAAAAGAGGACAAATGGAGTTAGACAAGGCAGAACCTCCCCTAAAATCAGTAGATTATCAAAGGTTGAAGAGGAGCCAGGTGACCTGATTAGAGCTGTAGTCCACAGGTGTCTGAGAGGTCATCACCAGGTGAGGAGGTCCTGATTGTAAAGGATTATCTGCAGCTGGGACGGCTAACCAGCTGCAGCTGTGACTGACCGTGAGTGATGGAGCTGAGCTGGAACTTAAGTGGGCGTGGTTAAAGTTTTACTCCAGCAGAATTTACTCTGTTTTTACTCCAACTCTGGCAGTAGCTGCTAAATACACTCAATAAAGAGTAAATTTACTATTTTTGAGTGAAACATTTTTCACCCTTGAAAAATTACTCCCCAGATTTTCCTGTGTAATAACCAACCCGGTCTGAGCTCCATGTTTAGGACCCGAGCGCTGACCTCAGACCGAGGAACCTTACTGTATCTCTGGACGTTCTTAGATGTTATTTTTCCAACACTCTGAGGCTTTTTTGAGGCCTTGACGTCTAAAAACTCCCAAAACCTTCCAGAAAATGATTCCTGAGTTCCTAATCCTGAGTGTGACGTAGGGGACTGGGTAAGAGCACCACCCATAAAAACCAGTACACATCTGAATGAGATCTAGACAAAATAAAACTTCACCTCCACTAATACAGTGGTTCTCAACCTTGGGGTCGGGACCCCCTTGGGGGTCGCAAGACACTGAGAGGGGGTCACCAGATGCCTTAAAAAAGAACTAAAAATAATTTAAAATGGCTTTTAACACCAATTTAGCCAATTTTAGAACATTTTTGCCTTGTAAACCCCATTTTTGTCCATTTCCATCACTTTTTTCTCCCTGTTCTTCACTTTTAAACCAATTCTTGCCATTTTCTGCCTTTTGTTGCCTCTGTTAGATAATAAATATATTCTTTAGAAATCTAATTTCACCACCTTTTCCTCCATTTTTGCTGTTATTAACCAATTTTGGCTATTTTTAACCCATTTCAATGATGTTTTCAAAAGTTATTTTCATTAAAGAAGGCTTTTCACTACACAAATGAATAAGTAAAGATATTTGTTGCTTTGATAAGAGTGGTAATTATTCAGGTCAAATATAAAATATGGTTTTCATAGCTTAACTTCACAATGGACCCTGATTTTGCTGACCTCCATGGGCCCCCAGTTTGGCTGGGTCCTGGGGACCTCCCTCTTTATCCCTCCTGCTTTTTCTAGACAAGATTGAGATCTAAAGTTGTGCAAGCTGTGAGTTTTCTCCATAGAGCGAGGCTGTGAACAGGCCCAAAGCTGGAAAATATTTTTTGAATATATTTTTTAATGTGCCAACTATTTTGATTCCATTTAACTGTACAGAGCTTCTGTCATTCGTCACCAAACTTAACAGCGATGATCACACATTGACCCTGAATACATTTGTGCATCAGTATCATCACTATGTCACAGCGCCCCCTCCAGGGAAGTGATCCTTTTTCCTCCTCTGAATTTAGATCTTGACCTTTAAAACACCTTTAAACATTCCCTGCACACCCGTCAACCTCGGCTGATGATTCTGGATCTGCACATGGATCATCACCAGAAAAGCCCTCCTGACATGTGCCGGGGTGCGAGGGCGCTTCAGTGCTGCCTGACTGCGGTCCTGTGAGGCCTGGATGTTGACTGATGGGGCGTCGGCTGGATTCCTTTGTGACGGCTTTTCTTCGGTGCATCTTTGGGTTTCGTTGTTAGACCGTGTGTCTGATGCTGACTGGTACCCAGTGGGCTTTTTTGATCCAGCTCGCCACATACTGGGTACCCAGGATCTTGTGGGCTGGTCCAGATGGGGGTGTTGTGGAGGATACCTGCAAAGAGTGGGCGTGGTCCTGGAGCAGGTCTGGGGGATGGCCATCAGGAGGCCAGAGCAGTACAGGACCAAAGTGTTGAACCGGCACCTGCTCCCATCGATCCAAACCTGGATTAAAATAACTGTGATCGTTTCACAGCCCTGGTTAAAGGTGGTATGATGCTGCTGTTTCAGGACTGCACTCTCAATATAAAACTGTGTAGTCCAGCATCATTGGTGCAGAAACGCCCGTCCTTTATCTGCTCTTAATTGAAAACAGTTCAGCCTTTGGAACAGAGACACGCTCGTTAAACCTCTGCTCCATCTACAGCATTCATTTCAACTGATTTCAGGTTTTTTTTTAATGAAAAATGAAAACATGAAGCTCACAGATGTGTTTAAAAAAGGACAGCAGGAGAAGTCAGCTTTCATAGGTGAAGTTTTCAAACCTCATGATTAGAAATATGAACCGCTGTCTGTGGTATAAATATGACCGTCTACAGTTGAGCTGTCAGAGATAGAAAAGCTTAAAAAGCTCCAACAGGAGGACATAAAGACCATGACGGGACATCAGAGGGGAGCGTTTGCTCATGGCCGTGTTTTTCATGTGTTAGTAATGAATATTTCATTTCCATGTTTGTTCGTCCCAGAGCCACGGGGTTCAGAGAAGCCCCCCGACCATGCCCTGAGCTACGTTCAAATCAGGTTTGATTATGAAGCCCTAATGATCAATATTCAGCCAGCACAAAGGTGTTTACCAGGTAAGAACTCCTCCGCCTGTCCTTTAATCTCAGAGAAACACTGCTGGTATATATTTACATGGACCCTCAGAGCACTCTGGTCTCTGCCGGGCTCTGGTCTTCGCCGCTGCAGACCGGGCTGTTATACATATACATGGAGGTTACGACTCCTGGCTCAGAGCCTCGTGGCAGCGCTGCACGCCTCACATCGACTTCTCTGACTTTTTTTCTCGGCCAAAAAGTCGAAACCTTTCAGAGGCAGAGCAGCAGAGACGGAGCGTTTTACTGAAGTGTGGACAGAGGCTTCGCCACAGCTCCAGGAAAGGTCAGAGAAACACGGCACGGCTCCTGGACAGAAAGACCAGGGTCTTTATGCACGCTTTCACTGTGAATACGACAGTCTCCCTATTTAATCACTACTGCAAAGAAATGATACTACACAGTATCTATTTAAGTATTTAGTCTATATTTAATTTTCTCATAAGTACTGGTTTTTTAAACTGCTTTTAACTTACAGAAATGTAGCTCGCCACACTTCCTGGAGCTCCCTTTCTTATCAGTCTTTGGGTTTCCAGTCCACCTGCTGATCCCCATTTTTAACCTCACAAAGCAGATACATGGTTTAATCAGTCCAATTATTCAGTAAAACGGAGCCAGTCAATAAAAGACAACCAGACACTGGAATTTTACTCCATTCTTCTTTGTTAAACTGTTAAAGCTCTGCCAGGTTGTTCAGGGATCAGGGTTGAACAGCACTTTTTCAAATCCAGACACAAATCCTCTACTGGACTGAGGTCTTGGCTCTGACTCGGCCACTCCAGAACATTCCCCTTGTTGTCTTTAAAGCAGTGGTTTTCAAAGTGTGAGGCAGGCCTCCCCTGGGGGGCGCCACAGAGCTTCAGGGAAGGCGTGTAACCATAGACCAGAAAAAGGTGATTTGCTTTGCTAACCTCTGCTGCACATGGAGCAAAACGGATAGACTTAGAGTTACTGTAGGGACTATGCTATAGAGCAGCGTTACTCAACCAAAGAGCCACATCACTGAAAATACCTTTGCAAGAGCCACAATCTAAGAGGTAAAAAGAGGCAAAAACAGCTGGAAGTAAAAATAAAAATAGGTTAAAGGTGGCAAAGTGGTCGAAAAGGAGCAAAAATTAGTGAAAAGGGGTGAAAATGGGGAGAAAAAGTGGAAAACATGGTCAGAAAGTAGCAGAAATTTGTGAGAAGTGACAAAAATGAGTGGAAAGTGACTTGAATGGGCAAAAAGCAGTCAAGAGTGGAAAAAATGGGCAAAAAACGAGGAAACAGGTGGTTTATAATGGCAAAGGGTCGATTAAATGGACAAAAAGTGGCAAAAAGATGTTTCAAAAATGAGTAAAAAATTGAAAAAAAAGAGGGATATTTAACAATGTAAGGTAGCTTAAATGGACAAAAAGGTGAGAAGGGCAAAAATGGGATAGAAGTGAAAAAATGGGGAAAAAGAAGCAAAAAGAAGTTGAAGAACGGCCCAAAAAATATGAAAAAGGGTTTTTAATGGCATTCTAACTGAATAAGAGGGAAATGCAGATGTTTAAGGACATCTGCAAACCAAAATATCCAAAATATAATAATGTTAAAAATGTTGAAAGATTAGACATAAATGTTTGAAATGTTGTCTAATTTTGTTTCAATTTGAATCCTATTTGTGGGTGGGGGTCCACCGAATGGACCAGTTCTTCTTAGGGGAGGCTCACTCTCACACGCTTTGAAAGCCACTGCTTTAAACCATTTCTGTGTAGCTTTCTCCGGATGCTTCAGCTCATTGTCTGACTGGAAAATAAATCTTCTCTAAGCTGTAGTTCTCTGTCAGACTGAAGAAGATTGTCCTCCAGGATTCATTTTACCCTCTACCTTTACAAGCCTTCCAGGGCCGGCTGCTGAGAAGCATCCCCACAGCATGATGCTGCTGAGAAGCATCCCCACAGCACGGTGCTGCTGAGAAGCATCCCCACAGCACGGTGCTGCTGAGAAGCATCCCCACAGCACGACGCTGCTGAGAAGCATCCCCACAGCACGGTGCTGCTGAGAAGCATCCCCACAGCACGATGCTGCTTCTTCCTCTTGACCATGGAGTCTCCCACAGTCCTTCTGGTGAACTCTAGTCCAGATTGTATCTGAGTTTTCTTCAACAGTGTCTTTCTCTTTGCCACTCTCCCATAAAGCTCTGACTGGTGAAGAACCCGGCCAACAGTTGTTGTCTGCAGAGTCTCTCCATCTCAGCTGCTGAAGCTTGGAGCTCCTTCAGAGTAGTCATAGGTGTCTTGGTGTCCTCTCTCACTAGTCTCCTTCTTGCACGCCCACTCAGGACGGTCTGATCCAGGCAGATTTACACATGTGACATATTCCTTCATTTCTTCAGGATGGATTTAACTGAACTCTGGGGGATGTTCAGAGCCTTACCAATAACCATTTCTCTGAGTGTTCTTTTGTTTTCATGGTGTAATGGTAGCCATGAGTTTTCACTGACAAACTTTGACCCTGGATAAACAAACAGGGTTCTCGTTGCTGCTGCTCGGCTTTTCTTCTTTGTTGGTGCTCACTGCTTTTCCACTCCGTCCTCTTCGGTAGTTTATTCATCACAACAAGGACAAGAATGTTCCAGATAAATCTCCATTTAAATGAATGGAGGATTTATTATTAAAACACATAAACATAGAAACAAACAGGAAGTTGACCGTCCATAATTAGAAACATCACTAATTCATAAAGGTAAACTCAGGCTGATCTCCCGCCTTGTTTACACTCGACCTTCCCGGTGAGCCGGCGGAGCAGAGCGGCGGAGGGAGTGAAGGAGCGAGTTTTCTGCTCGGCTGCCTCGTCTTTGTTTTCGTGTTTATTGAGATTCAGCGAGAGAGAGACGCTTCACCTGCTCTGCATAATAACAGCCGCTCCAACCTTCGGGCTCATTTACACACAGACGAGTGTTTGTAAAGCTACGCCAGCCGTACACGGAGGTGAGCCGAGGAGGCGTGTGTGAAATCTGATTCTGTCTCTGAGGGGAAATCATCGTTTTGTTACAAACACGTTTCACACAAACACGTCCGTGAGGAGATTTGAGGAGGCTGCTACATCAGCGACACACGTACAGCAGGTTTTATAAGGCGGAGGAGGTTTTTAACTCAGACGCTCTATTTAGATGTTAATGTGAGACATGGCTGTGGAAGAAATGAACCTGCAGGAAATTATCCCCGACCTGCAGCTCCTGGTGGCGTTCAGAGCTTCGACTCATTTCTCCACCAGCTTCACTCTCAGAGTCCTGATAGGAACAGGATCAGAGAAGTCGCTGTCACGTGGAGCTGAAAGCAGGAAAAGTGGAGGATGTTAAGTTTAAAAGCGTGGCAGACCCAGACTGAGGAACTACGCTGGGTCCATCTTAGTCAGACCCTAAACAAACACCAGCGGTCACAATGAGGCGGCGCTGGTGGTCTGCAGCTGTCAGGAGCTCTCCAGGTAGTCAGGCTTCTCTAAACCAGAATCAGAGTCCTGGTTTCTGAAATCAGGTACGATGTTTGCATGCCCAAAAACAAAATGTTAAAAACCCCGATCAAAAACCAGGATTCCTGAGTCATGAAAACGCTCTCACCGATTTCACCAGCAGATCTCTGCAGATTGAGTAACTGAAGTTCCACTGAGCCTCATCAGTGAACAAACTCCAGAAAATAAACGCTCCTCTCTGAGCCGTCAAAGCTTCATCACTTTGATCTCTTATCCCCGCTCCGTCTCCAGCAGCTTCAGTCACATGACCTTTATTTTACAGATAACCTGATCAAATCTGATTGGATTTGGCAGATTCTGACCCAAATGTCAACCTCCTGTGAGAAATGAAGGCTTTTCCTTCTCTTTATGAGGAGCTTCAGTCATCTGAGATTTGGTTTTTCTGTAGAGCAGAAAACATCTCTGAAGTTTACAGAAAGTCTGGAAACACAGACGGAGAGAATAAAGACGTGATCCTGTAAGCCGTGACGAGGACTACGGCCTCTTTTCTAACCACTGAGCTACTAAAGGAGTTTATTTCAACAGTTTGTTCTCTGCTGACGCTTTAACCGACGTCTTTTAATGATCTCTGGAGGAAAATCCCTGTTTTATTGTGTCTATAGCCACATTATTTCTGATTATGATCGAATTTATGATCACAAACAGCAAACTTCTCACTTCATCTCACTTACTTTCCACTCATTTCCCCCCCTTTTTGATGCTTTTGGCCAATTTGAGTTACTTTTCACTCATTTCCCCCACCTTTTTGATGCTTTTTGCCAATTTGAGTTACTTTTCACTCATGTCCCCCACCTTTTTGATGCTTTTTGCCAATTTGAGTTACTTTTCACTCATTTCCCCCACCTTTTTGCTGCTTTTTGCCAATTTGAGTTACTTTTCACTCATTTTCCCCAACCTTTTTGATGCTTTTTGCCAATTTGAGTCACTTTTCACTCAATTTCCCCCACCTTTTTGCTGCTTTTGGCCAATTTGAGTTACTTTTCACTCATGTCCCCACCTTTTTGATGCTTTTTGCCAATTTGAGTTACTTTTCACTCATTTCCCCAACCTTTTTGATGCTTTTTGCCAATTTGAGTTACTTTTCACTCATTTCCCCCACCTTTTTGATGCTTTTTGCCAATTTGAGTTACTTTTCACTCATGTCCCACAACTTTTTGATGCTTTTTGCCAATTTGAGTTACTTTTCACTCATGTCCCCCACCTTTTTGCTGCTTTTTGCCAATTTGAGTTACTTTTCACTCATGTCCCCCACATTTTTGATGCTTTTGGCCAATTTGAGTCACTTTTCTCTCAATTTCCCCAACCTTTTTGAAGCTTTTGGCCAATTTGAGTTACTTTTCACTCATGTCCCCCACCTTTTTGCTGCTTTTTGCCAATTTGAGTTACTTTTCACTCATGTCCCCACCTTTTTGATGCTTTTGGCCAATTTGAGTTACTTTTCACTCAATTTCCCCAACCTTTTGGAAGCTTTTTGCCAATTTGAGTTACTTTTCACTCATTCTCCCCAACCTTTTTGAAGCTTTTTGCCAATTTTAGTTACTTTTCACTTATTTTCCCCAACCTTTTTGATGCTTTTTGCCAATTTGAGTTACTTTTCACTCATTTCCCCCACCTTTTTGATGCTTTTTGCCAATTTTAGTTACTTTTCACTCATTTCCCCCACCTTTTTGAAGCTTTTGGCCAATTTTAGTTACTTTTCACTCATGTCCCCCACATTTTTGATGCTTTTTGCCAATTTGAGTTACTTTTCACTCATTTTCCCCACCTTTTGGCTGCTTTTTTGCCAATTTGAGTTACTTTTCACTCATTTTCCCCACCTTTTTGATGCTTTTGGCCAATTTGAGTTACTTTTCACTCATTTTCCCCACCTTTTTGATGCTTTTTGCCAATTTGAGTTACTTTTCACTCATTTTCCCCACCTTTTTGATGCTTTTTGCCAATTTGAGTTACTTTTCACTCATGTCCCCCACCTTTTTGATGCTTTTTGCCAATTTGAGTTTCTTTTCACTCATTTTCCCCACCTTTTTGCTGCTTTTTGGCCAATTTGAGTTACTTTTCACTCATGTCCCCCACATTTTTGAAGCTTTTGGCCAATTTGAGTCACTTTTCACTCAATTTCCCCAACCATTTGGAAGCTTTTTGCCAATTTTAGTTACTTTTCACTCATTTCCCCTACCTTTTTGATGCTTTTGGCCTATTTAGTTACTTTTCACTCATTTTCTCCCACCTTTAGCTGCCTTTTGCCAATTTTAGTTACTTTTCACTCATTTTCCCCACATTTTTGATGCTTTTGGCCAATTTGAGTCACTTTTCACTCAATTTCCCCAACCATTTGGAAGCTTTTTGCCAATTTTAGTGACTTTTCACTCATTTCCCCCACATTTTTGATGCTTTTGGCCAATTTGAGTTACTTTTCACTCATTTTCCCCCACCTTTTGCTGCCTTTTGCCAATTTTAGTTACTTTTCACTCATTTTCCCCACATTTTTGATGCGTTTGGCCAATTTGAGTCACTTTTCACTCATTTCCCCCACCTTTTTGATGCTTTTTGCCAATTTTAGTTACTTTTCACTCATTTCCCCTACCTTTTTGATGCTTTTGGCCAATTTGAGTTACTTTTCACTCATGTCCCCCAACTTTTTGAAGCCTTTGGCCAATTTGAGTTACTTTTCACTCATGTCCCCCACATTTTTGATGCTTTTGGCCAATTTGAGTTACTTTTCACTCATTTCCCCCACCTTGTTGCTGCTTTTTGCCAATTTGAGTTACTTTTCACTCATTTTCCCCCACCTTTTTGGCGACGTTATCGGAGCACAAACTTAAACTTCGTTTTTGTCAATTTTCAGCTGTTAAATTTCACCAATATTGCTTTATAACTTTTTAGTGTTTATTTCAATCATCACCAAACTCCACAATGATAATCACACATTAGTCCTGAATACATTCATGTATCAATACCATTGTTTTGCCACAGCACCCCCTCCTGCCAGGAGAACATTTGCACCACTGATTTTTGTCCACCAGCTTCATCGCAGTTTCACAATAATCCTTCATTTGTGTCTTGTCCTGAATTTTTCAACAGTCATAACTCTGGACTACGTGGTTGTATCTTTGACAGATTTCATGTGGCTGATAACAGAACAGGCTAGAACACATTTAAGTTTTTAAATTTTGAAAAACTGTTCAGCGCCACCCTCTGGCAAAAGAATGTCATTTAAGGCATGGCCCTGGTGATTTTTTTGTTCGCCATGACACAGGAAGTAGAATTTTCAGAGGCGTATGATATGTGTAAAGCAATAAAACTTGGCAAAAAAATTCTCATTAGCATGCTGAGATGATTGATGTGATGTTTGCTGGTGGGTGTGGCCTATTGGCTCAATGGTGCCCCTACAAATGTTCAAAATTCAGCCCCCCCAGCAGATTAAGCCTAGGATTTCAAACATTTGCAAGTATGTGTGCCATAACAAGACGTACAAAAAAGCCTATTGTACCCATATCGTAATTCAAACAGCAAGTCTGCCATTTTGATTTTTTTATTTGTATTTGGTCAAAAAAGCCATAATTTAGGGGTCATTGAACAAACTCGACCGAGGGATTCTATCTGATTGACTCCAGATTTTTTTTACTCCAAGTAGACAACCTTGAGTCCAAAAGTTGTGCTCTTGGTGTTCGTTTTTGTCAATTTTCAGCTGTGAAATTCCGCCAATATTGCTTTATAACTTTTTATTGTTTATTTCAATCATCACCAAACTTCACAAGGATAAATGCACATAAGTCCTGAATACATCCATGCATCAATATCATCACTTTGTCACAGTGCCCCCTTCTGTCAGGCGAACATTCGCTCCACAGATTTTTCATGTGTTTTTCATGTGTTGTAAACAAAAAAAATCAGCCCCAGCACACTGTTCTGCTCAGGGTTACAATTTTTGGTATGCATGTAGGTCATCATCAGACCTAAAAAAGAAAAAAAAAAAAAAAAAGCCTCTTGGATCCATGTCAAAATTCCAGCAGGAAGTTCACCAGATTCATTTCAATTACACAATAAGATTTTTGATGGTGCCAAATTACTTTTACCTCTACTTACTTTTAAAAACATCATCTTAGTTCTTCAGAATTCACTAGCAAGACAACAGTGAGTCATTGAAAATGCCTACATACAAAAAATATAATCATAGTGCCCCCTACTGACAACAGGAAGTGAAAAAAATAGGTAATAGTTCCACTGATTTTGTCTTTGTTGCCGCCCCCAAAAAATGTGCCCCAGCCTACTGTTCAACTCAGGCTTCTGAATTTTTGTGTGCATATAGGTCATCAACAGACCTACAAAAAAGCCTCTTGGACCCATGCCCAAATTCCAACAGGAAGTCCATCGGCTTCATTGAAATTTCACAAGAAGAAGTTTTTGATGGTGCCAAATGAATCAAACACCCTCTGACTTGAGGGTCCTGTCACGAGCAAGACAACAGTGTCACACTGAACTCACCTACATACAAAAAAATTATCATAGCGCCCCCTACTGACAATAGGAAGTAACTCCAATGAGTCATATCTTCAGTCCTCTTGCTGTACTTTACCTTTTAAGCTCTGATTTAGAAAGACAACCTCAATATTTTTTCACAGCAGAGGCGTTTTTTGAAGGATGCCTCACAGGAGACAGCAAGCACTTCAATATTTTGTCAGCTTGCCCGGAAGTATGTGTAACTCTCATCCTGAACATGTGATTACCTTCAAATTTCCCATATATAATCAAGTTAAAAATAATTTTTCTTCACATCACTGATTTCAACCAGCCATGCTCAGATTTAGATAGAAACACCCTAATATATGTTCCCAACACTAACATGTCATGTATTTAAACATTCATTCCTTTATTTATTTATTATTCGTTCTTTTCTTTTAATCATAAAATAATGTCTTTTCCTCCTTAGTAAAATCTAAGGTGGAATGAGTCTGTGGCAACAAGGGGTTTCTGAATTATTTCACTTGAAAGTTGGGCAGTTATTTTCTTACTTATTTCATTTTAAGTTAGGCAGTTGCACAATGAATATGGAATATTTGAGAAGGCTTTTATTTTGAAAATCCACATCAGATAGCCTTGTTACTGCTCCAGATATACTGTGGGATCTCCAACTATCACTCTAAGGTGGCATGAGTCTGTGGTAACAGGATGCTTTGTATATTATTTCAATTCAAAGATAGGCAGTTGCACAATAAATATGGCATATTTGAGAAGGCTTTTATTTTGAAAGCTTACATGAGATGGCCTTGTTACTGCACCAGATATATTGTGGGGTGTCCAACTATCACTCTAAGGTGGAATAATAATAACTTTATTTATATAGCACTTATCAAAACACAGTTTCAAAGTGCTTTACAAAATGCATCGAAAAAAACAAGATAAACAGGGACAAATTAAAAACAAGAACAAACAGTAAAAAAGGAGATGATGAATACATATGATAAAAAGACAACAATATATTAGGGAAGAGGGTGAGATAGATACAGTTTAAATACAGCCCAAGATTAACAAGGATTTTCAATTTCAAGAAAAGCCTTCCTATGTAAATAAGTTTTTAGCTTGGATTTGAAAACAAGGAGCGAGTCGGTCAGCCTTAGATCCTCTGGTAAGGAGTTCCAGAGTTTAGGGGCTTTAATAGCAAATGCCCATTAAAGGAAGTCAGAAGTTCTTTCATGTATTGATAGTGAACGGGTAATTTGGTCTTTTTCCACTTCCTCTCTGCTCTTCTTTTTGTATTTCTCTTACTGTGTTGAACCTATGGTGCTCTGATTTTGACTAGAACTCCTTATTATCTATCCCAACATCAATATGTGACACTCCCAGATGCCCCAGTGACCATGGCAGCCATTTTGACCTTTTGCAATGCTAGTCAGATCTTCTTTTTTTCCCCAATCATTTTTTGTCCATTTTTTGTTACCATAAGGTGCCAAACTCTCTTTGCAATAGCTCACCAAATTCTCCATCAGAGGCACACTCTCATTTAAGCTCTTATTGAGACATTGTGGACCACAAACTAGCAGACAAAATATGTTTAAAAGATTAATTTTGTCACTGATCGTCACCAGCAAAAGGACAATAAGCCTATTGTGATATAAATGTTCTTCTTTCAAACAGGACACTCTAATTTAAATGTCAGAGAACGGTTATGTGATGTATACTGTAGCTCAGCTTGATGATAAAAAATATTACACATTTTCATGTGGACATTCACATTTAGTGTCAATGAATGCAGTGCAATATGTATAATTTCAACACTTTGTCATGTATTGGCATCAAACTATTATCAACACATTTAAATATAAAGCAAAAATTTTGTTAACCCATCCACATAACATCCCATTTCTTACAGATGTTTAAGGCCAATTGTAGCAGCTTTTGTGTTTGTTCATTCAAAAAAATATGCAACTAAGATTGTGGTATCAAGTATTACAGTTTTAGCATATAAAGGAAAAAAATAAGGGAGTACGTCGTTGTATGACTGCCCTTTCAGATTTAAGTTTGTTAGAAACAGTACTCTAATTGTTTTCAATTTGTTTCTTAAACTCCTGATTAACTTCATATTTATTTTAGTTTCTAATTTTTGAGAGCTCCTTGGCATTCCTGGAGGTGATCATTTGTTTTTTGGATAGAGAGGAGGACTTTAACAGCTTGGATCAAGCTCTTTAAGGGATAAAGAAAGCAACACAAACACCAGATGAAAATTGCGACTTCAAGTAATTTATTTATAAAAGTAAAACAATAACAAACAAGGCAAAATGAAAGGGCCATCTAGTGCTGTTGAAATGAAAAAAAAAAAAAAATAGAAAATTACAATAAAATACCCCTGATCTCCTGTGTTTACACAACACTGGCCCAATCTTACAATCTTACATCTACTCAAAACAGTTTTTACAATGAAAAATCTACAACCACAGAGCACAGATGTCTTAACTTTTCATTGATGAGTGCTCTCTTCACTCATTGGCTAGTCAGGTTTGGAGGCTGCTCACAGATCAGCCGCTGAAGAACAGGTGAACAGGGCAGGCACCTGTCTAAGACAACTAATAGACATGCCCACTCAAGTGCTCACAAACACAGCTCTCCATAAGGATATGAAAGGAACAGAAGAAGCAGCAGCATAACTGTTCATTTGATTTGGGTTTTTTTGCATAGATATTAAAGAGATTAGCAGTTTTGCAAATTCCTGTCATTACAGTTTTTCTTTTGATAGGTGGTTCGTCATGTTTTTTATAAATTTGTAGGTAAACAAGGCACCTTTTTTGTCCCTTTTTAATTGTTCTTTCTTGACTATAGATCACTTTAATTCTGTTTTTATGCTTTTTGTTGGATATAGAGGTTTCTGATTTTGAAATGGCATTGTATACACAAGTATCTCTACAGGGGTTTACAATTAACAGATGAACTTTGGTACATGTCTGTGTTTCATTGTTTACTCTTGTTTCATCAGTGAAGCCTTTCCTTACATTAATAAGGTGTCTACTAAAAGATACTATACCATTGACTTGATTCTTCAACCATCAGACCAGGACCCTCCACCATGTCTCCACCTCGGCATAAGAATACAAGAAGTGCTCTTAAACATAGGCTGAACAAGATCATGTACATAATTACAATTAAGTTTAGGTTTTTACATGCACCGACAATAAACTCCAACTAAACGCGCAACTAACCTCACTGCAAGTACAAGTCAGGCTGCTTTCAGCCTGACTGAGATCATGGGGCCCAGATGGTCCGGGTCAGTCTAAACAGACTGCCATGCTCCACTCACAGGAGTTGGTGTAACACAAAAGACACCAAACAACTACTCAGAATAAATAAAATGAAAAGTGAAAAGTCATATTTGAACGGCGTACCTAGACTGACTGAGATCATGGGGCCCAGATGGTCCCCGTCAGGCTAGATAGTCAACTAACCCTGGCACTATGACAAACACAAAAACACTACAAGGGTGTTTTGATTAGAAATTTGAAAAAAAAAACAGCACTCCCCGTTTCTGTAGTGGTGTCAAGAATCCTCCTTTCATCGATCATTCAGGCTAGCCTGCAATTTAAAAATTAAACAGATTGTTGTATTAGTGGTTCTGATGCAATGTTCAATTTATTTACCCAAAAAATTCTATTATAACACTTTCAGAAATGGAGATGGAAAGACTAGTCACAGAAGAGCATGAAGGCAGAAGAACCCAAAGGACACATAGCATACAAAAGCAAGATAATGATGGGGGAAAATACTGGCCACATGGCTGCAAAATTGTATCATTTAATTGAATAATAATCAATATTTGGCAATACATTTATTTTGCCATAGATTTATTTATTTATTTACAGTTTTTTAATTTAAACAGGAAATTAAGAGAAATGTTTAACAGTTTCTCATGATGTAGACAGCACTTGGTTGACCTAAAAGAGTGAGTTGTATCAGTTGACAAATATTCAGTGTGATGCTATTCTCTTCTCACTTTACATTTAATTGTTTAAGTCTTCTTGTTAGCTTCTGTGAAGGATTTATCAATAAGCTAACAAACTCATTTCATCTTATATACTAAAATTTGCTGCATTAAGTATAAACACATTTGTCCGCACAATCAAGGATACACCCATTTTATCAAATAACTGAAGCTTTTTTGGGGGAGAATATGTTGTACTCCTTTTACACAAAAGGCATCTGTTTTTCATTTGACAAGATAACTCTGAAACACACTACATCCACAAATATAATTAAACGTTTGTTGTTTTTAATCAACACATTTAGACTTAGCACTTGTAATTGTTTTATTTGCATTTTTATATTATTCCATGGCATGATAGTTATTTGATGAAGCAAAGCCAGCCAAATATTTTATATATATATATATATTTTAATAGTTATTCTTTTCATTTCATACAGTTTGAACAGCTCTGGTAAATCTGTGCCCTATTTTTTGACAATGAGTTGGAAATAACTTAGTGTCTGATTTGCTGAGCGATTGAAAATAACCATCCAATCAATCGACTGTTAAAATAATCAATAATTGCAGATTTATTGTACAGGGGACTGTTTCAAGAGCAAATGAGGTACGACCAAACAGCCAAGAAGGGCATCCTATCAAACCTTTTTTCAACACCAAAATGTTTATGTCCTTATAGGGTCCACAGTGACAATGAAAATACAGCAAAAAATGCAGACTTTTGGAAATCAGGCAAATTGATAAATAGTAATTGTACTATACCATTTTATCTCTCTTCAGCCTCATGATCAGGAACATCTGACATGTCATCTCTGCAAAAGATTAAGATAAATACATTCAAATAACAAATGAACAAGGTTACATACACACAATCCAGGTAGTCATGATAAGGTTTAAGGTGTAACAAGCACTGATAATTAAACAATTTTAATAGCTCTGGGACATCTTCACTCTGTTTTTATATGTAAGGATTGACATTTTAAGTGTTAAATTTGCTGAGCAATTGAGAAATAACTGACCAAGCTATAAGTTGTTTAAAAAAATCTGTGTTTAATCTTTCATGTCCAGAGACCTGTTACATGAGTAAAGGAAGTACATACAGTCAGGCCACTGGGGTATCTTATTCTCCAGACACCAAAAATGTTTATGTCCTAATATGGCCCTTCTTCAAAATGAAAGTACAGTCAAAATACTGAAATTCAGAAAGAAAAAAAATGGAATGATTTTAAATGTATCTTACCATTATCAGCCTCCTCTTCAAACATCAGACCAGGACCCTCCACCATGTCTCCACCTCGGCATAAGAATACAAGAATTCAAGAAGTGCTCTTAAACATAGGCTGAACAAGATCATGTACATAATTACAATTAGGTTTAGGTTTTTACATGCACTGACAATGAACTCTAACTAAACGCGCAACTAACCTCACTGCAAGTACAAGTCAGGCTGCTTTCAGCCTGACTGAGATCATGGGGCCCAGATGGTCCCGGTCAGCCTAAACAGACAGCCATGCTCGACTCACAGGAGTTGGTGTAACACAAAAGACACCAAAAAACTACACAGAATAAATAAAATGAAAAGTGCAAAGTTAATTAAAACCGCGTACCTAGACTGACTGAGATCATGGGGCCCAGATGGTCCCCGTCAGGCTAGATAATCAACTAACCCTGGCACTATGACAAACACAAAAACACTACAAGGGTGTTTTGATTAGAAATTTGAAAAAAAACAGCACTCCCCGTTTCTGTAGTGGTGTCAAGAATCCTCCTTTCGTCGATCATTCAGGCTAGCCTGCAATTTAAAAATTAAACATAATGTTGTATTAGTGGTGCAATGTTCAATTTATTTACCAAAAACATGTTTGTGTTTCGCGTCCCTTTATGAATGGGGACTGACAGGATAAGTATTAATGAGCTATAATAACTTGACCAAAGTCTGTAAAGTGTAATAAGCCCAGTAACGTGATGTTTGGGGTTTTACTTTGTAGATACTAACAAAAGCTGTTTGGCTTGAAAAGAAAAACCCACACACAATAAAGCACTGATGAAATCAGACAGTTCCAACTTAAGTATTCTTCAAAGTACTTACCCATTTTGTAGGTGATTTAGCACGGTTGCACAGGTCATCAGTCCTGCAATTTAACAAACTGATACATTAATATTGCTGAGGCAACAATCTGTTTATTGACAATAAGCATTTAGTTGTATTGATTGACAAATATTCAGTGTACAATACCATTTCCTTTTTGCTTCAGTGAAAAATTTACCAATAAATTAATCAATGTGGCAAATTTTAGCAAAAAAAAAAAAAAAAAAATGAGTGAACAATAAACACTTTTGGCTACACAATGCAATATTCAACCATAATAACAAATAAGCATGCTTCTTTTGGGAGATATGTTGTACTTCTTTTTGACACACAATTTATTGTTTTATCATTTGAAATTTCTTTGTATAGGTGCCTTGTACTGTTATTTGTAGCTTTTAATATTAAGGTTCAAAAGCGCTTTGTTCTTTGTTTGGCCAACTGGTCTGAAAAGGAATTTTCACATTGATGTTATTTGTTTTCAATTTTGAAAGATTTTCATATCCCTTAGTGTTTGCATGATGCAGTTTTTAAAGTTTTTTTATTTTTTTTTGTCCCTAGGACATTAAGAGTAAGTTTTAGATAAAAACGCACATGGCTGATGATTTGTTTGGGTTTTGAGTGGGAAGTCTGCAGTTCTTTTCTAAAAAAAAAAAAAATAAGTAAAAACAATGTTTACTCAAGAGAGCACAGAAACAGATCAAACAATTAATTACACAGCCATATTCCTTATTAGTATTGGTGTTTTACATTTTTGACAAGAGCTTTTAAGATTGCATTGTATTTTAGTGTTTTAGTGGCCTCTTTCAGATTGACAGAGAGCACTTGGCCAAGGTACTGCCTGTCAGACTTACTAGACAACCACCTCTTCCAGGTAAATTTCCCTAAAACATAAAGGGCAATCCAAAATGGACCAAATGCCTCTTAACCTTCAACAGAAAACAAAGCACTGGTCAAAATGTAAACACTGTCAACAAAATTAAACAAATTACCATGTTTAAACAAGAATACAAAATGCAGATGAATGGATAAAATCTTCTGTGCAACATCAGGAATAACAGCAACCAATTCAAGATCAATGTTACAAGACACTTAAAAAAAATCTTCACCCCACTTCAACCTTTTAACCAGGACCCTGTAAAAACAGTTACTCTGCATAAAACTGTGGGTGCAAGAGAAATAAAAAATGTCATTTGCTACGTAGTTAAAACATATGCAATGCAAAACTAAAATAAAAACAAACAAAAAAAAAACAAAACAGAGCAATCACAGATCAAGTTCAGAAAACATGATGTTCAGTAAATTATATATTTCTTTGTTTATAGTTGTTAATATTCCAGAATATGTCCAGTAAATATATAGAAAACGAAACAGAGTTAGAAAGTTTAAATGATAGCCAGGTTACTGAGAGCTTGTCGCCGAGGCTTTCAGCATCACAGTCCATGCACAGCCACAACTTTTGTCCATAAACCTGTAACACAAGTATAAATGAGATACACCAAACAGGCCAGAGGGTTATCATACTCTACTCACTGCCTGTAAAGCTGATTTCCTTATACGGTCTTATAAAGTTATAATAACAGCCACATCTTAATTTGAAAAGTAAACATGATGAAAATGAACACATACTGTACCATTTTCTTTATTCTTCTTTAACCTCAGAGCCAAACCTCTTCCCAAGTATCTACTCTGCAAAACATCAAAAGAGATACATCTTTCTTAAAATAATAACTTAAAGTCATACATGGGCCACCCTTTGGTTCCATGATAATGAAACAAACATCCTTATTAAAACCAACACAAATTAGATTTGCAAATCATTGACTGAAATCAAATGCTTGAAATAGAAAAAAAACTTCTTGAAAAAAAAAATAATACTAACTGTTTTGGTATGTGTGAAGACTCATCCTTTCGTAAATATTCCGAGCAGCACAGGTAGCTTAACCTGCAATTTGAAATAACAAAAATTTTCACATTAGCAATGCTGAGCCATGGTTTAATATAGTTCCCTGAAAAACGTTCAATTTGAGTAAATGAAATCCCATTAGAGAAATCAGAAAAAAGCAGGGAGGAAGAGGTAATCAAAGGAGACAGCAAATAGAAGCAGAGTAATGCTTCTGAAAACTTCCTGGCTACAGAAAGAACTGGACAGCCACAACTTCTATGTGCGTAGATATCCTAGACAAGTATAAAAAGAGACAAACAGTCCAAAGGATTGCCTTCACATTACTGTCAAGTCATTGTCCCAATGGAGTACACATACTGTGGAATACAGGCACATGCCATTTTGAAAAGTAAACCACTTGGAGAAATAGCACATTTACCATTCCACTGTTGATTTCTCTCTTAAATTTCATAACAAGGAGCTTCTGATCATCTACTCTGGAAAAAAAAAAAAAGAGTAAGGAGTAGAAAGAAGATTACAAGAATTGGTGAAATATGCCAAAAAAAATACAGAAGCAGGGTTATTACAATGCCACTTAAAATCTCAAAAGGTATTGGGGTCAACAATAAAACAAAACACCAAAGGCACATGGAGGAAGCTACAACACAATTGCAAGGATGCCAGCTTTCACAGTAACTAAGAGAATCAGTCCAAAATTTTCCCTGTGATGCTGAATAGAAAGCCATGCCTGACCACAACAAGGCACATAAAGCAGTTCAATGAAATGTTATTCCTAACTTCAGAAAAAAAAACAAAACGTGAAAATAAACTAAATTTCGAAAGAAAAACATCCACATTTAAACCAACAAAAATTCAATTTAAAAAGCACTGATCAAAATGCTGGAAGAACAGAAAAACATTTTTCTTGAAAAAAAATCTGAAAAAAAAACAAAAAACCAAAAAAACAACAACAACAACAACCAAAAAAAACGATAATGCTTACAGTTTTGTTATATATGAAGACTCATCCTTTTGTAGATATTCAGAGCACCACAGTTGGCTTAACCTGCAATTTGAAATAACACAATGGTCACATTAGTAATGCTGGGTTGAATGCATGGTTCAGTGTATTATCCTAATTGGCATTCAACATGAGTGTAAAAACATGGCATTAGAAGAATCAGAAAAAAGTAGGGAGCAAGAGGTAATCAAAGGAGAAAGCAAGTAGGAGCAGAGTAATAATTCTGAAAACTTTATAGCTAGAGAAATCATAATTGCACTATACCATCCAGGACTTCTCTTAAATTTCGGTATCAGGACCTCCTGAAGAGTAGACTGCAACGGAATGAGGAAAGATTAAAAGAATTGCTGAAAAATCCCCCAAAAAACCCCAAAAAACAAAAACAAAAAAAAAAACAAAAAAAACAAAAAAACAGAAACAGGGTAATTGCAATGCCTCCAGAACAAAATGTCAAAAGGTTTGAGAAGCAGCAGTAAAAAAAAACAAACCAAAGGCACATGGATGAAACCAAATGAAAATCTGCAAGGCTGGCAGCCTTTCAGACTGACTGAGAGCATGGGCCCAAATGCTCTCCGTCAGACCAAAAAGACAGCCACAGCACAGTAATAAGGGCATATCTAGAAGGGGTGGAAAAACTTCATCACCAACAAATAATATTTAAAAACTCAAAGCTTTAACCTTAAAATAATGAGAAAGTTTCAAACATTAATGCTTGGAAAAAACAGACCAACTTTAAGAACCAACAATACAACCAAGCACTCCTGTCAACACAATAACAACATTTCTTGTAATAAATGTGGAGAGCAGAAACAATACTCCCCAGGTTCATTATTGCTGTTTAGTGTCTCATCTATTTGTAGACAGTTCAGAGCAGCACAGGAGCTTAACCTGCAAGGATTCAATTTGATGAGCATATAAAAAAATAATCAGCAAATGAATCACTGAGAAAATCAATGTTTCAACACCCATAAAGTTAGTGTCCTAATACGGGCCATTGTCACAATGAAAGTACAGTCAAAATACAGAAATTCGGGAAGTCAACAAATGGAAAAACAGTAAATGTACTGTACCATCATCAGCCTCCTCTTCAACCTCCGGACCAGGTCCCCGTAAAAATCTCCACCTTGGCATAAGATATTGAGAAGTGCATTTGAACATTTACTGAACAAAGCCATGTACATGATTACAATTAGGTTTCAGGTTTTTACAAGCAACGACACAACACTGAAGTAAACTGAAACTAAATGCCCAACTAACCTCACTGAAAGTGCAAGACAGGCAGCTTTCAGCATGACTGAGACCAAGGACCCAGATGGTTCCAGTCAGGCCAAATAGACAACCATGCCTGACTCACAGGAGGCACAATGGTGTAACACAAAAGTACTAACAATAATGATTAGTGCAAAAAAAAAAACTAAAAACACACACCTAGACCAACTGACACCATGGAGCCCTGACAGTTCCTGTCAGACTAGATGATCAACTAACCCTGACCGAAGAGACACTATGCATAACATAAAAATACTAAAACAGTGTTAAGATGGGGAATTGGACAAACACTCCCCGTTTCTGTAGCGGTGTGAAGAATCCTCCTTACGTAGATCATCCAGCCCAGCCTAGCCTGAAATTAAAAATTATCAGATTGTTGTATTGATGTCCTGAAGCAATGTTCAGCTTATTTTCCCAAAACATTCCTTTATAGCCCTTTCACAAAAAGAGGTAGAAAGAGAAGTCAAAGAAGAGCATGAATGCAGAGGGAACACATGGAGACTCTGCTATAGTTTGTAATAAGGTTTTGGCAAGTGCTTACAATTACAACAACCCAAGGCACATGGAGAAAACTTCACTGAAAATGCAAGGCTGCCAGCTTTTACTGCAACTAAGAGAATCAGCCCAACATTTGCCCTGTCATGCTGAAAAGAAACCCACGACTGACTAACAAAAGGCACATTAAACAGTTTAATGGAATATCGTATTTAACTTCAGAAAAAAAAAAAATGAAAATAAACAAAATTTTAAGAGAAAAATCACAATTTAAACAAACACAAATTCAATTTACAAAGCACTGATCAAAATGCTGGAAGACCAGAGAAAATTTTTTCTTGAAAAAAAAACCCAAAAAAAAAACGATAATGCTTACGGTTTTGTTATATATGAAGACTCATCCTTTTGTAGATATTCAGAGCACCACAGTTGGCTTAACCTGCAATTTAAAGGAACACAAATGGTCACATTAGTAATGCTGAGTTGAATGCATGGTTCAATGTATTATCCCAATTGGCATTCAACATGAGTGGAAAAACATGGCATTAGAGGAATCAGAAAAAGTAAGGGAGCAAGAGGTAATCAAAGGAGAATGCAAGTAGCAGCAGAGTAACAATTCTGAAAAATTTCTAGCTAAAGAAATCATAGCTGCACTATTCCATCCTGGACTTCTCTTTTGGTACCAGGAGTTTCTGCAGAATAGACTCTGCAATGGAATAAAGAAGAAAGGTTAAAAGAATTGCTGAAAAATACAAAAAAAGACAGAAACAGGGTAATTGCACAACCTTCAGAGCAAAATCTCAAAAGTTACTGGGGTCAACTGTTTTACTGTTGAGAACCAAAGGCACATGGAGGAAACCACATGAAAATTGCAAGGCCGGCAGCCTTTCAGACTGACTGAGAGCACCGGCCCAAATGCTCTCCGTCAGTTTGTGAAGACAGCCACAATTTAGTAATGAGGGCATATCTAAGAAGGGTCGAGAGACTTTATCACAAACTCAATTCTGAGATTATTAGCAACAAACCATAGATTAAGGGAAACCTATGAAATATTAAAGCTCAAAAACAGATCAAGTTTCAGAATCAACAATACAAGCAACAAGTGTTGTCATTTCTTCCAACAAATCGTTAAAGCAAAAAGAATACCTCCCATTCCTGTAGTTCTGGTGGGTCCCTCATCCTTTTGTAGGCCATTCGTGGCAACAAAAAAAGCAACCTAAAATTATAAATAAAGCAAACTGTTGCATTACTAATGCTGATGCATTGCTCAATATATTGAGCGGACTGACATTCAATTTGAGTTCAAGAAATGGTATGAGATAAGACAGACAGATAAAAACCAGGGAGGAAGAGGGAGTCATAGACAGCAAGTAGCAGCAGAGAAATGGTTCTGAAAACTTGCTGGCAATAGATAGAAATAAGATCAAATAACACAAATTCACCAAATAAAAATTACAATGAAACAGCACCCCTGACCTAATGGGTCCACAAAATGTAATCTTACAAGTGCTGGAAAACTGTTTCTACCTTTCAACAAGGCTTTCTGGTCTCTAGCCATCTTTTCAATCGAAGGTGTAGAGGCTACACATGGATCAGCTGCTTCAGTTCAGATGGACAGTATCAGCCGCAGCCTGAAAAATACTAATGGACATGCCCACTCAATCCCCACACACAAACACAGAGCACTCCAGTGAGAGTATTGAAGGTGCAAAGGAGAAGAAGGGGCTGTGTTTTCACTACCAACTTCATTTAATTTTTGGTAATTTGGCACAGAGATTAAAAATCAGAGTTATGGGACACTTGTCAATTCCTGCATTTTAGATCTTTCTTTCAATAGGTGGTTTATCATGTCTTTTTTTTTTTTTTTTGTAGGTTAACAAAGCACTTTATCCCATATTTACATTTTAATTTTGATTCTTGTAATTTATATTTTAAATTTGTAACTATTAGATTTCAAGGAATTTTATTGTAAAAAGATGTCAAATACCCATAATATTTTTATGGTGTGTTATGATTAGTGCCAAAACAACAACTTAACAGTGACATATATATGTTTAACATTTACTTATTTCACAAGGCATTTTGCTCATTTATATAGTACACAATTCACATTCATTGTTTAGATTTTAAATTACCTTAGTCAAGCAAAAAGGTGTTGACAAGCTCCGTACTTCCATAGAAGAGCCAGGCCCTCTTGCAGATACTCTAAGTAAAGTAAGAAAAGGTGCACCAAAACTAAAACGCAACTAAGAGAACAAGGCTGACTGCTTTCAGACCAACCAAGATCATCGGGCCCAAATGACCCCAGTCAGCCCAATCGACAGCCATCCCAGTCTCAAGTGGAACAAGATGGACACATCCCTGGTTAAGTTCCACTTTCAATTAACATAAAAGTAAATAAAAAGCTAAACTACGTCAGCTAAAGGTGCACCTGAGTGAACAAGAATGGCCGCTTTCAGACCTACTATAGATTATCGTGTCTGGGCGCTCCTTACAATGATAATCTGTTCAGTCAGATCGCCAGCCACCCCTGACTCACTCTAAAGGAGAAGACGAGGCTGGAAGCTTTCAGATCATCGTCCCAGGGATGACATTTCTTAGTCACGAACCAGCCTGACTCTCACTGCTAAAACTAACATTACGGGGGCACAGTTACAGTTACACTAGAGGAAGTACAAAGCCGTAAAGACAGCATTTATTACATTAAATAAAAAACCTAAAGATGGTGCACCAATCCATAAGCTACAGAGAACAAGGCCAACTGGTCTTAGACTAACAAAGACCATTGGGCCCAAATGATCCAAGTCAGACCAAAGAGACAGCCAAACCCTGACTCCTTTTAAGTATTTAACTAATTTGAACTAAGGAGGACAGTAAAGTAAAAGTTAAAGTTACATTAAACGCCTGTTCTTATGATGAAAACAAAGATTGGTGCACCAAGGCTACAGAGAACAAGGCCAACTGCTGTCAGACTAACAAGGACCATTGGGCCCAAATGATCCAAGTCAGACCAAGAGACAGCCGACCCTGACTCCTAATAAAGCATTAATGTTAACATTACAAGACTATATCTGCAGTGGTGCGAAGAGTACTTCTTTCACCAAAGGTCAAGGGCATCCTGCAATAAAAGAAATACCATATCAGTATTGTTTAGGCAAAGCTCAATTCATTTCCCAAGTAAACATTTGATTACAGCCCTGGACAAAGGGATGGACAAAGTAGTCTGGGATGAGCAGGTTGGCAGGGGGAACCAAAGGTGACAAAGCATATAGGTCAAGGATAATGACTGAAGAATTGCAGGTAAAAGACACTGGACAGCTCAAACCACTACACATACAGGCTACAACAACAGATCAATTTAAAAAATAATCTGCAATTAAAAGTAACTGCTTTAGTTATCGGTTTGATGTGTCAATGGATTGTGATGTGACTCACAGTTTGTGAGTGTGTTTACTAGCAGCAAGCTGTCTGTGACACACACAGACAACATAAGCCTATTACTTCTTGGTTATTAGCCTGATTATTAACAGGAGTCATGAGAAATCTTAACAACCATTTCCAATGATGGAGATGTTGGCTACCTAAAAACAGATCTTTACACAGAGCTGAAGTCTTGCTTTTAGTAGTAACCCATGACCGGATAAGAACAATGGCAGTAGGAAGTTAAGACATTCAACATCTGTTTCCGTGTCGCTATTCTTTACAATTTCATGTTGACAAGAGGAGATGTGTATGTGTTTGCTGTCCTTCAGTGAATGGAACCAACAGATAACAAGCATTAATAGGCTATGATAACTCCACCAACATCTGTAAAGTATTGTAATATCCATAACTTTCAGTGGTTGAAGATTTCCCTTATTGAACACCAGTACTTGGCAAATAAAGATTTTTAAAAACTCACCATTTTTGGGTGGTTACACCCAGATAGTCAAACCTGCAAACAAGCAAACACATCATTGAATCAGTATTGCTAAAGAAATTATATGTATGTAGGCCCAATGAAGTTTAAATTATATTAACTTATATTTAGTGTGTGATATCATTTTCAGCTAACTTTAAATTAAGTTTTGAAGTCTTTACGGTTTACATCATGTAATTTTTATAAATATCGCATAACCTTTTTTTCCACTAAAATTTGTCTTTACAATGCAATCTACATTCATTAACTTTGATAATAATCTATTTTGGGGTATTATGTTGTACTCATTTAAAGCACAAGACATTTTGTTTACATTTGACATTGTAGATACCCTTTTGCACTACATCAACACACAACAAAAAGTGTTGTTTTTTGTTTTTTTTTAATCAAAGCATTCAGATCTTGTGCTTACAAATGTTTGTTTTGTGTTTGCAATCTTTTGGTAAGTACAAAATAAGCCAAAATCTTATACATCTAAGTTTTTTGAGTGAGAAGTACTCTCACATTACTTTGCCTCAGACATTTTTGTAAAGGTGCCTCGCCCTGTCCCTTGTCATTCTAGATTTATGGGAAAATAAAGCGCTTTGTTAATTTTATTGAACACTGGTGCACATTAGTTTGTTTTTGGGGGGATTCTCTGAAGAAGGAATTCAAACATTGTTTTTTTATTTTGAATTATCAGGCATTGTCAAATGCCTGTGTGTTTGCACACTGTGGTTTTAGTGTCAAGAGGTTTTCAACGTTCTTATGTCTGAGAATAAGGTTTAAGTTAAAATGCTCATAGCTTTCCTTCATTTAAGTTTTGAGTGTCAAGTTGGCAGATGATTTAAAGAGGAATTCAAGAAAAACAAACACTTAAACAAGAGAGCACAAAAACAGATCAGAAAGAACAATTAATTACATTGTTGCATTTCTATATATGGCATTTAACATGTTTGACTGGAGCTTTCTTATAATTTTACTGCATTTTAGCACTAGAGCTTTGGACTAGCATAGATAGAAACCCATGGCATGTGGAGAAAGTCTGCTGACAGAGAGCATAGAAGAAAAAAGGGACTTCTAAAAAAGACCAAAAGACTAATATTCTTAAATAGAAAACACAAAGCACTTGTCAAAACGTTCAACCCATACAACAAAATTAAACACAAACACATTACCACTCCAAAACAAGGATACAAATCCTGAATAAAGGATACAGTTGGATCTGCAACATAAAGAAACAAAAGCAGCAAAATTAAAAATAATGCTACAATACCCTTATTTGGACCTAACTTGAGAGCATCAAATATAATATCAAGCAACCCAAAAAGGATAACCACGCCTCTGATGTTGTAATTCTTTTAAATATAAGACAGTTGTTTTTCACTTGACATGGTAACCATCTTGTTTGCACTACATCAAAATAGAAAATGAAATGTTTGTTGTTTCCAATGTAAACATTTAGACTTAGCACTTGAAATGCACTTGTATTTGTATGTTTTCAAAAAGAGCCTTTAGGCCAGAAAAAAATATATATTTTTCTTGTAAAAATCTGACACACAAAACACTACTCACCATGGCTGTGCTGGTGTGAAGACTGATCCCTCTGTAGATGGTTTGAGCGTGACATCTAGCTTACTCAGCAATTTGGAATCAGCCACAACTCCTGCATACCTAGACATGTAAGACAAGAGAACACAAGGAAAAAGCAAACAGAATTAAACCAGAAGGCTGGCTTATCATAACAACCTGTTAGGTTGATTTTCCAGTGGTTTTAATATGCTCTGAAAATACAACCATTTTCAAATTTAAAAAGTATGTGTACTATACCATTTTCTTTATTCTGCTTTAACCTCAGAACCAGGTCAGTGTGAGGTAAATACTCTGCAAAAGAATCAAAGGAAAAAATTGGTTTAAATAATGACTGAACAAGCTCACACACAATCCAGCCAAATACATTTTATTACACAACTCAAACAAAGTGACTGGGACTTTAACTTTAGAGTTTTGACAAATTCTTTGGCATGCTTCATTTTAGTTGGTTGGTAAAGTTTGGTCAAGCAACTTTAAACAACCGAGGCATGACATCAAAATTTATCAGAATTTCAAGACAGCCACACCTTACTCATAAGGCTCAACAAAGCAGGCCAGAAGGCCCTCATCCCCAAGTCCCAACATAAACCTTCAAGTTACAATCCACAATAAACACAACCAGCAATTTTCCTCAAAGTTAAGCAATGATCAAAATAGTAATATTTTTCTTTCAAAAATCAGAAAAATAACCTTCCTCATACCTATTGTGGTGTCCGAACTTCTGATCCTATTGAGGATGGTTCAGAGCAGCACAGGGCGTTAAACCTGAAACATAAGAGACCAAAACAAATTACAGACAGCCTCAACTTCCATGTACATAGGAGTATATCAGTGTAAGCCTTTGTTACCCAAAGAGTAGAGGATATGATTGTGGAAATGTTCCCATACAAATACCTGATTTGAATGTTCGTCCAGGTTAGTACCATTATTTTAGATTGGACATACTACAGTGTAACAAGATCATCACATTATCCATACATTAGTAATGGAATCAAGGCAATGTAGAGAACTTTAAAGAAATTTTAAATAAGGCATATATTATTGACTGTGTCCACATTTAAATTCCTGTTTTGACAGTAGATAATGTTGTGACTGATGAGTAGAAATGCTGCATGTGTTAAAGACAGGAAGGGGGGGCAGATAAAGAAACATTTTAAAAACTAAATAAATCATTTAGCTATTGTTCATGACTAGTTTTTTTTTTTTTTTTTACATTTGCAGAATCTTTACTGTGATGCCTGCAAAGGAGTGAATTGTGCATACTAGCGCAGTAGTGTTGCCAGACACTGCCATCAGAGACTGAATTAGAAATTATATTTACATTTGATACCACCAGAGACAAACCAGAGAGGTTTAGGCAAAATGTGTAATTTTACAATTGGCCAGTCATTTAATAAAAACTCACAATCACTTGTATATACCAATGAGTTGACCATTTGATTGAGTGCATCATGTTAGAACCACATTAGCCCACCATGATACCCCTCCAAGCATGTGTTGTCTGATCAAAATTCAAGAGCAAATGTTTTAAAGATTTGATCCATTAGCAGGAAAATTTGCAAAAGTTGAATCAATGAGACTCAAATGACTGAAAATATTGGCTCATTTTAGCTTCATTAGCTTTATTAATGTTTGCTAAAGCCAAGGTAGGTAAAGCCAACACAGCCTATTCAGCTATGCAAGCTGTGGAATTAACATTATAGGCAGCACTAGAGAGTTTCTAACAGGGCTTTAGCCCTGAATAAATTATCACACAAATGAACCTTGATGTTATTTTGCCTACATGATGTTGACTAGTTGGGGTTCTAAATTTACATTTATTTAAAATAGCTTAAAAACTGTGCATATCAACTTCAGATAAGAAATTTCTTATCTCCGGCTCTTCCTAAATTGGGCTAAGCCCCAGATATTTGACTCTCCTGGCTCCGCCCCTGGTCTACATTACTACATAAGCCAACATAGCTACCTTAACATTAGCAACATTAGCTTTAGCTATGCATGCTAAAATTAATATAGCTACGAAAGCCTACATTGCAACAATAACCTAAACATAATTAGCTTTAACATTAATGTTTGCCAAAGCTAACAAAGACCAAGTAAGCTATGGAGTTTACAGTAGTAGAAGCCAACATAGCTACATAAGCTATAGCAAAATAAGCTGTTTGCTATGTTTACTAAAGCTAACTTAGCTAATGTTGCTATGCAAGCTATGGTGTCACTATAACTATATAACAAAACATAGCTACATGAGCTTTGGAAAAATTAGCTTTGGCCATGTTTGCTAAAGTTAACTTAGCAAACTTAGCTATGCAAGCTATGTATTCACCATTACTTTATTACCCAACATAGCTGTGTTGGCATTAGCAAAAATAGCTTAAGCGATGTTTGCTAAAGCTAATGCTGCTAATGCTAGCTCCACACGCAATAGAGTTAGCATTTCAACATAAGCCAACAACATCAGTTATAAAATCATTAGCTTTAGCAACAATAGCTTTATCAATTTTAGCCATAGCAGCATTAGCTTAAGTAAATTCATCTAAAAACAACATGGTTCATCAGAAAGACATCAAATAATGTTATGAGAGCATCATTCCTATTTATTCTTTTAAGTTGTTTTTTTTTCACAAGCAGGACTGAATGCTGGTATTTTATTTTAAACAGTCCAACTCCACTCTCAGCCGTGGCTCCCGTCTTCAGTGTTCAAGAAGCAGCGAGGCAGAGTTGGTTACCTGTGATTTAAACATAACAGAACAATGATTAAACAGTCATAAATATAAATGCCAGTGTTTCTTAGCCAGTACGCCTCACAAGGAATTTTCAGCTCTAACAGAGACAGAACAGACAGAGCAGAGAGAAGAGCACAAGGGTTAACTAAGCCTGTGGAAACAAACACTGTTAGGACGCACTGAGTTTCCTTTTCTCTTCTATACGTCGTATAGAGAAACTTTAGTGACATTACTTTCAATGTAATGTTATCATTGACAATAGATTTAATCCACTTAGGAAAAAGTTTTTAAAAAATAGTTCCCATGTAGGCTGCCATGTTGTGCAATGCACTCTGGGTAGTGCCATGTGGCTGCCTTGTTCTTTGTACCCATGTTTCTGCCATGAAACCTTTTCATTCTTCCACACAAGTTTAGTTTTAACAGAGGAAACAGTAACTGCATTGTAGACTGAGGCAAGCACATTCAGAAGTCTGTGGGAAGGAGAATAATGGAGCCACATGGCATCACTACCCAGAATGCATCACACAAAATGACAGCCTACACAGGAAACCATTTCAATTCCCTCCAATTTCAAACAAATACATTTCTGTATAAAACACATGGAAGACATTAATGTTAGTCTTATAAAGGCAATACGTCTTAACATGCAAGGCTCATTAAAAAAGAGAAAATAAACACTACAGATATTAACCAATCATTAATCACCTTTTTGGTCATTTAATTTGTAAATAGTTCTAAAGCAGTTAAGAAATGGTGCAGAAATCAACAAGTAACTGTTAGTTAGTCTAAAATAATGCAATTGCATCAATGCAAATAGTAAAAGATAAATCCGTCTACCTTGGCTGCATGTTGAGACTGGGAGCCATCTCCATCTGGAAACACAAGAGAAGCAGTTAAAACCACCAGTTCAGTTCAAAGCATTGCAAGTCAGTCAGCATTTGTAGAGATTAAGACAAATGAGGCAGAACAAGTTAAGAATGCCATCTAACTAATGTTCAACTGAAGTAGATGACTGAAATTATGATTAAAAATACACTGTTTTAGAGAGTAAAGCCAGGAGACATGCAGAAATACCAGTATGCAATCAGCCAACATTAATCCTACCTTTATTACAACCTAGTGTTTAAATCTTTAAAAAATCTACTTACTGGGAGAGGTTGTGTTGTCCAAAGATGTGGGAAAAAGGCTCTTCTAATTCCAGGTTGAGACGAGGCAAATGAAACAACGAACAGGTGGTTTGAAGTGACCCAGGAAGTAGTCAACCCCAACCACATGGTTTGGAGGGAAAACACTCTAACAGTATCAGTGACGATAGGGTTCAGAGGAGCTCCAACAGTTTAAAGGTGTTTGATTCACACAAACATTTGGGTTTGGGTGTAAGATTTGTAGATTTAAAATGGAAAAATATAAGTACAGGAAATACTTCTCAGCTCTAAGTTTGCAGTGAAAAACATGTTAAAAAGCCATCAATGACAAACAACTCAAACTCACCAAAGCATGGTCACATCTCCACCATAGAAAGCAGCTCCTGAGGCTTTCTCCATCTCCACACCTCTAACATGAGCTCTTTATATACTTCCTCATTGAACTCTGGTCTGCAAACAGGGGTGTTCATTCATGACCTCTGGCACCAAGAGAAGATGAAAACAGAAAACTTTACACTCAAACCACTCAAAAATGTTACATAAATGTTTGAATCCTCTTTTAAACAGAGCTGAAGTCTTAATATATTTGGTTTTGAAAGTTGCAAACAACTTTTAAAACATTGCATTCTCCCCCGCCTGAGAGTCACACTTGGTACAGTCCATTATGAAACTGGATGGTGCGTTCAGGTGAGCTTGGTCATCTGAAAACTGCCCAAAATTAGGACATGATCTTCTTCTCTGGATTAATTGAAGGTTGCAAACCAACATTAAAGGTGAAAATGCCACCAACTGTACAGGAGTCTTTAAATACTTTAAACACAGGCTGACGTGGACTTTAAGTTTCATTCTATTACAGTTTTTCTCAGTCGCTTTGGTACATTTCTCAGATCAGAATTGAAATTCTCAAAACTACTTGTTCAATCTTCACATCATTGTGTCACTTGTGCACATCAAAAAAGCAGTTTCTCATTTCTTTCAACAAGTTGCAAATGCTTTGGTACATCCATGCAAATGATTCTGTCCAATTCTCTGCTGTTTCCTTCATTATCAGTTGCTTATGTCATGTTGATCAAAATGTATGATCATGGGTCTCTGCTGAATAGTCTCACCCCCCACAACATTTAGGCATTAGTTCATCACATAAGTCTTCACATGCAAAATGGTTGAACATGTTGTCATAATAGCTACGTCAAGCATTAGACTTTTTTTTCCTAAATCTGTCCTGAATTGGTAAATTGGTCCCAGGTGAATCTTGACTTTCTCTAATGAGGGGAAATGTGTGAAGCATTAGATCAACCAATGATCAAGGAATTTGATTGAGGAGAATTTGATGATCGAGGAATTTTCTCAGCATGGAGATGAAAGTATATGATCATCAGCCACATACACAGATGACCCTTCTGGCTGCCGTGGATGCAGCGTGTGATGACACCACAGCAGAGGCTGGATAAGACGCTCTAAAAGGTTGTTTCCACGCTGCATTGCAAGAGAAGATAGTCGTTGTGATGTGGATGAGAATTTGTGGCCCAACAGACAGGAACATCAGGAGGTGAAGGAAGACTCCTACAGCACTGCATGTACAGTTTTCCCTAAGAAGACTGTCCTGTGTTCACATTTCAACTTTTGGTTTTTCTTTGTTCGTTTTTTCTTTGTGCTATGCAGAGCTGTTTTTTTCTTTCTGTATCACAATGACATCGTCAGTCAACAAATTTCAGTACAAACAGTAAAAGCAGAAATGTGAATCTTGTCCAGTCTCTCCCACATACTCTAAGGTGTAACTTACAATTTACAATAACTTTCATCAAAACTTTATCCATAGTTTACATCAGAACATCCTCCAGAGTACTCTGTTCTAGTGACAACATGACTAAGATATCTGACTGTCTTATCCGTACACAATGACACAAGGACTGTCATTCTGATGGACTGACATGTTCACTGACAGATATTTACTTTTGAGGGATGAACTAAGGATTTTGAGCAGGAGACTGGCTTTTGCAGGTAATCCATGGTGTTTTACTATTTGTACGAATTGTTTGAGAAATGCACTTACTGTTTCACAAATGTGGAGGATGATTGGAGAAATGTACCAAAGCGACTGAGAAAAACTGTAATCAAAACAATGATGAAGTAAAATCAAACAAATTTAATTAAACTCAAAAAAATAAAATGTAACTAAAGTCAAAATAAAATTAATTGGTCTCATCTTGTATCTTTTAAAGACAAAAACAGGTGACACCCTCTTCTGCCAACAGGAAGTGACACAAATGGGTCATTTCTGTATTCGTCTTAGTGTGTTGAACCGATCATTCTCTGATTTTGACCTGAACTCCTCAAAATCTGCCACAACCTCAATGTGTGTCATTCCTGAATGCCCCAGTGGCCATGGCAGCCATTTTGATCCTTTGATCCTTCGCCATCTGACAGGAAGTGGGTGTAACTCTCATATGAAACACCCGATTGCCTTGAAATGTCACATGAATGATCAGCATCTGCCTCTCTACAAATTTCAGTCTTCATTTCATGGACCTGCAGTAGCGCCCCCTGCAGTAACGTGCCATTATCACCTCCAAAATACAAATTCCAATCTTTTTATGGTTTTAGATGATTAATATTCCGTCCCTCATCACCTCTACATGTCCACCTCCACCTTTTACTGCCACCTACTGTTGAGGGGCAGTACTACATCATATACAAAGTGTACCATGCTGAATTTTTTTAACGTAATGACATTCAAATAAGGATCGCCTTGGTCTCTCTGCCGTGCTGCAGCACACTGCACGGGTTTGCCTACACCGCACTATTGCCACAAAGTTAAAGGCAGCATCTTGTCCCACTGACAGAATTCCAGCTCAGCTTTTCAGAGAGGTCTGGGAGACTACTGGGCTCAATGTTTTAGACATTGTTAACAGCAGCTTCACTTCTGGTGTCGTGCCTACATTTTGTAAACAAGCTGTTGTGGAGCCCCTTTTAAAAAAGCCCAGCCTAGATGAGCAGAGCCTGTCTAGCTACAGACCCCTGTCAAAGCTTCCGTCTCTGTCAAAGATTTGTCTTTGTTTGTCATTTTTGCAACAACACAATGTCATGGGCATTTTCCAGTCAGGTTATAAGTCATATAGCACAGAAACTGCACTTTTAAAGGTTTTTCATGACTTGTTTTTAATGGATGATTCTGGAAATGCAGCTGTTCTTTTGCTTTTAGATCTAACAGCATTTTTTTGACACAGTGGACCACTCAATTCTCTTGTCTCACTTGGAACACTGTGTGGTTGTCAGAGGAACCGTACTGGAGTGGTTCAGGTCCTACCTGGCCGATAGGTCCTGTACTGTAAAAGCTGGGGACTCCTTTTCCTCACAGGCCACTTTACATTGTGGAGTTCCCCAGGGCTCTTTTCTCAGACCAGTTCTTTTTTCTTTGTATCTGTTGCTGCTGGGTCAAATTTTTAGAAAACACAGGATATCGTACCATTTTTATGTGGACGATTCCCAAATCTGTCTGCCACTAAAAAAAATGAAGAATAATTCCCTGGCATCGTTGCTGAAATAACTGGATGACGTCAAGGCTTGGTTGGCGATGAACTTTTTAAACCTGAATGAGTCCAAAACAGAAATTGTGGTTTTTAAGCCAGGCACATCTGTGGATTTTAACTTGGACCGGGGCTCTCTCCAGCCTTTTATCAAGCCCAGAGCCGCCGACCTTGGCGTCATCATGGATGGAGATTCTAAGTTTGACAAGCAGATAAATGCCATGGTTAAATCAAGCAGCAACCTCCAGTCCTGAAAAATGAAGCCAATGCAGAAGTGCAAAAAATTGTTATACCGCGAGTGTCCACTTGAGGCTGGCTGCAGGGTGTGGAGGATGTCTGGAGAGGTAGAGATAAAAAAGTTCTACTAAAATGTGAGATGGCATCCATAGTGTGGAGTCTGACACTATAGTGGCAGTAAAAATATCAAAGAATGACTCGCCAGATTATTTTCAGTATGGTGAGTCGACACACATGGACATCCCTAGTTAATGAAGGAATATTTGTCAGAGTGCCTCAGATTTTTGGTTTTGACTGCCGTTTCTACTATGGACTATAACGGCAAATAATCCGCTGAATTACTCTTTACTTTTTTGCTGTTTTATATACATATTTATTTTCTGTGTGTGCTTTATTCTGTTCAGCTCGTTTCAGTATTCCTGCGGCACTTTGGAGACTTATTGTTGGTAAAATGTGTATAGAAATAAAGTTGGATTGGATTGGTTTGGTTGCGCCACACCCCGACCTGCACCGGGGTGCGAGGGCTTGCCTGCTTGCAGCCCTAGTTATCATCATTATTATTATTACTATAAGAAAGATGCCTGCTAACCTCTGACCTTTTCAATGACCCCTCGTTTGACCAGCTGGGACCTTCACTACTCTGTCTATTGCCTACAATAGCCAATGAGGGCCTGGGTTGAAGGGAAGGCCCCTCCTCTCGTGATGTCATCAGCCTTAGCCATATAAGGAGTGGTATGCTGCCAGTTCAATGAGAGTAATAAAAAGAGTAAATAATGTCTGCAGTGATGTAAATATGAGTGAATGTAAAATTCTTATTTCTATTTCTCAGCTGATTTATTAATTTAGTTTTTAATTATGGAGAAGGTCACAAAAACGCCGTATCTTTTATTTACTCCTCTATTTCTAACTGTGGTGGTGACTTTTGGACTGTGAATGGGGTTCAGTTTATTTTAGTATGCCTGGGTTGGTGTTTTTGACTGATTTTTCACAGATTAGTGAGAGTTTAACACACAAAAAAGTCATTATTATAACTGAAGTCGAACGTCTAAATTTACACAGAGAGAAAAATGAATTCTGTGTATTTGACCACAAAACAAAAATGCTTGAGTGAGTCTTTTTTAACACATACATACATTCATATTTCTGTGCTATTGTGATGTCTGTGCTGTTTGTTTTTATTTCTGTTACATTAACGAGAGCTTCGTTTCATCACAAACTGTAAGATGTTTTCATTATTTATCCTTGTTATATAAATCAGTGATACTCAGCGTGTGGCTCTAGAGCCTTCTGGCTCTGTCTTAATCTGAAATATTATCCCCCAGAAAACCTTAAATAAAGGGAAACTCTGACCTCAGAAACGATCCATTGCAGGTCACATCTCTGAAAATATCAGGCATTGAGCATATACAAAATTCAATCAGAGGAGGGGACAGACTAAAAAAGCTCTTACAAAGAGAGTCCTTCTGGATATATACTTTAAAAGCTACAAAATTCCCTGGTCTAAATGGGGAACTGGACTTCTCTCCTTTTTTATAGCTTTCTTATTGTTTTTCCTCGAATGTACTTTTTCTCAGTTAATTTGGTAACTGCTTAGAAAGAGCTTTTTTTGTGTGTGTGTCAATTCAGTAGAAAATGGTACAGATTCTTAATATAGATGTGTTTAATGCACTTAGACATCATTTAACTGATTGTTTTAACTGTGTAACCTTTGACTCTATCATGTGACTACTAGTAATCATGTGACCTGCTGAAAACCTTTAAAGGCAGCAGCTTGGCAGCCATTTTGTAACTGCCCTGATGAAGGCCTGTTAGGCTGAAACATGTTGGCATGTTTTTTATGACTCTGTAGCCCAATGCAAAGGCTTTTTATCTACAGTCCTTCTGAGTGCCTCAGACCTCTTAATAACTTTAAGTTGGATCCCCATATTGAAGAGCACCAGAGATACACTACATTTTTTCAAGCTTTTCTTTAAACTTTTCAAAACCCATGCAGCACTCCATGCAACCATTTTTTGACTGAGGTCACATTAATCTGTTTGTTCCCACACTCACACAGTTAGCTTTAATTGTCAACCTTTATTTTTGTCTGTATAATTCCTTTACCATTATTTGCAATTTTTTCCCCATTTTTATGCTACTTTTAATCCATTTTCACTGCCTTAAACCTGCTTTTGCCTCTTGTTTTTTCCACTTTTAGTCTATTTTTGCCATTTTTATCTGGGATTTTTCACTTTTTAACCAGTTTTTTGCCTCTTTTATCCTGCTTTCTGCATTTTTTCTCTTTTGTTGTAACTTTTTGCCCATTTAAAGGTGCAGTGTGTAAAACTGAATATCAACATCTAGAAGTGGGATCTAGATTGCATTTCTCTGCTGGAAACTGGCAACCAGTTGAATTTAACGTGTATCTGTGATGTCAATACAATAACTTTATTAATCCTTTTTTCCTCCATGTTACCATGGAAACATGTAAAAATCCAAGATGGCGGCCTCCGTGGAGGGGACCCTCCCTGTGTATGAATTAAAGGTTTATTCTGATTTGGTTTTTTTTTCAAAATAGCTGTTTTTGAATTTAGATGACTAAGCACTTATTTAGATAGACCGCTGCTTTATTTTACCAAGTTTGTTCAGCTAAATGCTACTAGGCTAAATATTACACACTGCACCTTTAAGCTAACTTTTGCCATGTAATGCCACCCTTTTCCCCATTTTTGAAACTTTTTGTTTATTTTTCTACCTCTTTGCTCATTTCAGTCACTTTAACATCACTTTTTGCCGTGTTTGCTGTTTTTTTTTGTTGTTTTTTGACAATTTTTGGCACATGTAACTCTTAGTAGCTTCTCACCCATTTTCCCACTAACTCTCCCCATTTGTTTTCACGTTTTACCCATTTGTTGTTTACCTTGCCCCTTTTTGCTGATTTTTGACCACTTTTGCACCCTTTTCGTTTTAATGCCACTCATCACCTCTCAGACTGTGGGTCCTATGAAGGTATTTTTCAACTAACTGGCTCTTTGCCAGAGGAGGGTTGAGTAACGTAGACATAAAGTATCTGAAACGTCTCTGATGTAGAGTTTAAAAGCCTTAAACTGAAGACTTCCAGCTGTTCCAGCCACATCTGAGCGTGCCTGTCATTCCCCTCTGTCGCCACATGAGGGCAGCAGAGAGTCAGAGTAGAATCAGCTGCATGGTAGAGAACAGAGAGATAAGTGTGGCTTAAGTGGTTTAATTAAACTCATCAAAGTCAAACAAAGAGGAGAAACATCTTTATCTCTGCTGATTATAACGAGGCATTCAATGAGAATCACTAACGAGCTGTAATGACGGTTTTTATCCAATCAGAGCTCTCATCATGAGGAGATCACCTCACATGGAGCTTCGACAGCTGCTGGATGTCACTTTTTAAAGAGCATCCTCTGTTTTATTTTTAGGTCTTTTCCACTGAACCGCTGCAGCAAAGACTGCAGGGATGGATGTGAGCCGTCCGGCTGCTGCAGTTTCACACAGAAAAAAACGTTTCCTGTTTTTCCCCTGAAGATAAACACCTTCTGGAGCTTCTCTCTTTACAGTCCTACCTTCACCCTCCAACTCTGACCCTAACATGATTAAATAACTGTCTTTGGTAAAGTTGTCAGTAAAATAAAATGATATTTAGGTTTGTGGGTTTAGTTGGTGGAGCAGCACTCATTTTAGCGCTCTAACTAAACATTGGCGTTCTTCACGTTCTTTCAGAGTTTAGGACGTTGATTTCCAACATTGCAGATGTTTGACCTGATTTCACTTCATCTTCCTCAGTCACTGATGATGGTGATGTTCTAAGTCAGGGACTCAACCCCAGCAGGGACCGGATTCTGAATCTGGGTCCAACCTGAGGGCCAAACAAGGCCAACATTTAACCACTAACTGTCAACCTCAGTTTCACCAGCAATGAATTATGGGAGAAAAAAAACCCTCAGCACTGACGATAAATGATTCTGAGATTTAAAACAGTAAAAATGGTACGTTTCAAGGCTCAAAATCCAAAATAAAAAATTCAAACTTATGAGCTCAAAAGGCATTTAAAGTCAAAATCATGTTTTTAAAAGGCAAATATACAAGAAGGAAAATTTAAATCATGAGTTTTAAAGGTCAGACATGAGATTAAAATCATGAAATTTTAAAGGTAAAAAAAGAGATAAATTTAAAAATCACTGTTTAAAAATGTCAAAAAAAAAAGAGTTTCACAGGTCAAAATATTATTTAAAATTTAGGATACAAAAGGCCAAATTATGAGATTAAAGTCAGAGCTGAAAAGGTCAGTGTTAGAGTTCAAAGGTCAAAATAATATTATTCCCCCAGAAAACTTTACAAAAGGAAACTTTTTGCCCCTTTGTCATAATTTTTTTGGGCACTTTTCCCCGTTTAATCTACCTTTGCCATTAAATACCACGTTCCCCTACTTTTTCCCATTTTTGCTTCTTCTTTTTGCCACTTTTTCCATTTTTGCCTCCGCCAAGGAGGTCATGTGATCGGGAGGGTTCGTTCGGTTGTTTGTAGCAACAAAACTCAAAAAGTTAGGGACCGTTTTTGATGACATTTTCAGGAAATGTCAGAATTGGCTTAAGGAAGAACTGATTCATTTTAGGACTGATCCGGATCACCGTCTTTTAAAGGATTCTTCACTATTGGGAGATAGAGCTGATGGCGGAGGTCTATGCTCTCCGAGTGCTTTTCTAGTTTGCTACTTTTATCCAATGTTTGCCCTTTTTCACCATTTTTTGCCACTTTTATCCCATTTTTGCCACTTTTTTCATCATTTTTTGCCCCTTTTCGTCCATTTAAGCTACCTTTTGCCATCAGATACCACTTGCTTCTTATTTTTTTGCCCAACTTGCAACTCCTTTCTGCCACTTTTTCACCATTTTTACCACTTTTATCCCATTTTTGCCCCTTTTCACCATTTTTTGCCACTTTTCATCCATTTAAGCAACGTTTTGCCATCAGATACCATTTGTTTCTTATTTTTTGCCCATCTTGCAACTTCTTTCTGCCACTTTTAATCCATTTTTCCCCTTTTCACGTTTTTTCCACTTTTATCCCATTTTTGCCACTTATTTTTGCCCCTTTTCACCATTTTTTTTGCCACTTTTCATCCATTTAAGCAACCTTTTGCCATCAGATACCCTTTGTTTATTTTTTTGCCCATCTTGCAACTTCTTGCTGCCACTTTTATTCCATTTTTGCCCTTTTTCACCATTTTTTTCCACTTTTGACTGATTTTTGCCCATTATAGTCACTTTTGACATTTTTTTGCCATGCATTTCCCCTTTTGAACCATTTTTTTGCAACCTGTAACGTATTTTTTGTCACTCCTCTCCCATTTTGCTACTTTTTGACCCTTAATTCATTTTTTTCTCCCCATTTCCCCCCTTTTTCGCTGCTTTTTGACCATTCTTTCCACCATTGACTTATTCTTATTGCTACTTCCAGCTGTTTTGCCACTCTTCACCTCTTAGATTGTGCTTCTCTCAAAGGTATTTTTTTTGGTTGAGTAACACTGTGCTGTGTTGTTTTGAAGTGTTACATCAGATCTGTACTCTCAGGATAGGCGTCACCATCTTTGGTGCATCAGCAGCTATCTAGTCAACGTGAGTTTCCTGCTAGATGATGGTCAGATCTGTTCTCTCAGGGTTAGCTCCACCAGCTCTGGTTTTTCAGTGAGCTACAGTATAAAGTCTCACACATGCATGCAGAACTTTCTCATGAGCACAGATCTCTGAGTGACTTTTATTCTGTTCATTCTGGAGCTCTTCTTCTGTCTGAGGAAAAACACACCTCTGAGAGAGTAAGGAAGCTCGATGATATTTATCATTCATGATTTAAACTCTGATCAGAAACATGGCTCTGACAGAAAACATCTCCTAAAACCACTGCTATCATGCTAAACATCAAAAACACTCCAGGAGTTAGTTTGGCCTGAGGGGAGACCAGACCAGAACCAAATCAACTATTTAGAGGATTCCTCTGCAGACGGATGAATTATTGATCATTTATTGGTCCTGATGGAGACCAATCCACACCTTTAGAGCTGTGATACTCAACCTGCTACACCAAAGAGCCAAAGAGTTTAAAATACCTTAGCCACAATCTAAGAGGTGAACAGTGGCAAAAACAGCTTCAAGTAGCAATAAAACTGGGTTAAAGGGGGAAAATGTGGTCCAAAAGCAGCAAAAAAGGGTTTAAAAGGGGTGAAAACGGGGAGAAAGAGTGGAAAATAGTCAGAAAGTAGCAAAAATGGGTGAGAAGTGACACAAAAAATGAGTGAAAAGGGACTAAAATTGGCAAAAAGCAGTCAAGCCTGGCAAAAATGGGCAAGAAAATAGGAAGCAAGTGGTATTAAATGGCTCAAATGGGCAGAAAGGGGCAAAAATTGTGAAAAGGACAAAAATGGGAAAAAGTGGCAAAAGAAGAGGCAAACTAGTAAAGCACTCAGAGAGCGCAGACCTCCGCCATCAGCCCTATCTCCTAACTAGAATGGCCGTCTGAGGCGGCAGACCCACGCCTAAGCAGCGCCACCGAGGAACCCACGCTCCCATTGATTACTATGGTGTTCAAAATTCAAAGTCCGACAAAAACCGAACTAGTGCGCGGACCATCACCAAAATCTAATCAATTCTTCCCTGTCACCATCCCAATATTCCATGAAAGTTTGGTGAAGATCCGACTTTCCGTTCTCGAGTTATCTTGTACACATACAAACGAAGAAACAAACAAAGATACGGACCAGACGGTGATCCGGATCACTTCCAAAATCTAATCAGTTCTTCCTGATGCTATTTCTGAAAATTTCATCAAAATCCGTCCGCAACTTCTTGAGTTATGTTGCTAACAAACAAACAAACAAACAAACAAACAAACAAACAAACAGACAAACAAACCCACCCGATCACATGACCTCCATGGTGGAGGTAAAATGGGAAAAAAAGAAACAAGTGGTATTTAACGGCAAAGAGTGGCTTAAATGGACTAAAAGTGGCAAAAATTGGGAAATTCTGTCAAAAAGACGTTGCTAAAATGGGGAAAAAAATTGAAAAAAAGGGATATTTAATGGCAAAAGGTAACTTAAATGGGCAAAAAGTGGCAAAAAAGGGCAAAAATGGGACAAAAGTGGAAAAAATGGGGGAAAAGTGGCAGAAAGAAGTTGCAAAAAAAGAAAAAGGGTATTTAATGTTAAAAGGTGGCTTAAACAGGATAAAAGTGGCGAAAATTGTGAAAGTTGCAAGAAAGTTTCCCTTTTTAAGGTTTTCTGGGGGAAAAATATTTCAGATTAAGACATAAAGAGCCAGACGTTGAGTATCACTGCTCTACAGCATTCATAGTTTTCTTTCTAACTTCCTCCTACAGCGAGGATTTCTACGTTTCTTTATCATCATGTTTGTATTCTAGCTCATGTCTGAAACCAGGGAACATGGCGGGTATGTGTGAGAAGTCACTGTCAGAATAAATCTGTGCAGCTGAGTGGTAGAAAGTTCCTACAGATCTACGTCTTGATGACGTTCTCTGTAGTCAGTCCAGATCCTCAGCTGATAGACTGTGTTTCTAGAAATGTTTGGATCCATAGTGGAGCGTTAATAAAGACACAGGACAAAGCTGTGCTGCAGTAGCTACCATCACTGGATGCTTCAAACCTCAGAGCTGAGAGAGTTCACTTAAAGATCCTGTAAGGTCAAACCCAGAGTCTGTGTCTGAACACTAGAAATGTCTGGCAGCTGCAAACGTGAAAACTCTGATATCTACATGGGACTGAGTTCTGGATTTAGACTGTTAGAAAGTTTTTCACCTCTTTCCTGGCTGGGTTTAATGTGGGCGGGGCCAATATGTGGGCTGGTGATGTCATCAGCCCTAGTTCTTGGAGTTTGTATCCACAGTTCAGTTTGGTTCTGGTTGGTTTTTCACTCTTTCTTCCTGGTTTCACAAGCACCTCATAAACTCACTGGGAGGCCGCCATGTTTTGGTCCACGCTGGTCATGTGACGTCACAGTTCCGCTCCATAGGAGCTCCTCTCTGTTGCCAGCAGTGAGTCTGGAGTTCGCTGTGTGTTGGTTTTGTCTCCCTGCTGTCATTCCTTCTAAGTTTTACCTCAATAAAACTCCCTACAAGTGACTGGATTCAGTGTATAGAGGAAGCGTGACAGGAGCTTTTCAAAATAAAAGCATTATGTACATACAAACGGAGTTGCTCCAAAGAAATGCTAAAGTGGACTTTTACTTTGAAAAGCATAAACTGGAAGTGCTTTCACACTGTGTTTACCTTTACCTTAACTGTGTGGAAACAGAAAGCTTCATAAAGAGTAGATGTTTGGAGAACAACTTTATTAAACAGATGCGTTTTAGCTCGTGGCCTTCATCTGGTTCATCAAAAAAAGATTTCAAACATTTTCTACCCACGTGGATGTAAATAGTCGCTACAACAAGGTAAATATGGCTCTGCATCCATCATTTTATCATCTAGATGGACAGATAACCGCTCATGGTGCAAATAAAAAATAGAAGAGACCTCAAATTTTAGAATCCTCCGTGTGTGAGACGTGCAGCATTAAGCCTGATTTATGCTTCTGCGTCGCGTTGACGGCGTAGCTACGTGTAGCCCTCTGCGTTGACGTGGACCCCTACGCCGCAGCCTGACACGCACCTCCAAAAAATCCTAACTACTCAGATGACTCAACATGCAGATATCTAGTGATCTAGTCAGATGCAATAACCTATTCAAGATGAACTTGTCTGATCATGCAGGTTCCTTTTAGGAGTTTATATTTACAGTTCAGTTTGGTTCTGTTGGATTTTCACTCGTTCCTCCTGGTTCTTAGAGTTTATATTTACAGTTCAGTTTGGTTCTGTTGGATTTTCACTCGTTCTTCCTGGTTCTAAGAGTTTATATTTACAGTTCAGTTTGGTTCTGTTGGATTTTCACTCGTTCTTCCTGGTTCTAAGAGTTTATATTTACAGTTCAGTTTGGTTCTGTTGGAGTTTCACTCGTTCTTCCTGGTTCTTAGAGTTTGTTTTTACAGTTCTGTTAACCTCCTCGGACTCCTGACAGCAGAAGTCAGATCCCAGGAGTGGATGTTTGCGGCTCACCTGCTGGTTTCCAATCAGCGTCACCTGAAGTCTCGGCTGTTTCCTGCTGAGTGAGAGCAGCACATTTAACAGTCCGTACAGAATACAACAGAAACAGAAACAAGGGTCGTACTTCAGCTTTATTGTTCTGAGAAAATCAATACCAAGTAAAAAATAAATTACTTCCTTGATTTTTTTTTTGGTGACCTGGTCCTGATCAGAGGTGTAGAGGGAAATCTGCTGACGGCCTCAGAAACACCAGAAACGTTTCTGTGCTTGGACTCTCAGTGAATAAACGAGGCACATATTCTCCCCTTCTCCAACAAATCAAACCAATTTGAACACAGAAAACCACTGAACTTGGACTGAAGGGAGCTGCTGAGTCTCTGGTTTCTGTATAAAAGTGAACAAAGAGCGGCGACAGATGGCAGCCAGTTTCTCTTAAAATATGTGAATGATAAATGTGACAAACGGAGGCAGATCAATCCAAAGACAATCAAACAAAAAGCAGAAGGAACCAGCTGTCCCATCTTAACATAAACTCATTTTTCTAATCTCTTTAATCGCCTCGTGTGCCTCCACAACACGACACAAAGCTTCTGAAATCAATCTCTACAATAAACAGAAACACATCAGCATGGAAAATAATCACACCAGCTGTTACCCGTGGTTTTTATGACCGTGGTTAAACCTCGGCAAACACTGACGAAGCTGCTCGGAGCTGTCACTGTAACTGTACGAGACACTGAAGAATAAAACTATAATGTTTATATGGAGCAGTTAAATGTGACAATGGCTTTATAAAAGTAAAAACAGGATACATCACTCTGAGAATGGAACAAAAACATGCAGAACGTGACATAAATAGCTTCTGTTCTCTTCATCTTAAATAATCTGAAGGAGAAGAGAGAGTGACGGTAAATAAAGACAAAGGTTTGGACTCGGATACTGCAGATCAGGCACAATCAGAACTGTGGAAGCACCACCTACAGGTAAGTCAGGCTACAATGGCTCCATTAGGATGTTGAACTGGACTACCTGGCTTGTCCCAGTATACAAGCTTGAACTGGTTTCACTCAGTCTGGCTGTCTATTTATCTCCAATAAAGCTCATGAAAATATGTTTATGTCAGTATATCTTAGCGTCCAGCAGACAAATAACTGGGGATCTTTGGTCCCTGTGACGATGATAGGAGTAATTATCAACATTTTCCTGTCATCCATGGCTACTGAAAACTACACTGGAAAATCAGAAGGAAGGATTTTAATTATGTGGTTAATAATGAAGCTGAAAGAAGGTAGACTGTGGACAGTTTAGCGACACAGTAAACACCTAACCAGCAGTCTGGGTAAATCTACCTGTGGACAGTTCTTAGTTGACGTGATACTGTATTCAACACAGAATCGAGTCGTGTGGATCCTTAGGCCTGCTGGTGAGAGCACCATCTGTTACCTAAAGCTGGGGAATCAGCTTGGTGCTTCCTGGCAGCAGAAGATAAGGTAACTTCAGCTGCAGGGAAGAGCCGACAGTAGGAGGGCAGCACTGAACTATCCACAGTGGACACTTTTTATTTGGAACTACTCCAAATGAACCACAATGGCTGGATTTTATAGTTTGAAGGTAGGGGTGGTTACATTTGAGTTCATCAGTAAGAGGACTAAAAGTGATCAATCATCAGTTGGTAAGGCTTCTACACAGTTTTAATGCGGTGTCTAGTTACTGACTGCTGATAGGCTATTTGTCGTAACAATTTCCTGGTGTTTTCTGAGAAGATGTAATTTGGTTGTTGCAAGCCAAGATATGGTAGTAGCTAATATGAGGGCTAACCTGGAGCTAACATGAAGCTAACTGTAAATTTGTTAAAAACAAGCGAATATGGTGCAGCTGACTGCTAATCACATGTGTCTTTCAGTTTGTTTCAATAACTTACATGCAGCTAAATAAAACAATGACTTTTCCATCATTACTGTCGGGTGTCTACTGTCTCAGACTTGGGTCAGGTTTGGACAGAAATATGTGACCCCAGCCCTGCTCTAGTGCAGCCATGATGCTGGATCACAACATTTGTGTTTTTCCGTGTTTTCACTGCTGTTAATGCAGGTTATTTATTTATCACATGTGGCCACCTAAACAGGGCTGTCCAGACTTATTCCAATGAGGGCCACACACACATATATATATATATATATATATATATATATGTATATATATATATAAAGGACGGAGGGGTCGCTTTCATATGCCTCCCCTTGAGGATATTAAAGGTAGTAATACCAATCTAAGACATGCTCATTGGGCCGCAGATAGCCTAGCTGTTAGCTTGCGCCCCATGAAGCCCGGGTCAAGTCTGGCGTGTGGCCTCTTTCACGCATGTCTTACCCTGACTCGCTCATCTCTGTTTCTGCCTCTATCAACTGTTCTCTTCTATAAAATAAAGGCATAAAAAACAAAAATACATTAAAAAAAAACATGCTAGTAATTGGGTATGCTTAAATGGATAGTTTATGGCCGAAAAGGCAAATAGACAATCTATTTAAGGATTTTGGGATGGCCAATCAGATTTTAAGGTGCCCTGGTTGGCCCTGACTATCACTGCTTTTGGAGTGCCTCTAGTATTTCTATATGCTGCATGAATCAAGATATTGTTATTATTTTGGTTGGAAATATGTTTACTATTTAAAATGTCCTAAAAAAAACATCATTAAATTTGACATGTCAAAATGTTTGTCTACAGAATTAGCATGGCAGCACCACCCTGTGATAAAACTAAGCAGTACAATACAGTAAGCACCAGCTTTATGATCTGATATGGGCCATTTTCACTTTATTTATAGAATTTGCCAATCAAATATAGACAATAGGCCGCATCTGGCCCTTGAGCCATAGTTTGCACATCTGTGATCTAAAGCATATGTCCTGTGGTTGTTCTACATGGCTCGAGTTCTGGAGGACTGCTGGTCATTTTGGCTAAAGACACAAAAGTCTGTCATAAACTCTGACTGGGATAAACAGGGCAGACAGTAGAAGTAAGAATGGATGGTCATTTTCTCTGAGTCCCTACAAAAACTGGTTAAAGAGTGCCAAATCACTACAAATAGCTGTTTCATTTTTGTTCTATTCCACCAAACTTTTCACATTCACAGTTCTCCCATTCCCATCTAATCACACCTTAAAGTCTTAAATCCCACCTGAGAGCTCAGGTATTTTCTCATCATGATGTGCCTGATCTGCAGCCACAACGTCAGAAGTGAAGCGACTGAATTCAGTCTGTGTATCGCCAACCAAAGAACATAAAACTCTGTCAGTGTTCCTGACTGACTGAGCCGTCACGTGTCTCTTTGTTTAAATGCTATATTGAACTTCTATCATTCTTTATGCCCAAATTTCTTCCATAAAATTCCGGCACCGTTAGGAGGCACTTAACCGACTTAGTAAATAATAAAAATCTGAAACAGGATTGGCTACTTTTCTCCAATTGTATGAGGATAAAAAAGAAATCTGATCACAGAGAGAGCTGAAGAGTAAACAGTTTTGGGAGAAAAAAATAAAAAATTGAAATATAAAATTTAGATTTAATTAAACAAAAACAAAACAACATCAAACTTAGCATAGATGAGTTAAAATAGTCCCCACCCCGGCCCCTCTACGATGTCCATAAGAAATCCTCTACATCAGGCACTTGTTGATTAGTCCATGACGACTCCGCACCGCCCAATCAGAAACCACGAGCAGCCCTCCGTCCACCAATCACGCCTCTTCTCATTGAATGAGTCCTCTCTTTAGCCTCCTCTTTGGCCCCAGTTGGTCCTCGTCTTCCTTTACGCTCCGGACGCTGCGGTAGGCGCCGGGAGAGATCACTTCCGCGTCGTCCTGGAGGAGCTCGGGGTCGCCGGGCGCCACCGGCCGCGGAGCTGGGTAGTTAGGCTGGTAGTATCGGTACGGGTCGTCCTCCTCTACCTCGCCGTAGTTCTGGAAGACGTTGGGCGGCAGTTGGACTGCGGACATAACGCCTCGGTCAGTCACATCCTCACCCTCTGTGGCGACAACCAAACCAGGCGGCGAGCGAAGCCAGAGCGCCGAAACAAAGATGGCCGAGCCCACCAACCACCACAGGAAGTAAGAGTTTTGGATTGTTTTAGAGGGGTTTGATTGGGTTAGAAAGGAAAAGGGGGCGGGAGAAGGAGGAGGGAGCGAGAGACACATGGACAAGAGTTAACAACAACAGTTACCGGGGGTTACTGAGTCAGGGTTACCATGGTTACCAAGGTCACAGATTAAAGCAGAACAAGAAGGAAGGGTTAAAACCTGCTGATTAAAATCTGATGAGTTAAATCTGAGGGTGTCTTTGAGTTTTATCAGGCAGTGATTAGACATGTTATCTTTAAGGCACTGTTTTTAAGGTATTTAAATATTTACGTTCCAAACATCGTGCAAAATTCAAATGTTATTGTGCGTTAAAGCCCTGCCATATTTTATTCTGTTAAAAGAGTTTAAAAGAAGTCTGTGAAGGCCGTGGTTTAAAAAAGAGGAACTGGATTCTGGTAATCTAGAAGAAAAAGAAGAGGATGATGGCGTCAGTGTGAAGTCATGATGGAACCTAAACCTAGACCATGATGTGGGCGGAGCCATAGTTGTCTTTTGTTGACTTTTTCATGATGCTCTCACTAACGGAGTGTAGCTCTTTAGAAAAACATGATTCAGGTTTGTATTTTGTGTTGTAAAATTCAAACGTGAGCAAAACATGAATAGAGGCATAAAAAGCCCAATAAACTTCTCTTAAAACACCTGCCATGTGCACAGTTTTAAAGTTAGCCAATGACCCGCCCACTAAAATGATTTAGAGGTCGAATGTGCCATCAGCGTTTGGGCAGATGAACAGGGTGCATTCAAGTATTCAGACCTTTTTTTGCAGCCTGAAACATTTATTTTCAGTCTCTTTCAGTGATCTATAGTCAGTGCCCCATAACCACAAAGTGAACAGAATTTTAGACATTTTTGCTAGTTTTTATCTTTGCCTGTCCACAAACCTGCCTCTGAGCCTCACAGCTCCTCTGACCTTTGACCCTTGGTTTCTGATATCATTGTCAGCTCTGAGGCCTTCTATAGAGAGGTGTGAGTCTTTAGAACAGGGGTGTCAAACTCAATCACAGAAGGGGCCAGATCTGAATGAAGGTCTAACCTGAGGGCCTGTAGTGCCACATTATGTAATAACGCTGCATTATGTAATAATGTAATATATTTTCAATTCATTATGTAATAACATTTTGTAAGCCACTAAGTGATTAGGGTTAGGGCAAGGTAGTAGGGTATACCCCGGAGCCCACCTTAAGTCCTATGGTTAAGGTTAGGTGTTTAGTCTAGAGCCCTGAAGGGGGGTTAGGTTTAGGCATAAGTCACTAAGCGGTTAGAGTTAGGGCAAGGTAGTTGGGTAGGGCATACCCTGGAGCCCACACTAAGTCCTATGGTTAGGGTTATTACATAATGTGGTGTTATTACATAATATGGTGCTACAGGGCCTAACAGGGTCCACATTTAACCAAACTGTTAACCTCATTTTCACCAGTAATAAAATATGGGAAAAACTAGCACTGATAATAAAGGATTTTTATTTTTAAAAAGTCAAAACAATCAGTTAAAAGGCTCAAAATCTGAGATAAAAAGTCAAACTTATTAGTTCAAAAGGTCAAAACACAAATGCTTTTAAAAGGCAAATATATTAAAAAAAAAGTCACATCCATGTTTTTAAGGCAAAAATATGACTTAAAATTTAAAATGGTGCAACTAAAAGGCCAAAATATGAGATAAAGGTCAGAATAAAAATGAAAACACAAATGTATTTACTTTCTCACATTTCTTTTTCTCTATTTTTTTCCCCTTATTTTTTCACTTAAGAATACCTGATATCATCAAGGTTAATTTCACATTTTTAAACTGGAGGAAATCTGCAGACCTCATATTTTAGGGACAGTTATATAAGAAGAGGATGTGATCTAGGGTGTAACTGTACCATGGGCCGGATTTGGCCCCCGGGCCTTGAGTTTGACACCCTCCAATCAGGTTAATGTAGCACAGGTGGACTCCAATCAAGGTGGAGGAACATAAAGGCTCTGAATACTGATGTCAGTGTGAGATTTCAATTTTTCATTTTTAATAAATTTACAAAAATGTCTTAAATTGTGTCTTCACTTTGTCATGATGGGGTACTGAGTGTAGATTAATGAGAATAAAAATTATGTTCATCGACTGTAGCACCATGCTGTGAGATAGGAAAATACATTTTTCCTGAATGTTCTGTGAAACCGTCTCTCAGCTCATTTAATCTGATTATTGACTACTTTTTCGACAGATGAACATGTTTGATGAACAGGACTGCCTACAAAGTTTGGGACTTGATGAAGAAGACAACTGTCCTGCAGCAGCTGAAGCCTGTGTTATGGCAGCATGCTACCTGCAGCACGGTTCATTGTACCTTATTTCATTATTTTGATGCACGGTGCAGGAAGCTTAACCCGCAATTTCCACATAGGACGACTGCGCCGTGCACCGGAGCGCCGCAGGTTTGCTCCAACCGAAGGCGAGTGACCTCGACCACTGGAAGTGAGTCCAGAGCGCTGTGCTGTGGCGCGCAGCCCTGATCAGCAGGAAGAGGTCACGCTTCCTCCACTGGGTGAGTAGGTTAGGAAGTTCAAAAGGTTAATGTTCGCTTAAAGGATCTGTGGTTTTATGGATAATTCTTTGGCTAAATATCAAAGAATTATCCATAAAACGCCTGTGACTTCCTGTTTGGTACCTCCTGATCGATGGGTATTGATGCGGTTTGGCAGCAGCCAGCGCTGAAAATAGACCTGCAGCGCGTCCTGAACGAAGTGGAGCGAAGTGTCACTCCAGGCACGTGCGGCTTCCGGTCTGGAGCGCCAGCTGTGGAAAAGCTCCGATAGACTGGAGAGGGAGCGTGTGCTCCGCAGTACGATTCGCCGGCGTTTTCACGGCGTTCGCTGTATGTGGAAACTGGAGGTTATTTTCCCTTTCAAAAACTGATGCATATTTCTCCAGAGCCTGCAGGACTGTGTCCATAAGCTAAAACGTTACTGATTTTCTGTTTTTTGAGAAACATAGAACCGGGTCTTTTCAGCCCAAATGATGCTGGCCCCGCCCCTTTTACCGTATAGTTGAACAGGAGTCTGAATCCAGTGGTCAGCAAATTAATCATAAAGGACAAATAATAAGTGTATATGAGCCTCTGTTCAGACTCAGACTGGACTGATGAGCTGATCATGTGACCAATGATGTCATAAGCTGACATCACCACATAGATGTGGGTATTTTAACCAAGTTAGAGGGAGCTTAACGTTTAAAACACAGTTAATTGGTTAGTTTAGTGTGAATAATCTGTAAACAGTCAGGCAGACTTCAGTTGAACACGTTAGCGGTCCAAAGACACAGCGCTCTTCTTCTTCTCTCCTTCATAATTCAGGATAGAAAACCTAAAATTATGGTTTTTAAAATGTTTGAGGCATAAAATGTGACACGATAGCGTTCCCACCGCTGTGTCTATCCATTAAACTAATGAGCATGTCTTTGGACCAGTTAAAGGTTTTTAAGGATGACATCATCAAAGGCAGAGGAGGGAGTGTTGGTGAAGCCGGGGATGTTGGGGGCTTCATTTAGCCAAGAGTAGACCTTAGTTGGCAACTCTGGGAAAGTTCAGAAGAACTTCTCCAAAAGCTCCAGGTGTGAAAGCAGCCTAGATGTAGGTAGGAGGAGCCAAGGCTGGGTCTGCAGCGACGCCTCCTGCAGCAGCGTCAGCAGCAGTTATGGCTCCCTGCTGTCGTCTGTTTTTGAACGCAGCTCAGTGATCGTTAAAATACTGAACTGGTGGCCACCAGGAAGAAATGAGTGGTTTTCAGGCAGACAGGAGGAGAAGACAGACAAACACAAAGACAGAGGATTCATTACTGCATGCAGACGTTACTCACATGGCGAGGCTGCAGGCTGCGAGCTGCACAGCGCCCTCTAGGCTGCTGTTAGACCTTCAACCTCAACACATCATGGGTTAACAGGATCATGCATTGGTAGGTGAACCATGGTGGGTTTTCCTCTCATACAGCTCATTTTAGAGCGATAACAGTGGTTACAAAGATGTGTGTGTGTTTGGATGTGATGCTGCATCGACTTTATAACTGTTACATTTTAATTTCCCATGAGTCTTTGCCTGTGAAGGCTGAGAAAACGCAGTCTGCTGCAGATCAAATTAACATGTTGCTGATACAAAAGCTGGTAGCGACACACCTGCAGCGTTTTTTTTTTAACAATCCAATTATTTTATTTTTTTTTTCAGTGAAATAAAAGACAGAAAACCGTCCATGGTTCATTTTCAGATATTTAACCCACAACCACATTTCTGAGTGATTCACTGAAATCAACAATCATTCATGTGTCGTTAGGATGCAGAATTCAGTCTGTAGTCCTGTGGTTTTAAGAACATGCAGATTTAACCAGCTTCTACAGGGAGGGAAGACAGACTTAAAGGGCTATTTCACCCAAACCACCTCTGATATCATCTCCTTCTGTGTGGACTAGTTAAGGCTTTATAGCAGGGGAGTCAAACTCAATCACAGCAAGGACCGGATTCTGGATTCAGGACTAATCTGAGGGCCTAACAGGGTCACCTTTTTAACCATAAACTGTCAACCTCATTTCACCAGAAACAAAATATGAAAAAAAAAAAAAAAATTGCACCAATGATAAATGATTTTGAGGTAAAAAAAAAAAAGTAAAAAAGATAAGTTTAAAGACTGTGACGTTGCAGCCGGGTTTAAATCTGGCTGAACTGGTGTAGTCTGAGCCGGCCTTCAGGTAGCTTTAGTTGGGGTGGTGGCTGGCCCAATGGCCCAGTGCGGATTAGCCACGCCCACCACCCCTCTTTTGTTTGTTTTTGCCAGCGCTTACAGCTCCCCTTTGTTTCATTGATTTGAGTTTGAACTGATTTGATTATTAATCATAAATAAAGCTTGGATTTAGTTATTGACACTCAGTTCACTTGTTTGTATTTGCTCAGGTCTCTCTTTTGTTGGAGCCGTATTTATTGATAGTTAACGTAAGAGGCCCTAACAAGTATCAGGAAGTCTAACCATGGAGTCTTTAGTTTTAAATAGGAAGGAGCTTGTTGTTGGTGATGCTGTCTAACCTTAGAACAAAGAGGGCGGGGCTTGATCTCATGCTTCAGTCTCTTTGAGTGATTTGGGTGGTGTGGCCCTTTAAGGCGCCTCTTTTAGGCAAGATAAACTAAAAAATGTTCCTTTATGTTGAAATGTTGTTTGGATTTTAGACTCACCCAAACAAGCTGAGAGTATTAGATAATGTGGTAGAGTAGAATAAGTCATATCAGGTGGAGAGAATTCTGGATCCTAACAGCGACTGTATTTGAAGGCGTTTCACCTTTAAATACACGAGTATGTGATGAATGACTGGAGCGACATGCAGCCTGTTTGACTCATGGCGGCTTTTCACGGTGAAAAGAAGCCGACTGAATCAAACGCTCCACTTGTTGACCTTCAAACCAAAAAGACGGTCTCCACTCTGAAGAGCTTTCATGCTCGCTTTAACACTTCACACATCTTTGAACAAGCTCAGGGGTTCAAAGTCACAGATTTCTCTTTGTAAGGAACAGTCATGAAATAGGAGTGGAGGCTGTTTAACTGGGATTAATGCTACATTTATCATCTCAGTTATTTAGAACATCACTCCTCTAATACTGCTGGTAAAAGTCACTGTTTGACTTTAATGCTTCATCATTTATGAGGATAAAAACACTGATGTTAAAGGTACTGTGTAACGCTTTAGAAAATCACTGTTATTAAAGACACAGCTGATAAAACCATCCTGAATAACCTTATTATTCTGGAAAACAACCTGAAACTTAAAGGTGCAATACCTAGATTTTTTCCTCTAAAATGTCCGATTTAATACCAAAATCACTACTCCTACATCATCTACAGGGGAGTCTAAAAAAACAGAATATCATGCAGAAAAAATACTTTTCCTGTCAGTGGAACTTCCATATATTCTAGATTCATCTCATACAGTGAAATACTTCAGCACTTATTTAGTTTAAATCTTCATGATAATGACTTACAGCTCATGACATTTAAAATCCACTGTCTCTAAATATTAGAATATCACTGAACTCCTGTCCTTAAATGATTTATCACACAGAAATGATGACCTTGTAGAAAATTCTGCTCTTTTAGGATTCTTAATGGGGGTCAGGTCAGACCAGTTGGCTGACCAATCAAACCCAGTTATACCAAGGTCAGTAAACCAGTTTCTGGTAGTTCTAGCTTCACAGTGGGACCGTGAAAAGCAGTGACTTCTGTGGCTTACCCTCCTTGAATCTGCTGTGATCCAGTCTCTGAGAACAGCTTGACCTTTAACCAGTGACCTTCTGTGACTTAGGCCGGCCACGCACTAGACGATTTTTTAATCTGAAACGCTTTTAAAACCGTGAGAGACCACAGACGTCAGGACAATTTCCAAAGATTTTTCATCTTTAATCCTCTGAACGCACACACTAGACGACTCAGCCAGACTGTCAGATCACTGGAGACCACACACCTGCCGACCTGCCTAAGACCTTGCGTGATCACGTGACTTCAGAAAAAACAAAACAAAACATGGATGTCTTGCTGTCTCTCCACAACAGGCTGTCCTGGCGTGTGTTACAGGTGCAGCAACAATCAAAAAACACGGGAAAGACTCAGGACGAAATCCTGGCTGGAATTAAGGTACTGTTGTGTTCATGGTTGTGAGCGGTGAAAGTACGTGTGATTCGTCTGGTGACGCGACCGGTCTGCTTGCTCTCATGGTTGTTGCAGCGACACTACGACCTAGAATTGTAAACATCAAAAATGTTTGATATTTATGATTCGGGGTCTGGGAGGCTATGAGGCGATTTGTAGTAGTAAATTAATCGTGTTGACACCACACACATGCAGACTACTCAGACAAATAATCGTTTGTGACGAGGCTCCAGTCGGGATACGCCCCCACGATCGTCGGGGGAGTCAAACCTTGGCTAAAATCGGGCTTAAAATCCTGTAGTGTGTGGCCGGCCTTACCCTCCTTAAATATCTCTGATACAGCCTGACCTTTCACCTTTGACCTACTGTGGCTTACCCTCCTTGAGGAGGGATTCAATGATTGTCTCCTGGATGAAAATATCACTCATATGAGATGAATCTAGAACATGTAAATTCAACTTTCTGAAGTACATCGTGGAAAATGAACATCTACATGTTCTATTTGTTGAAATGCTCCTGTATAATGTTTTAATATCTATTGTGGAGTATTTACAGTACATTCACTTAAACATTTCTAACAATTTTCAAAGTGAGACAAATGTTTCATTTTAAAGCGCCATGACAAAGATGTATTCAATGAAATGGCAGATATTCCATTAAAGACTGTGTGGGCTGCTACAGGAAGCTGCTATTTAAAATTAACACAAACTCAGTCTCATGTGTAATGAGATAATCACATTAAAGACTGCCATCACATATCCAGATGCCACTGAAAGGCTTAGAAAGGTCTTAAAGTCTACAGTTGTGCCACTGTTGAACTTTTGGACAGCTACCTTTATTCTCAAAATGGAAAAACTTCTATTTTTGAACATATGAAGTTATTTTAAAGGCAGTTCTCTAAAACTTCAGTTTTTGTACTTTTAGAGCTGAAAATACACACACACATCTAAACTATCATTATTCTCTGCATATTCACCTGAATCACAGCATTGTCCAGTATACCTGCAGTAACAATCACTGAAGCGTTCCTGTTACGTAGCTTCACACTGTTCCTTTAAATCATCTTTTACTGATTTTACAGATGAGTTTTAACCCTCTCTGTCATATCCATCACTGTTTCTACGTACCTCCAACATTGTAGCCCACACAAGAGTTCTGGTCACAGTACCCTGGAGGTCCAGCAGCGCCCACAGGTCCAGGAACCCCAGGTCGACCTGGGGTTCCAGGATTCCCGGGTCGGCCTGTGGGACCCTGACTGCCAGGTCTGCCCTGCCCCTGAGGACCTGGATAGTAGGAGAAGACCTCGTAAAATGACTGGAAGGATGAAGTCTTTGAGGACTGGTGTGATCAGGCTCAGTATGGTTTTATTTACCAGGGGGTCCTGGAGGTCCTCTTGGTCCTTGGACTCCAACACCTTGAGATCCTTTCTCTCCTTTCTCTCCTGGTTGGCCTGAACAGATAAAACAGCTCTAAATCAGTCCCACTGAGACACAAAGATCTTGTTTCTATGTCCTTGTCAGTGTCAGAGCAGGATGGTTTCTCCCTCAGACCAACGTGAAACCAGGCTGACACCTCATTCATGTGATTCTGGATTTTAAATCCTGCTCTGTGACCTGATTTTCAGTCTGTGACTGTTCTTAAACCACTCCTCTTCACCTCTCTCTCCCGGCTGCCCGTTCTGTCCATTCTGTCCTGGGAAACCGGGTCTCCCTGGGGGTCCCTGCTCTCCCTGAGCTCCTGGAGCTCCCTGCCTGCCGGGCTCTCCGGGGGGTCCTGGGACAGTGCGGATGGATATGGGCGGACTTGGAGCATTGCTCAGGATTGAGCTGTAGCGAGACATGTGACCTGAAAGAAGAAGATTTCCAAAGAGGTGGAGTTAAAGCGGACGGATCACAGAGGCAGCGCCGCGTCTGTCCTGGTTAATCTGCTCGTGTTTTGACTCACTCTGAATGAGCTGCTCGCACACCTGACGGGCGATGGCCTCGACCGCAGCTGTGGACTGGACGTCACCCTGCAGAACACGAGCACAGCTAACAATGAAAACTGTTTCGCTTCCGTTCTCAGATTTTCCCCTCAAGATGTCATGTGGGGAGTTAGCCCCGCCCCCAGGTGTGGTTGGCCCTGCCCACTAGAAAGAAAGTTCTGCCCTGCTCTCCTGAGCTGGCAGCTGAGAGGAGGATCAGGAGTGCCACATCCATTTCCTGAGAGGGGTGTGGTCAGGGGCGGAGCCAGTCAGCTCATTAACATTTAAAGCCACAGACACAGAAACAGCTGGTTCTGAGCAGGGCTGAAACAGAGGGGGCTTTAGACATGCAGAAATCCAATACTGGAGTGTTTTTACAGCAACAAACTTCACAGGCATGTTTTAGAGACTTCTGAGACCTATATAAACTCGTCTTAAAGGGTCAAATATGTCCCGTTTAAGACTCAACTCTGTTTGAAATCCTGCAAAGATGCCGCTGAATTTTTACTCAAAGAAGAAACAAAACAAACAAACTGCTTCTACAGTTAAGAAGATATACTAGATCCTGCTGTGTTAACGTGGAATACCAGCATCACTGTACAGCAGAGATGATTAATCTATCATTGTTCACTAAACGAAGGACACTCACCCGTTCACCCTTCTCTCCTTTGCCTCCAGGAGGACCCTTAAAAGACAAAGATCAATGAAAATGAAGACAAAACCTTAAAAACCCCGAAATATCACTGTTGCTATCTGACTTAAAGAAAACACAACATCGAAGATTCTGCCATCCAGCTGTGACTCAGGAATATGGATGTTAAGGTGCATGTGGGTACAGGGGAGCTGGGGGGGGGGTTAGAGCCCTGAATCTCTGAGGTTGGTAAAATGAGGGTCTCTGCTCAGTGTTCTGATGGATAAATGCAAATGACCCTCTTAATCACAACATGGACGTTTCAGTTTTCCAAACTTCTAAGAGATTCTCCAGGCTGATTATATGTGTATATATAATATAAATAATAATATATAGAATAGAATAAAACCTTTAACAGAGTTTTAAATATTAACATTTTTACAGGTAAATCTGTCTGAAACTCCACATTTCTGGTTTTAATGAACAGCTCCAGTTGCTCTTTGGGGCCAAATTTCTACCGTTATATAAATCAAACACACATCAGACAGATTCTGATCCTTTTTAGGAGACAGAGGTGGAGCGACTGATCTTTAATGCTGTTTCATGGTTTTAGAACAATAGAGACTTTGACAACAACACGATTTTAAAAGGGTGATCTTTGGGTCCATCTTTTAGCCTGATCGCTGTTTTTGTCACATTAGATCAAAATTTTCAGCTCAGTTTGTTTGGAAAAAAAGAGTTTATGACTAACTAAAGAGAAAAACATTCTGAGGATTCCCTTTGGATCCTCCAGAGTCTGGATTAATCCCTGGATATGAAACATTCCTGCAGTTCCTCTATTAGAAAGCTGGATTTTTATGGGAATATCCGACACTGACATGGACAGGACGACCTCCTGCTCTGGAGCAGAATGATGGCGGGTTGGTGGACAGACTCACCGGTGGTCCCAGCTGTCCTTGTTTTCCTGGAGGACCTGTGTTTCCCGGGGCTCCTGGAGCTCCTGGGGTCCCCTAAGGAGACAAAGACAGAATAATATCACCCTGGGATTTTATGCTAACATTAATTATTCCTTTCCCGACATGTGAACATATATTCTGGATGGTGTGAGAATAGTCTCCATGTTTTTATCTGGCTACTCCTAGAAAAGCTTCCTGTTAGGGAGCCAGCGCCAACATCAGAGTGAAGACTACAGAAACTGAGAGAAGTCTTTCTGCACGGTTCCTGCACCTTTCAGCACTTTCAAGGTGCATCTTTAAGCTTTTCCAACACCTTACCACCCAGTGGTGGTATTTTATCGCATTCTTACAAATGCAGCCCTGAAACTGATGTTTTATGATGGATCGTTGATTTTCCAGGGTTTACTCTTGATCCACGGTTCATGAGTGGACAAACTCCTTCCAGGATGTTCATCGTTGGTGTTCAGTGAGGAGACACGAGACTAAAAGTGATCGAAATATTTAACAAAACAGCAGGCTTGATCTTGGTGAGTTTCTAGACCTGCCATGAAACAGGAAGTAGTCTTTATCTCAGCTGTTCACGCTCTAATCTGATCCAGACTTTATACAGTTATCCAGGGAAGTATTTCATGACAGCATAGTGCCCCCTAGTGGTAACAGGAAATGTTTGTCCTCTAGAGTGTGAACCAGAATCTGTGATTCTGAGTCACAGGGTGAAATCCGAGTATGTTATTGCCGTTAAACTGGCCTGTGCTACTTTGACATTATTGAACAAGCCGTTGGATTTATCTTGGGTTGAGGACGCTCCTGCTGCAAACATAAACACTGTGAAGTAGAGAGACGATGTCACTGCCATTAGAGTCTGAAGATTCAGATCTGCTGCCGTCACTTTAATAGAAAATTGCCTGTTAGCTGTTTAAAGAGAGAGCCAAGGAAAGGCTAGCAAACTGGAGCGTATTTGTGTTTCACTTACGATAGTTCCTGCTGGACCCGTTCTGCCTGGTGGTCCGTCTTTGCCTGGAAGTCCCTGAGGAGGAGATGGACGTAGAGGATATATGGACAAGAATAAGAACATGGATCATCTACATTAATGCTAGTAGCATGATTATGATGGAGGGATATACAAATGTTCTCTGTCATCCCCAAACTTAAAATGATGGTGTTACAGCAGCATGTTATTAAAGTGAAGCAAACACCTTTAAAAGCATGCAGTGTAAATAAATCTCAAAAGCACTAATCTCTGTAGTTTCTGTTTATTAACAGGAAGATTCTTGGAGGTTTAACCTGCAGCTTTAGAGTTTTACTGAAAAGAGGCATCAGTGTCAACATTAACACTTAAGACTCGACTCACTCGGACTCCTGCTGGTCCTTCTCGTCCCTGGGTTCCAGGTCTGCCAGGAATGCCCTGAAACACGAAACACAGAGGTCTCTGAGTGGAACTGCACTACGATGAAACACACAAGTACACGGCTAGCTCAGTCTTGTTGTAACCCTGATATCTGCTGAAAATAAGAGTTTTTCCATTTAAAGAGAGGAGCATTTATGGGGCTAAAGTCATTCTATCCAACAGAATTTTCTGCTGCAAACTACGGTGGCCGAGAGGTCTCGCACGACTGCAAATTCAAAACGCTTTGCAAAAAGAAAAAACACAACAACATTTGAGAAAAACACAAAAACAAAAGTTCACAACACAAATACAAAAACTTGCTGCAGCGCATGAATACAAACACTCAGCGCTGTGCATGGATAAAAAAACTCGGCACAGCGCGGAGGCAAACAGATTCCACAACAGCACAAAAATACAACAACTTGGCGCAGCAGATGCAAATAAAAACTCACAATGGAAATGGGGCCGTTACTAGGGACGGACCGATTCCATCAAAGCGGGAACCACTGAAGGCTCTGGATACAACGGCCATGACACCGACACTCACAACCACAACGCAAACTAACTGAAGACACGCTTGGATCGAGTAATTAAAGTAAGTAAACACTGTTCACTCATCAGCTCCACTTCTTGCACATTTTATTTTGTAATCAATAAGTTTTAGAAGTAATTTTAACCGGCAAACAGCGCAGACAGCTATGTTTGGGGTCTGATGTGCATGACGTAAGCTGTCAGAAGAATGAATAGACTCCATCAATTTGATTAAGATAGTTGTTTACATTCATATCAAACCATACAGGAGGTTACAGTTATTAAAAATCACAAAAAACACACTAAAAATTACAAAAACTTGCTGCAGCACATGAATACAAACACTCAGCGCTGTGCATGGATAAATAAACTCGGCACAGCGCGGAGGCAAACAGATTCCACAACAGCACAAAAATACAACAACTTGTCGCAGCAGATGCAAATAAAAACTCACAACAGAAGTGGGGATGTTATTAAAGACGGACGTAAACACAGCCGTTAGCAATAAAGTTATGTACAACACCATTACTCAAAATAATTTCTGTACTCACAGTATGTATTTGTGTTTTGAACTCATGTTTTTGTGTTTTTCTCAAATGTCATTTTTTTTTCTTTTTGCAAAGCATTTTGAATTTGCACTGTGTGAGACCTCTAGGCCACCGTAGCAAACTAATATTTTTTAATTCTAAAGTCTCAAAACAAGATTCACATGTCTAATTTCACAATAACCATTTTGCAGATCAACTGTTGGTGACCTGAATAATATCTGAGGAATCACGGTCAGCAGGCCTGACTCCAGCGGCTCAGATCTCAGACCTGCAGCAGTCCTCTGCAAACACTGTTGTTGGGTTGTCGTTGGTCTGGACTGGGCTTAGGAGCATTGGCTGAGAGATGCACCATTACTTTCTGGGCCACCAGTTTGCAACCATCCAGCAGCAGCATTACCAGCACTGGGCTTACATCCCACTGTTTTATGAAGCTCCCACCAGTGTGTCTAATATTTAGTCCAGTCCAGGTTCCTCAGCTGCCTCCACATCTGTCCTCTTCTCCTCTTAGCTGTTGGATCGAACAGCAGCGCGACAGGTTCACTGGCTTTTTATTAGCCAGAGGCTAGTATGTGAACTAGTACCATACAGCAGGGGTTCTCAACCTTGGGGGTGGGACCCCCTTTGGGGTCACAAGACACTGAGAGGGGGTCACCAGATGCCTTAAAAAAATGCCTTGATCAATTTTTAACATCAATTTAGCCAATTTTAGTACATTTTTGCCACTTAAACCCATTTTTGTCCGTTCTAAACCCTTTCCATCCCCTTTCTCTGCCTGTTTTTGCCACTTCTAAAATAATTCTTGCCACTTTCTGCCTATTGTTGCCTCTATCATCCACTTTTTACCCTCATTTTCACCCATTTTTGCCAGTTTATATCAATTCTTCATCCCAGTCCACCTAATTTCCACCAACTTTTTGCACTTAAAACCCTCGTCAGCCACCTTTTAAGCCCCTTTTACCACTGTTTGTGGCCATTTTTGCCACTTTTATCCAACTTTTGCCACTTTAACTCATTTATGTGCTATAAAAATCAAATTTCATCACCTTTTTCCAGCAATTTTTAACCCATTTTAATTATCGTTTTTAACATTTTCTACCCAAACGAATAAATAACGGTATTTGTTTCTTTGATCAGAGTGGTTATTATTCAGGTCAAATATAAAATATGGTTTTCACAGCTTAACTTCACAATGGACCATGGTTTTGCTGCCCTCCATGGGCCCCCAGTCTGGCTGGGTCCTGGAGACCTCTCCCTTTATCCCCCCTTATGAACAGCCTTGTCTGCATTATTCTTGAATATGCATGGCTGTTCAACCCCCCTTCAGGTACAGCGGGGGTCCCCGGTCTCTAGCACCTGTATTTTTGGGTCACAGGCTAAAAAAGGTTGAGAACCCCTGCCATAAAGCAGTCGGCGCTTGTTTAGAGAGAACAGAGACCTGTTGCCAGAGCTACACAGTTCTGAAAGCAGGTGACTTAAGCGCTCTGCTGAAATGGAATAGACGCCATTCTCTCTGAAGGGATGATGTTAGCAGTCATACCCTTATTTACAGAGGACAGAGATGGACACGGGTAAGAGAGGAGGAAAAGGATCCACAGCCTGAACCTTAAATGGGGGGTGATAAACTCAGTTTTTAAGGCAGAAGAGAAAAAAACTGCCACTTTAATGCTCCATGATATCAGTAAGGAAAACCTGAATGGCTGAATTTACTCTTTTGTATTAATTCATAGAGGAGTGTGTGTCATTTAACTGCTATCTAGCCACTTGGATCCCATCTGTGAACTTTCTCTTGTACTTCCAGAAGTTTCACTGAATCAAACACGGCATAAACAGAAGACATTCAGCTCCTCTGTTGTAGAAACACGGCGAACAGAAATATATTTGAGAAGCAGAATTCAACCTTTTGCAAATGGCACCATTATTCAGAATGTGACAACTGTTTGCTTCTGAAAGGTCACAGCGGTCCCAGTATTTTACAGCACAGACATAATTAGTGGTGGGAGGCTCGTTTCCAGCGACAGATCTTTCTGGAACAGTCTGCTGCCCTTCTTTCTGTCACTAACACACCCATTCGTTGGTATCGCTGATGAACGCAGAGCTCGATCTGAACCAAAACAAAACTGCAGTGAAAATCAGTCAAAGAGTGCAGACTCATGAGACTACAGCCAAGTTCAGCCTAAAGATTCAGAATGCAACATCAGTGTGACTGAGCTGAAATGCTCCTGTTGAAGGGTTCTGACAGCCCGTGGACATCAGCATGGTCATTTATCCTCACCGCCTCGTTCCTCTGCTGTTTCTGACATGGATGAGGAACAAGGAAACATGTCGATGACAAGGCACCAGGACTGTCAGACAGGATGATTTTCCTGATTTTCTGTCACGTTCCTCCCTCACAGAACTTATCCTGTTCCACACAATGGAGATGGTGGTGCATCCACCCTCTAAAGGAACTCTGCATGATCAGACGAGCTCATCTTGTTGGGTAGATATCTGCGTCTCTCACATGTATACTGAACTAAAAACTCACGAGAAATCTGCAATTTGAGTAAATTTGAGTTATAAACTCACCAGGAGGCCGCCATGTTTTGGCACTGGTACTGTCACATCATGAGTGCTCCTCTCCGTTGCTATAGTAACCGCTGTTTCAAACTGGCAGTATGTTTTTCTGCTTGCAGCTCTGTCAATCCTCCTAAATTTTACCTCAAAAAAACTCCCTACAAGTGACTGGATTCAGCGTATAGAGGAAGTGTAGCTTTTCAAATAGAAAGTATTATGTACAAAAGAAGGGAGTTTCTCCAAAGAAATGCTAATGTGGGCTTTAACTTTGAGAAGCACAAACAGGAAGTGTTTTCGTACTGTGTTTATCTTTACACGCAACATTTTGAACCATGTGGGAACAGAAAACTTCACAAGAGCAGTAGTTCGGGGAACAACTTGACGCATTTTAGCTCGTGGCCTTCATCTGGCTCATCAAGAAACAGATTTCAAACATATTCTACCGATGTGGACGTAAATATTTGCTACAACAAGGTGGCTCTGTATTTATCACTTTCCTGTCTAGTTTGACCGATAACCACTTTTGGTGTGAGGAAAAAAATGGAAGAGACCTCAAATTTTAAAATTCTCCATGTGTAAGATGTGCAGACCTAACACTGGCAGCCAGTCAGAAACAGCAGTTACTATAGCAACGGCAAGGAGTGCTGCAGCACTGCGACATCACAGTACCAGAGCGAAGCAAAACATGGCGACATTTATATGAGAGACACAAATACCTACCCAACAAGATGAACTAGTCTGAACATACAGGATTCCTTTAAAGATATGCTAGGGACATTTTGTACCATTCATCATGTTATTTTAAAGCCATTTTGGCTGTGTTGAATGGATAAAGCTTAAATTGTTTTAGAACTGTTGTCTTAGATCCTTAAATTAGCCTAAAGTGGCTAAGCTACACAAAAACTGGCACATTTGTTTCTTAGGACCAAAAATGTCCCATTGAAAACCATTGAAAATTACATTTTTGATCCCACATTTATCTGAACATAAAGTAATATATGCTCTTATGACAACATTTCATTTTGGACCACTAGCCTTCAGTTTTTGGTTTTTATATTTGTCCACCAGATGGCGCTACTTTTTCCCATTCAAAGCATGCTGCAAATGTCCCACTTCTTACTGATCTTGCAAAGGTGCCTTGCTACTGAAATGATGAGTGTGTGTCGCTATTGATGTTGGATAATGAAAAAGTGTGTGTTTTTATTTTATTCAAGTTTCTGTGGTTTTGTTCTATTAAAAACAGTGGAGGTGTGTTAAACATACTGGCCTTTAAAGGGTTAAAAACCCCAAAATATAATATTTGATATTTAAATTTCAGGCTGATGTGATTTTAAAAGACTGACTCGTTTAAAGAGAAAAAGAATATGAAGAAAAAATGTTTTCACAGCAGTTTTTGGGGAGCGGACATTTGTGTTAGGGAATTAAAGGACCTCTTAAGGATTGATAACATCCTCAGCCATGGTTGGAATTTGCTCTCTTTTGTCAGCGTGGAGGAAAATCTATATGGCTCAGTCTTTACAGGCTCACCATAAAAGCCCCACACTTCAGTTTCTATGAATTCTAACTGTCCTAGACTCCTAGATAACCAGAGGTCCTCTGGTGAATGTCGCTGCTCTCCTCCAGTCTCTTCATACCTGAGGTCCCTGTGGTCCAGCATCACCTTTCTGTCCTCTCTCTCCTGGAGGACCCTGCAGACAAAACATAACAATCACATTTTAAGAAATCAGTACATGTTCTGACTTTGATGCATGCATGCAACATGTTCCAAAAAGTTAGGACAGAAGCAAGAAAGGACTGGGAAAGTTGTAGAACGCTCAAAAATACCTGGAACACTCCACAACTAATTAGGTTAATTAGTAACACGTGATCAGTGCACCTGTTGGATGTTAAAGGAGCATTCCTGAAACACTCAGCTGACCACAATCAGCGACAAGCCAAGGTTCTCCCCTTTTAGGGCAAACAGTCTGATAGAACAATGCGCCTCAACATACAGGTGGAAGGAGCTGAGAGACTGGACCGTTTACAGTCAATAAAATCGTCAGAGAATCTAGATAAATCTTTGCTGAGGGGCGAGGCTGAAAACCAACACTGAATGCCTGTGACCTTTGACCCCTCAGGCACTAAAACTCATCATCATTCTGTGATGGATATTACAATGTGGGCTCAGAAACACTTTGTTAGTTAACACAGTACATCTCTGCATCTACTAATGAGAGTTAAGACTGTACCATGGACAGACTAAAACATATAAGCCGACAACATCCAGGAGACCGTTCTCTAATCGAAGGTAGAAACGTTTCCTCTGGTTTGACGAGTCCATTCAAACAGTTTTAGAGATAGGCTGCTGAGTCTGGGCTTAAGAGGAAAAGGACCATTCAGGACCACCAAGCAGTCTGGTTCAATTTGGTACAGCGTGGCATGGCACACTGTTTTTCGTTTCCATAGAGCAAGTGTTGGAGAGGGTCCCAAAAAAACTGACCTGTACCGTCCCACTTTTTGGCACCCTTCCGTAGGGGTGCCAGTCTTACCTATCCGTCCCAGAAAGGTGGAGCTACACAAACAACAATAGGAGGTTGGACTGACGTCACATCAGCGCGCGACAGTAACACTCAGCTCCGGGCTGAAGAACACGGATGTGAAGGCTCACATCAGCCTGGTCTATCTGTGATGGACGTGATATTAAATCAATGCTGATGTTCTGTGACTATGAAGCTTCAGATCAGCTGATTCTCCCTACTGTAGATAGTTCTTCATCTACTCCTTTCTTTAGGTAACCAGTGAAAACATCACTCTGTGGCTGTGGAACTGCAGCCTATTTTAAAACAAGCATCACTTGCTTCCATGCAGACAGCATTTTTTTCAGGAACGTCTAACAGCGTTTAATTCAGTGAGACAATGCAAAGACACATTCCGATCAAGTCACAACAGCATGGCTTCACAAAAAAAGAGGGCAGGACCTAGACTGACCTATCTCCCACTGAAAATGTACAGCACACTCTAAAATACATAATTTGACAAAGAAACCCCACACTGCTGGGTGAGTTAAGAACATGTGAAAGAATTCCACTTTAAATCCTTCAACAGTGGAGGTTCTCCAGCCCCAGACCCTGGCAGTGTTGTTAGAAGTAAAGAAACAGTAGTTAACATGCTCCTGTGCCAACTTTTATGGAATATACTGCAGGAATTAAACACTGAATCTGTGTATATTTCCAAATAGCAGTAAAGTTTATGAGTTTTAACATTAAATGTCTTCGTGCTGTGCTAAAAACAGGTTGAAAAACAGTTGCAAATGCCTGCATCGAGGTTTTATTTACATCTAGAAGAACGCCCCAACTTTTTGGGATCTGAGTTCGTAAAAACTTTGCATTAAAAGAAAGGCTGTAGATAAGCAAACGTGAACATGTTGCAGGATAAATAAATAAATAAATGAGCAGTACTTTCTTTGTGAGTGCTAACTGAATCATGAACATATAATAATGTGGACTTCAGATCTATAACGCTGATCTATGGTCGTGTGTTTGCTGTACCGGGGATCCAATGATGGAGCGCCCACTGGGCCCCTGGGGTCCTTGGGGTCCCTGAGGTCCCGGTACGCCAATATCACCCACAGGACCTGTTGGCCCCTGTAGAGAGAGAGAGAGAGAGAGGGAGAGAGAGAGTTAGGTCAGTACACTAAACAACTGCAGTTGCTGTTACACCTTTTAAAGAGGCTGTGTTCTATGGGTCTGGGTCTGGGTCTGGGTCTGGGTCTGGTGTTCTGTGAGATTCTGGTCTCAGTCTTGCGTGGCTGTTACATGAGTGCTTCCTGTTTTATTTTGGTGTTTCCTTTAGTGACTGCTGATGTCACCTTGTCTGCACCTGTGGTTAATGACCCAGAGTCTATTTAGGCAGGATCTGCTCACCAGCTCACTCTCTTTTTCTCCACCTTGCAGCAGCAGCACTTCCTTTGTGTGCGCTCAGGTTTTGTTTAGTTAAACCTTGGTTAAAACTTCAATAAAAGTGATTATTGTTTAACCCATTGAGTGTGTGGTTTCCATTGTTATGTTTGGCATTTGAGCCAGCCGTAACATAATAACGGGGGCTCGTGGTTGAACTTGGATTAGTTTTGCCCCTAGATTAGTTTAGTTTGTTCAGGTTTTTTTTAGTTTTGGAGGTGTGATACAAGCACTGAGGCAGTTTCTGCTGGGAGTCTTCTGGTGAGTACGTGTGGAAGCACATGGTCTGAGTGTATGGGATGCCAAGTTAGAGGTAATTCTCCCTGGTTTAGTTAGGAGGGGTCTTGCTGGGCTGACTTCGGTCGTCCTTCCATCGGCCTCTCATTTGTTGTTTTCATTTCTTTCACATTTTTTCTGGTAACCCTGGGGAGGGGGTGCGCTGGATTCAGTTTATTGTAGTTGGTCGTGTCTGTGGCCTTCTGCGGTATTCTGGGTCTAGTGATGCCTCGAGCCCGGCACGCCAACCAGGTAGGTTTAGAAAAGTTTAGGTAGGAACCAGGGGGAGTTGCTTTTTTTTTTCTGTACACTCAGTGATATGTTTCCAGTACTCAGTGGAAGATGTTTTGTGCTGGCTAGGTAATTTTGTGTAGGTACTCTTCTTTATTGTGGGGTATTATTGACTGTTTTCTAAAGCCTAACTTTTGTGTGTTATACAGTGCTTGTATTAGGCTATTTTGTGGCATCAGGTGGAAGTGTGTAGCTTGTCTTTGTGTGTAGGCTAGTTCTCCCTGAGTTTGTAGCTAGCTTAGCTTAGCTTTTGTTGACCAGCAGGTTACATTTGAGGTAATTTGCATGGGTAAATTTTGTGTGCTACATCATAAGTTCAAGGGGGATTAAAGTAGTCCTACTTTTGTGTAGTATAGCACTGAGGTTCTCTCAGTTTAGTGGAAAGTGCCCTAGTTACTCGTGTGGGTTCTTCTTTTCGTGTGTGAGCTGTGATTTAGTTGTGTCGAATAGTCACAACATAGCTGCAGCTCTGTGGCCCATTTTTGTGAATCTCTGTGGAGAAATTTGTGGTTCAGTGACAAGTGTGCCTTAGTGTGTTGCTATTATGGCATTTGAGTTAGACAGGTTTGTTAAGGAGCCTGATGCTAAGCAACTTTTTGTTTGCACAAAAAAGGATCTTCATGCTGTAGCAGACCATTATGGCGTTGCTATTCAAGGTAATCTTAAAAAAGATGATTTCCGCTCTAAAATCATAAATGGGTTACTTGAACAGGGCATTTTGTGTTAAAAATTTGAACTGCCCACTGAGCAATCAGATGCTTTTTCAGAGGAAGAGCAGGAAAAGCAGAGTGAGATAGAAACGTCAGAAGTTTCTGTAGGCAAAGCTTCAGGATCAAGAGAGCTTGAGTTAAAGTTACAATTAAGAAAACTTGAATTAGAGATTGAGGCAAAGGAAAGAGAGCAGATCAGAAAGCATGAGCTGGAGCGGGAAAGAACTTCAGGAGATACAGTTGAGGGCTCAGACAGGGAGTAATGCTACTGATAAATCTGGCTCCTCGAGTTTCTCCAAATTTGATGTCGGTAAAAATATAAATTTGGTGCCTCCTTTCAATGAAAAAGATGTTGAGAAGTATTTTTCATTGAAAGGAGGGTGGCGACCACCTTGGAGTGGCCTAAGCACTGTTGGACTTTGCTTTTGCAGTGTGTTCTTTCTGGTAAAGCTCAGGAGGTGTATTCCTCACTAACTTTAGAGAAGAGCTTCGACTATGATACTGTGAAAGGGTCCATTTTGCGGGCATATGAACTTGTGCCAGAGGCTTATAGACAGCGTTTTCGTAGCTATTCCAAAGCTGAAAAGCAAACTTTTGTGGAATTTGCGCGAGAAAAAGAGATTTTGTTTGATCGGTGGTGCACCTCAACAAAAGTAGAAACAAAAGATTTGCGACAGTTAATTCTCCTTGAAGAGTTAAAAAATTGTGTTCCAGAAGTTGTTGCAACCTATTTAAGTGAACAAAGGACAAAAACTGTTGCAGATGCAGCTATTTTGGCTGATGAGTATGTTTTAGCTCATAAAGTTTCATTTAGTGACCAGCCTCAGACAGAGACTAAAACTCGCACTACTCCTCAGCGTCCTCGCTTTTCAAACAAAAGTTCTGCCAGTTTCTCAGGTAGTAAAACCCCCAGTTCTAAAACCAGCAGTTCAGAACGTGTTTGTTTTTACTGCAAAAAGCTTGGCCATATGGTAGCTGACTGTCCAATTCTAAGTAAGAAGCAAAAACCTAAACCAGTGGCCTTGATTGGTTCTGTGAGTGGCCCACTTCCTGTTATGAAAACTGAATGAAAACATGATCAGTCCTGCAAAAATGTCTCTGAACCATCAGGTTTCGAACCATTCATTATTGATGGCTTTGTAGCACTGTCCGAATCTGACTATGCTGTTCCAGTCTATATCTTGCGGGATACTGGTGCCTCAAAATCTATTCTTCTGCAGGGAGTGTTACCTTAGTCTGACAAAACTTTTCTTGGTGGTGATGCACTGATACAAGGATGTGAAATGTCCTATCTCAGAGCCCCTCTGCACACAGTGTATTTAAAATGTGGATTGGTCACAGGGCCTGTTCAAGTTGGTTTGCGTCCCTACATTCCAGTAGAAGGGGTCAGTCTCATTCTAGGTAATGACCTTGCTGGAGGAAAGGTGTTTCCTTCACCAGTTGTGACAGACAACCCTATGCTTACTGAACAGTCTGACTCTGACCAAAGTGAACTAAAAACAGATGCTTGTGTTTATCCTGCTTGTGTCGTGACCCGAGCTCAGGCTCGCAAAGCTAATGAAGCTAACCTTGCTGATACGTTTATGGTTGACACTTTTGACACTGATAGCCAAGTGCTAGTGGCTAGTTCTGATGCTAAGCCCAACAGAGAAAGTAGTAGTGGTACCCCAGCTACTGTCCCAGAGGTTATTGAGTTGACATTGTGTGATCCTGATGTGACTGTTAGCTCACTTCCATTAGGTAGAGAACAGCTAGTTAAGTCACAGAAAGCTGATCCTTCGTTAGGTAAGTGTTTTGCAGCTGTTAAGCCTAAGGAAGGATTGTCGTCTGTTCCCGTTGGTTTCTTTGTGGAAGGTGATGTACTTATGCGTAAGTGGACTGCTGTTAATGATGGGTCAGACTGGAGTACCACCTACCAAGTTGTTGTACCTTCTGTATATTGTGCACAGGTATTAAAGTTAGCTCATGATAATGCTATGTCTGGTCACTTGGGAGTTACAAAGACCTATGACAGGATTCTGAGACACTTCTTTTGGCCAGGTTTAAAATCTTCAGTGGTTGAGTATTGTCGTACTTGTCATGTGTGCCAGTTAGCAGGCAAGCCCAATCAGGTGGTTCCCCCTGCACCTCTTCAGCCTATTACGGTGATAGGGGAACCTTTTGAGAGACTCATTGTTGACTGTGTAGGCCCTCTACCAAAGTCAAAGTCTGGCTTTCAATATCTTTTGACTATTATGTGTGCTAACACCCGTTACCCTGAGGCAATACCCCTGCGTTCTATGAAAGCTAAGGTTGTTGTGTGGGAACTTGTGAAGTTCTGCACTACTTTTGGTTTACCAAAAATCATCCAGACAGATCAAGGGACGAACTTCATGTCCAAGGTGTTTAATCAAGTATTACAGGTTCTTAGTGTGAAACATCAGGTTTCTAGTGCCTTTCACCCTGAGAGTCAAGGTGCCCTGGAAAGATTTCACCAGACCCTTAAATCTATGCTTCGCACCTACTGTCTTGAACATGGTCCTGAATGGGATGAAGGTATTCCATTCTTGTTGTTTGCTATCCGTGAAACTGTGCAGGAATCACTGGGTTTTAGCCCTGCCGAGCTAGTTTTTGGTCACACAGTTAGGGGTCCTTTAAAGTTGCTGCGAGAGAAACTGCTCACAGAGTCCTCTGTGACTATGTGAGTTCCTTCCGTGAGCGCCTTCACAATGCCTGTGAAGTTGCTAAACAGGCCATGTCAGCTTCTCAAGGTAAAATGAAACAGCACTTTGACAAAAAGGCAGTGCAGCGTTCTTTTTGTCCAGGTGATTCTGTGTTGGCCCTTCTGCCGATACCTGGATCAGCACTGCAGGCCAGGTTTTCCGTGCCATATGTCACCGTCATGGCATTTGGCATGTGTCATGCCCCTGCCACCTTTCAGCGGCTAATGTGGACAGTGTTGTCTGGTGTACCTAATTGTGAGGCCTACTTAGATGATGTTGTTGTGTATTCACCTGACTGGGAAAGTCACATGAATACTTTGCACAGTGTTTTTGACTGCTTTGAGAAAGCGTCTTTAACTCTTAACCTCAGTAAATGTGAGTTTGCAAAAGCCACTATTACTTACCTTGGTAAAGAAGTAGGTCAGGGACAGGTTTGCCCCATTGCAGCTAAGATCAGTGCTGTGGCTCAGTACCCTGTCCCCACTACTAAACGCCAGTTGAGACGTTTCCTTGGGTTAGCAGGTTATTATAGAGCATTCTGTTGCAACTTTGCCACCATTGTTGCACCCCTGACTGACCTTGTCAGTCCAGCTAGGGAGTTGGTGTGGGACTCCAAGTGTGAGCAGGCTTTTCAAGCTGTTAAGGCTGTCCTGTGCAACTCTCCTGTACTTGCTGCCCCAAATTTTGCTGTTCCATTCAAGCTTGAGGTTGATGCCAGTGGTAAAGGTGCTGGAGCTGTCTTGATTCAAGAGATTCGCCATAAGAAAGGCCAAGAAAATGTTGTTGCTGATGCCTTGTCTCGTGTTTTTGAGTGATGTCACAATATGTGCCATCTTTATGGGGGGGAGTGTTACATGAGTGCTTCCTGTTTTATTTTGGTGTTTCCTTTAGTGACTGCTGATGTCACCTTGTCTGCAGCTGTGGTTAATGACCCAGAGTCTATTTAGGCAGGATCTGCTAACCAGCTCACTCTCTTTTTCTCCACCTTGCAGCAGCAGCACCTCCAGCAGCAGCACTTCCTTTGTGTGCGCTCAGGTTTTGTTTAGTTAAACCTTGGTTAAAACTTCAATAAAAGTGATTATTATTTAACCCATCGAGTGTGTGGTTTCCATTGTTATGTTCGGCATTTGAGCCAGCCGTAACAGTGGCTTAGAAATAAAAAGGTTTGTAAACAACAGGAGCTGCTGGAGCTTCCTGTTTCCTTCATGACTGTTTTCATCCTCTACACCCAGACGGTGAAGCTGTGAAACCTCAGTTGTATAGTGTTGGTTAACTTCAGTCCTTCTAGTTCTTTCTCTGTGTCAGTGGTGTGACATCTGATTAAAAGAGGAAACGTTTGTATCAGTGAAACAGGATAAACTCTTGAGATGCTATCTCTCCACAGAATGGCTGAATTCAGAGAGGAAGAAGCTGAAAATAAACCATTAAATAATAAATCTGTATACATTATTCTTCATCTATTTTTGTTTTCAGAGGTCTAACTCCATCTGCAGCTCCGAGTCGATGGCAGCCGTCATGAGAGGAAAACCAGTGAATATGAGTTTTTATTTGTGACGGGGTTCTCAGGATGAAGCTCTCAAAGAAAAACGGCACCAAATTTCACATTATTTCTTTTTCTATCGTTTTGGTAAGGCACTGGAAAAACACGTCACATTCAACCTTCCTCTAACTCCTAAAACCTAAGGATGGTTCCTCCTCATCTCTTCTGTAAACTGGATTTTCACAATAAAAGCCTCATCCATGTCAAACTAGCTTTCTTACAATCTCTCTTAAGGAGAGGGACCTGGATGCAGACAAGGACCCTGACTTTATACTGGAGGTCAGACGGGTGCCGCCATATCTCGTCTTCTTGTACCAGAGGTCACCTGAACTAAACTGGAAGTTTTTTTTTCTTCGTTGTTTTCTTATTAATGGAGGCGGATGCACCGAGTTTACGGTCTAAAAAAGCACAACCATCACATTAGATTGATTTGATGAATGGATTTATGATCCATATAGAAGACGGACAGAGCAGAGAGTGCTGTGGAATAGACGGACTAGAAGGGGAACGCTTTGTTTCGTGCTGCTTCACATGTGGATCACTGTGCAGACGGAGTATGTGGAATTTGAGGGTTCTTCATTTTGAACAGAATCGGCCCTCCTACAGAGCACGCTCACATCCACCATCCAGAGACAAACACTCTGTTTTAAAACCATTAAATGGTAGCGGTGTGAAAGCTTTAGGGTCAAATGTTAAACTGACAAATTAAAATAATTATTTTTACTTTTTATATAATATTTTGACCTGTTAGACTCCCAATTCTAAATTCAAGTCAAATTTTTTACTTTTTAAGTCATCATTTTGACATCTAGCTCATATTTTTTAACTTTTTAAGTCATCATTTTGGATTCTGGCTCATATTTTGACATTTCAACTCCTAGTTTTGTTTTATTAATCCCATATTTTGATATACCAGACACACAATTTAAAATTTTAAGTCATATTTTGGCCTTTCAAACGTGTGATTTCAACTTTCTCCTCATATACTTGTTCTCTTAAAAACATTATTTTTCTATTTTTATCTCAGATTTGAGCCTTTAAACTTAATGTTTTTATTTCTTTTGAATTTCCAAATGATTTATCATCAGTGCTGTTTTTGTTTCATATTTTATTACTGGTGAAAATGAGGTTGACAGTAATAGTTTAATTTTGACCCTGTTAGGCCCTCAGGTTCGACCTAAATCCAGAGTTCAGCCCCTGCTGTATTGAGTTTGACACCCCTGATATATACTGTTTTTATAATGTTATTATAAAAACATTATAATAAAACATTATAAAAACATTATAATGATATTATAATGTTTTTATCATGTTATTATAATGTTTTTATAATGATATTATAATGTTTTTATAATGTTTTTATAATGTTATTATAATAACATTATAATGTTTTATTATAATGTTTTTATAATGTAATTATAATGTTTTTATAATGTTATTATAATGTTATTGTAATGTTTTTATAATGTTTTTATAATGTTTTTATAATGTAATTATAATGTTTTTATAATGTAATTATAATGTTTTTATAATGTTATTATAATGTTATTGTAATGTTTTTATAATGTTTTTATAATGTTTTTATAATGATATTATAATGTTTTTATAATGTTATTATAATGTTATTATAATGTTTTTATAATGTTATTATAATGTTATTATAATGTTTTTATAATGTTATTATGTTTTTATAATGTTTTTATAATGTTATTATAATGTAATTATAATGTTTTTATAATGTAATTATAATGTTTTTATAAAGTTATTATAATGTTATTGTAATGTTTTTATAATGTTTTTATAATGTTTTTATAATGATATTATAATGTTTTTATAATGTTATTATAATGTTATTATAATGTTTTTATAATGTTATTATAATGTTATTATAATGTTTTTATAATGTTATTATGATTTTATAATGTTTTTATAATGTTATTATAATGTAATTATAATGTTTTTATAATGTTATTATAATGTTATTATAATGTTATTATAATGTTTTTATAATGTTATTATAATGTTTTTATAATGTTTTTATAATGATATTACAATGTTATTATAATGTTTTTATAATGTTATTATAATGTTATTATAATGTTTTTATAATGTTATTATGTTTTTATAATGTTTTTATAATGTTATTATAATGTTTTTATAATGTTATTATAATGTTATTATAATGTTTTTATAATGTTATTATAATGTTATTATAATGTTTTTATAATGTTATTATAATGTTTTTATAATGTTTTTATAATGATATTACAATGTTTTTATAATGTTTTTATAATGTTTTTATAATGATATTACAATGTTATAAGAATGTTTTTATAATGTTTTTATAATGTTATTATTATTTTTTATAATGTTTTTATAATGTTATTATAATGTTTTTATAATGTTATTATAAAAACATTATAATAAAACATTATAAAAACATTATAATGATATTATAATGTTTTTATCATGTTATTATAATGTTTTTATAATGATATTATAATGTTTTTATAATGTTTTTATAATGTTATTATAATAACATTATAATGTTTTATTATAATGTTTTTATAATGTAATTATAATGTTTTTATAATGTTATTATAATGTTATTGTAATGTTTTTATAATGTTTTTATAATGTTTTTATAATGATATTATAATGTTTTTATAATGTAATTATAATGTTTTTATAATGTTATTATAATGTTATTGTAATGTTTTTATAATGTTTTTATAATGTTTTTATAATGATATTATAATGTTTTTATAATGTTATTATAATGTTATTATAATGTTTTTATAATGTTATTATAATGTTATTATAATGTTTTTATAATGTTATTATGTTTTTATAATGTTTTTATAATGTTATTATAATGTAATTATAATGTTTTTATAATGTAATTATAATGTTTTTATAAAGTTATTATAATGTTATTGTAATGTTTTTATAATGTTTTTATAATGTTTTTATAATGATATTATAATGTTTTTATAATGTTATTATAATGTTATTATAATGTTTTTATAATGTTATTATAATGTTATTATAATGTTTTTATAATGTTATTATGATTTTATAATGTTTTTATAATGTTATTATAATGTAATTATAATGTTTTTATAATGTTATTATAATGTTATTATAATGTTATTATAATGTTTTTATAATGTTATTATAATGTTTTTATAATGTTTTTATAATGATATTACAATGTTATTATAATGTTTTTATAATGTTATTATAATGTTATTATAATGTTTTTATAATGTTATTATGTTTTTATAATGTTTTTATAATGTTATTATAATGTTTTTATAATGTTATTATAATGTTATTATAATGTTTTTATAATGTTATTATAATGTTATTATAATGTTTTTATAATGTTATTATAATGTTTTTATAATGTTTTTATAATGATATTACAATGTTTTTATAATGTTTTTATAATGTTTTTATAATGATATTACAATGTTATAAGAATGTTTTTATAATGTTTTTATAATGTTATTATTATTTTTTATAATGTTTTTATAATGTTATTATAATGTTTTTATAATGTTATTATAAAAACATTATAATAACATGATAAAAACATTATAATATCATTATAATGTTTTTATAATGTTTTATTATAATGTTTTTATAATGATATTATAATGTTTTTATAATGTTTTTATAATGTTATTATAATAACATTATAATGTTTTATTATAATGTTTTTATAATGTAATTATAATGTTTTTATAATGTTATTATAATGTTATTGTAATGTTTTTATAATGTTTTTATAATGTTTTTATAATGATATTATAATGTTTTTATAATGTAATTATAATGTTTTTATAATGTTATTATAATGTTATTGTAATGTTTTTATAATGTTTTTATAATGTTTTTATAATGATATTATAATGTTTTTATAATGTTATTATAATGTTATTATAATGTTTTTATAATGTTATTATAATGTTATTATAATGTTTGTTATTATAATGTTTTTATAATGTAATTATAATGTTTTTATAATGTTATTATAATGTTTTTATAATGTTTTTATAATGTTTTTATAATGATATTACAATGTTTTTATAATGTTTTTATAATGTTTTTATAATGATATTACAATGTTATTAGAATGTTTTTATAATGTTTTTATAATGTTATTATTATTTTTTATAATGTTTTTATAATGTTATTATAATGTTTTTATAATGTTATTATTATTTTTTTATAATGTTTTTATAATGTTATTTACCCCTTTAGCTACATGAGAAGGAGAGTTATTATCAGTGGAGATCTACATCCTGCTGTAGCTCTCACCACAAACCACTGATCATCCTTAGCTGACGTTAAGATAGTCAGTGAGGTCGAGGGGGAGGGAGGTTTTCCTGTTTCTGCTTCCTGGATGTTGAAACACACCAACGTCACACACCTTTACAAAACCACAATCAGCGATATCAGAAGGTTTCTGATCCAGAGAAACAACAAGAGCGACTACAGAACGTAAACCAGGCGTCTGAACACCCCAGCAGAGTTTTCTGTAAAATGTCTTCAAACATCTACGAAGAGCCGAAAGTGAGCATGAATGTGAGATTCAGCGGAGGAGTCCAGAAAGACGGAGGAGAGCGAGAGGAGAGGGTGGTGGACATCTATGAGAGCGCCGACACCTGGACCGACCAAGGTACCCGATACAGATCAGTCCTTTTATTACTCTTCATGTAAATCTGCATCATGGGGACAGGACGCTACATTAGCATGCATGGATAGGATGAGCCGGCATTCTTTTATTCTGCTCATAAACAGCTTAGATTCACATGTTAAGTTTTAGATTCACATGTTAAGTTTTAGATTCACATGTTAAGTTTTAGATTCACATGTTAAGTTTTAGACTCACATGTTAAGTTTTAGATTCACATGTTAAGTTTTAGATTCACATGTTAAGTTTTGGATTCACATGTTAAGTTTTAGATTCACATGTTAAGTTTTAGATTCACATGTTAAGTTTTAGACTCACATGTTAAGTTTTAGATTCACATGTTAAGTTTTAGACTCACATGTTAAGTTTTAGATTCACATGTAAAGTTTTAGATTCACATGTTAAGTTTTAGATTCACATGTTAAGTTTTAGATTCACATGTAAGTTTTAGATTCACATGTTAAGTTTTAGACTCACATGTTAAGTTTTAGATTCACATGTTAAGTTTTAGACTCACATGTTAAGTTTCAGATTCACATGTAAAGTTTTAGATTCACATGTTAAGTTTTAGATTCACATGTTAAGTTTTAGACTCACATGTTAAGTTTTAGATTCACATGTTAAGTTTTAGATTCACATGTTAAGTTTTAGACTCACATGTTAAGTTTTAGATTCACATGTTAAGTTTTAGATTCACATGTTAAGTTTTAGATTCACATGTTAAGTTTTAGACTCACATGTTAAGTTTTAGATTCACATGTTAAGTTTTAGATTCACATGTTAAGTTTTAGATTCACATGTTAAGTTTTAGATTCACATGTTAAGTTTTAGATTCACATGTAAAGTTTGTCTTAAACCGCTCAGATTCACATGTAAAGTTTGTCTTAAACAGCTCAGATTCACATGTAAAGTTTGTCTTAAACAGCTCAGATTCACATGTAAAGTTTGTCTTAAACCGCTTAGATTTACATTTTGAACAGAGAAGGTGTCTATTCTTTGACTTAACTCACACTCCTCCTGATGCATGCAGACAGAGAAATGGCCAAATACTTGACATGAACAAAAGAATCTTTGATGGAGTGGGTGATGGGGTCCACAAATATCTCTTTTTAAAAACTAAATGAGAAAATATGAAAATAAGTGGATTTTTTTTCTGTAAAGAGAAAACAAAGACACCAGAATGAACTTTCTAGTAAAAATCAAATGAACCTGTTTAACGCCTCGTACACAGAACCACAAGTCCTAACCACCTAATTCATAGTTTTCCCTTCACATTCATGGAGCGCCCCCTGGTGGGCGAGAATGTCCTCCTCCTGCTGTACACTATAGAGAAGGTGAAGGTCTAGGTTGCCTCCGAACTGTTTTACAGGGTTTCTACATTAAATATACAATTTAAGATAAGATGTTTGTAAGGCCTGACCTGAGAAAATGAAAATCACATTTAATGCAGAAATAAACAAATGTGTGTGATTTCTCCACACTTCACTGCACTGGACCAGAACTGAATCTACTGATTTAAGTGTTTACAACATTTATGAAACGTCAAATGGATAAACACCCTGTAAAGTCAAATCCAAATTGTGAGATGTGACTGAATCCAGGAAATTTTGAGCATCTGACTTAATTTCCTGTTTATAAGATGTCATGACAAATCCAAGATGACTGATTAATAATAGATTATTGTCATCTCTGTTATGAAGCTTCTGTTCTAGTTAGTTTGAATGAGTTTTTCTAAAACAGTCTGTCTACAGCAGGGCTCATCAAGTACATCTGGACAAGGGCCAGATCTAGTCTCTAGATCTAGTCTCGGCAGAAACTCTGAAGGCCGGACGTTCAAATACACAAAAATTAAACATGTTTTTAGTTATATAATTGTATTAGTATTTGTATTTTCTTTCAAAATGCAGGACATTTCTAGTCATTACCAGGGAGAATGGGCCCTCCCCAATTGTTGGTTTTACAGCACTGGTCGTCAACTGGTGGCCCGGGGGCCATATCAGGCCCCTCAAAGCTTCCTGTCCGGCCCCTGAAAGATCATTAAATTCAGAAGAGGAGGAAAAGAAGATGTTGTGGTTTTAAGAGGATCCTTTGGCTTTAGATGTCTGCAGCTGTTAAATTCACCCCACAAACAATTAATACTAAATAGTTTTAGAATGGCTGAACATTGGATCTGTTTTTACTGAAATTTACTGTCAAAACTAGTAGATATCTAAAAACAAAGTTAAGGTTGGCAGAAGTGCTGCAAAAATGACAGATAAAGTGGTGAAAAGGGGTGATAAGTGGCAAAATGGGCACAAAGGGACAGAAACTGGCAGAAAAAAGTTGTGAAAAGAGGTTAGAATGTGGCAAAAATGAGTAAAAGAGGAAAAATGGGATAATGGCATCAAAAATTGGTTACAAATGACAAAAAATACTGCAAAAAAAAACATTAAAATGGGTTAAAAAGTGGCAAAAATAGAAGAAAAGTGGCAAAAATGGATAAAAGAGTGGTACAAAGAGAATAAAACATGCAGGAAAAGTGGTTCAAAAGGGGCTAAAATCTTACAAATATTGGGTTAAAGAGGCAAAAAGGAGTTACAAGTGTCAAAAATGAGTTGATACTAGTACTAAACCACAACTGTTAACTGCAACAGGGACAAACATATATACACAAACCAGAACGATTTAAATCAAACCATTCTGCTAAAAATGAAGATGGGATAGACTTCTTCTAAGGCGATGTGCTAGAATTTAAACTCTTTCACAGATCAAATAAAGACTGGGACTGAGGCCCACGCTGTCCCCTCTGCTCTCTGTCTAACCGTGGGTTTAGAGGACTTTGGGAACTGCACTCTCACACATTGGCGTCAATTCTCAACAGCAGGGGGCGCTGCTTCATCAGTCACGGGGTGCTTTTGGGTTCATCTTTGTACAGTAGGAGGTGTTTTTATACTCTGATCATCTTGTTGACTTTGTCTCTCAGGAGGACTCTGTCCAGAGCATCCTCCGCCGGTCCACAGAAACCCTTTCAAAGCTGTCGCACTGATCCTGGCTCTGCTCTGCCTCCTGCTGGTCATAGCTCTCACCGTGCTGACTCATTTCTGTGAGGACATCGTCTTTCATTTCCTACATCTTTAGTCACTAAAATACTTTAAATCACCTCCTTCTTTTCCTGAGTTTCTTGTTTGTCTGCTTTGCATACAGACGACATCAACATGACGTATAAAAGCAGTTATGAGGAGATGAAGAACAAATACGACTCTCTGAGCAACAGTTTGTGTCTGTTTGAGAACAGCACCGGTGAGAAAGCTTTAAATACATCTCAGTATTAACTAACTTTAGTCTCACTGTTCAGACTGATTTCTAACCTGTCAGTTAAACCTAATGGGGCTTTTCAGTGGTTTGGACAAGATTTCAGCTCAGCTGTTACTACAAATCTACTGAGAATAAGAGCTGGGATGAAGGCAGACGGGACTGTCAGGATAGAGGAGCAGACCTGGTGGTCATCAACAGCAGAGAGGAACAGGTGAGTGTGAACAGGTATTTTAGACACGCTTAACATGAGCATGCAAAAAACATCCCACAGAGTACAAAAGTCTTTGTTGTCGCACAATCGTAGAAATGTTTCACACATTCAGAAAACTAAAACCAACAAAACAGAAGAGAGACAGCCACTTCACCAAATGCAGTTGCAAGAAAAGTATGTGAACCCTTTGGGATTGCTGCATAAATTGGTCATTAAATGTGTTCTGATCTTCACTTAACTCACAACAATAGACAAACACAGTCTGCTTAAACTAATAATGCACAAAAAATGATATGTTTTCATGTTTTTGTTGAACAAAACATGTAAACATTCACAGTGCAGGGTGGAAAAGGTATGTGAACCCCTAGGCTAATGACTGGTTGACCCTCCTTTGGCAGCAATAACCTCAACCAAACGTTTCCTGTCGTTCAGATCAGACCTGCACAACGGTCAGGAGGAATTTTGGACCATTCCTCTTTACAAAACTCAGTCAGTTCAGCAATATTATTTGGATGTCTGGTGTGCATCGCTCTCTTGAGGTCATGCCACAGCATCTCAATCAAGTTGAGGTCAGGACTCTGACTGGGCCGCTCCAGAAGGCGTATTTTCTTCTGTTGAAGCCATTCTGTTGTTGGTTTACTTCTGTGCTTTGGGTTGTTGTCCTGTTGCATCACCCATCCTCTGTTGAGCTTCAGCTGGTGTAAAATGTCTTGATAAAACTGGGAATTCATTTTTCCGTCAGTGACAGCAATCCGTCCAGGCCCTGAAGCAGCAAAGCAGCCCCAAACCATGATGGCCCCTCCACCATATTTCCCATATTTCACAGTTGGGATGAGGTTTTGATGTTGGTGTGCTGTGCCTTTTTTCTCCACACATAGCGTTGTGTGTTTCTTCCAAACAACTCAATTTTGGTTTCATCTATGGACAGAATATTTTGCCAGTAGTGCTGTGGAACATCCAGGTGCTCTTTTGCAAACTTCAAATGTGCAGCAATGTTTTTTTGGACACATGAACATCAAGACTTTTAGAGATACTTTTGTAACCCTTTCCAGCTTCATGCAAGTCAACAATTCTTGATCGTAGGTCTTCTGAGAGCTTTTTTGTGCCAGGCATGGTTCACATCAGACAATGCTTCTTGAGAACAGCAAACTCAAAACTGGTGTGTGTTTTTTATAGGGCAGGGCAGCTTTAACCAACACATCCAATCTCATCACATTGATTGGACTCCAGGTTGGCTGACTCCTGGCTCCAATTAGCTTTTGGAGAAGTCATTAGCCTAGGGGTTCACATACTTTTTCCACCCTGCACTGTGAATGTTTACATGGTTTGTTCAACAAAAACATGAAAACATATCATTTTTGTGCGGTATTAGTTTAAGCAGACTGTTTGTCTATTGTTGTGACTTAGATGAAGATCAGAACACATTTAATGACCAATTTATGCAGAAATCTAAGCAATTCCAAAGGGTTCACATACTTTTTCTTGCAACTGTATTTAGATATTAATGTACTTTATCATGCTGGTTTAATATTTCGTCGATATTGTGGTGCCTCGTCATGTCAAAGTCCAGGGCTGAATTTCTGTCCCAGTCTGTCCCTGTTCATGGCTGACCTTCATCTGTTCAAAAATACATGCAGCATTACTGCACAATCTTATCTGATCATAGTTATTGATTTCCCCTGAGAGAGGGAGGGAAAGAGACAATTATGGCACAGCGAGCTTTACAGAGACAACGCTGCATCCTCTATCCTGATGTAATTCTGTCTACAGGTGAAGTGTGTGAACAACACTGCAAATAAACACACTCCCAGCACGGCCGTATCAAAACCCAGAAACCCAGAAAGGTTGAATCAAACACCTGTAGAGGTCTGTGGTCTGCTGGCTGGTGCTTGGACAGGACAGTATGTTTCTGTGGACACCTGCTGGAAGAAAGATCACTACAGCTAATGCTTCTTTATTTATTCTGTTCTTCACTTCTCCATGTTAACTTTGCCATAGAGACTTTATAAAACACCAGATCAACAACCATGACTTTATCTGTGTTTGAACTAAACTAATATTCTTGTCTCTTTGTATGACCAGGACTTTCTGAGAGAGCTGAACAAAGGAGGCACTTCATGGATTGGTCTGCAGTCAGTGGTGAAGCAAGAGTGGGACAAAACATCAAAATGGGAGTGGAAATGGGTGAACAATTTCCTGAAAATGCTGCTGTAAGGAATTTACTAAACAATATTCATTTACTTAGAGCTAAACGTTGACCTTGCATAGCAGATGGACACGCCCGTATCCGTGGTTTTAACTGGTGAATCCATCTTTCAAAGCTCCCGTCTGAACTGTTTGGGCCCGGTTAGAAAGACAGAACCAATCAGCAACGAGGGGCGGTACTTTCAGGGGCGCGGTGGAGTCGTGACGTAAGCAAGCAGCAACAAGAGGCTGGTGCAATTATGGTGGAAGAGATTAGCGTGGATGCTGCTAAAACACCAGTTTTACCAGAAATTGACATTTCTTCATTAAAAGAAGAACAAAGAACAGCAGTGATTTGTTTTCTTTACAAAAACCTCAAAAGTTGAGTACAGACATGTCTGCAGTCACCACGGTTACTGTTATGCAGTTCTCTATGGAGTTTACTCCTCGGTAGCTGCTATGTCACGTGTTCTGTTGCTCTGATTGGCCCGTAAAGTTGTGACGGAGAGAACGTTCATCCAATCACACTCTGAATTTTTTTTCAAAGGCTCTGCCCTTTCCCAAACACCATCTATGGAAGGTTTGTCAGGTTAGATAAATGTTGGATTAAACTGACAGAAAGTCTTGAAAAGATGCGTCATATGTCATAAATAAACTGTTTCTGATTTAAGTGAGCAAACTTTACCCTAAAGCCGTGTGTACACTTCGATTTTCCTGCGATTCAGCCACGAATTTGGAGTTGCACGACTCCAAAGGGATTGGGTGTCGTTACTCATGCCGTGTACACGGGCATACCACAGCCCACCACAGCCCGTCGAACAGCCTTACAATCAGCTCCCAACTGGTCGGGAGGATTTCTGGCATGTTTGACATTTTGGCTCCAGACACTTCACAGTGAGAGCAGAAACGTGAGCAGAATAAACAACTTTGGGGAAGTGTTTTCCTTTGTAAACGGTCAGACAACGCCCTAAATTACCATGACAACAGCTGGAATCACTTTCTGATGCACCCCGCCATGATAAAGTAAATGAACGAGAAGGAAATACTCTGCTGAGAGAGAGAAATAAGGCCTGGACCCCTGCCAGGCGTACTGGTGAGCCCAGTCACTGGGTTGAATTTAGGCGCATTAGAAATAAATGTACCTCCACAATAAGGACGGCTAAAATGAATTTTTATTTGATTCTTGTTCCTAATCCCTAATCTAACCCCTCAAAATCCTGGAGGATGATAAATTCTCTTAAGCGGAAGTCCTCACCTTCATTACCTCGTCTCACCTCAGCTGATGGCTCCATAATAACTGACCAGAAAGACATCTGTGTGGCCTTCAATGATCATTTTAATGCTGCTGGAAATGTATTTGATAAAACATACACAGGACCCCCTCTCTCTATTATTGATAATTCCTCCCAGGCAATGCCAAGACCAAAATTTACTCTGCAGCCTGTTTCCCCTGATGCAGTCCTCAATGCTTTATTAACTTTGGACTCCAAATATTCAGTTGGTGAGGATAAACTCGATCCCTGCCTTTTAAAGCTTGCAGCCCCTATTTTGGTACACTACGTTACATATATTTTTAATCTGTCTATTACATCCTGTGCTGTTCCCTTGGCTTGGAAGACCGCTTATGTCACTCCACTACACAAAGGTGGTGAAACACGTTATAAACAACTATAGGCCAATCTCCAAACTATCGTGCCTTTCAAAAATATGTGAGTCTTTAGTAAATGAGCAGCTCAAATCATTTCTTTTACAATATTCTGTTTTAAATACACACCAGTCTGGTTTTAGACAAAAACACAGCACTGTTACTGCTGCCACTCTTGTTTTAAATGATATTATATCAGCCCTGGATAACAGGAAACACTGTGCAGCTTTATTTATTGACCTTTCCAAAGCCTTTGACATGGTTAATCAGTCAATGCTTTTAAGTAAGCTTGACAATATTGGCTTTGAAAAAAAATGCTTATTGTTGTAAAATCAGACTTTATTACACTCACAAATGGTGTTCCTCAGGGTTCTGTCCTTGGTCCAGTGCTTTTCACCCTTTATATAAATGATATTGTGTTAGCAGTTTCAAATTGTAAGATTCATCTTTATGCAGGTGATACAATTTTGTATTGCATTGCTGATGATGTACAGTCTGCTGTGTGTTCTCTTCAGAGCTGCTTTAGTGATTGGGAGGTTGCTCTTACCAAACACAGGTTAGTTCTGAATGCAGAGAAAACTAAATCTGTGCTCTTTTCTAGAGCTAAGAACATTGACTTTGAGAGTGTCATTATCACTACTCAGAATATAAATATCTCTGCATTTGGATTGATGAGAAGTTTACATTTAAAACTCACGTGTGTAACTTGGTAAGTAAACTGCGCCGAAAGATCGGCTTTTCCTTTAGAAATAAATCGTATTTTCCTCTGCACTGTAGAAAAACCCTGGTTGAGGCTACTTTTTTTATCAGTGTTGGATTATGGTGATATTTTGTACAGGCATGCTTCAGCTGCTACTTTAAAACCCCTTGATGCAGTTTTCCACTCTGCACTTGGGTTCATTACTGGTGATGCCTGTAACACTCACCATTGCATCCTTTACAGTAAGGTTGGGTGGTCATCGCTCTCAGAGAGACGTGACCTGCACACACACACGTTTATTTACAAGGCTTTTATTAGGATGCTTCCTCTCCTCCATGTTAGCCTGGTCCTCTGGAGCTCATAACACCCGCTCTAAAGACCGGCTTACACTCCAGGTTCCCAGAGTTCACTCTGAGCTCGGCAGATCTGCCTTTAGCTTCTCTGCTCCATCTGCTTGGCACTCAATACAGAGCACTTTAAAAATCAAAGAACTTGTTTCTTTGGGTCATTTCAGATCATTAACTCAGAATTTCTTGTCCTCTGATTGCACCTGTTTTAATTGACTCTGGTGTTCCATTTCTAATTGATATTATGTCCTTTTTATCTTGTTACTGTACTTATATGTATAGAATATGTTTGTTATATTTGTTCTATTCTTTATCGTCGATCTTGCGTTTTTCCTTTGTCTACTCGACATCATTGTAAATGAGGGCTCGCCCTCAATGATTTTCGAGTCTAAATAAAGATTATATATATATCTACTGACCTGCGCTGCACCTGCAGACACAGGGGTGTTACCTGTCTCACACACACAGGGAGATAGTGGGAGAGGGAGAGACAGAGAGAGAGCGGGAGAGAGAGCGGGAGAGGTATGGGGGGAGAGAGAGGATATGCCTCACCCTGAACGCGTGAGTTTTTAAAAAAGGGAACTCCACGGGTTTCTGTCACAGTCCGTACCGACTCTAGTCGCAGTGTGAGCACTCAGGTCGTGCATCATAAACGATCCAGTCGCACAGTGTAAGATGACATTTTGCCACGACCGTCGTACTGTCGGCTTGAAATCACAGTGTACACCTGTCGTAAGTAAAGCTCTAATTGAGTGCTGAGTATTTAACACTGGCGTAGGTGCTAAAAATAGAATGATTACATCATGGATGCATTATTTCTATTCAATTTTAATTCAATTCAGTTTGCACAAGAAGAGTGGTCCAAAATTCCAGCTGAGAGGTGTAAGAAGCTTGTTGATGGTTAGAGGAAGACATTGGTTTCAGTTAATTTTTTCCCAATTCATATGACATATGTATTGAGAAGGACCCCACAGAAGAGAGCAGAGTAGAGCTGTCTTTTTTCTCCTGTTTTTTTGTGTTGTTCCAATGCACATAAAGGAAATAAACACATGTATACCAAAAACATTTGTAATTGCAACAATTTCTGGGAGAAATGGTGTATTTTCTGGAAAAGTTCCAGGGGTGCCAATACTTTCATCCATGACTGTACATCCATGAGAAAGATGAGAAAGAAGCCCCGCCTTGCTCCCACCGCTGTGTCACTGCTGTGTAAATGTGTGTGGATGGTTGGGAGCTGGATAAGTCACACCTGCTCTGCAAGCTTTAGTCCAACTACTTACCAACATTATTCTAGAAACGCGTGTGATTTGTGCTTATTGACATTATTGTTTTCTTGTGACAGCTCATGGGGGACTGGAGTTGTTACGACGCCTTCAGAAGGGTCTAAAGTTTTCATGAATCAGCGAGGGAGATTCAACCACACCAGCAGTGGTCTGAGAGGATGGATATGTGAGAAACCAATCATCAGTGGTAACCTCTCTGTCTAACACCTGCTCCTGTGATGAATCCTGGTTTACCAATGATCTCTGGTAAAATTGATGTTTCTGCTTGTCTCACCGTTAACTGAGCTTTCTTTAAAATATCAAAATAAAGGCACAAACATGAGCTCAGTGTCTGCTGGCTGCTTATTCCTATGAGCTATTTCAACTTTGATATCATAAATGTTTTTTTCCTGAACTTATAAACCCTTAAAACAGCTGACCTCTCTGGATCCACAGATAAACTCAGCTTCATGGAGAGAGCACTGCCATGGATTTGTCTCAATCCTGATTTTTTTTTGCATATTTGTCACACTTCAATGTTTGAGATCATCAAACAGATTCCAACATTAGACAGAGAAAACCTGAGTAAAAACTAACGTCAGCTTTAAAATCTTTTCATTTATTACAGGAAAAATCCATCCAGACCTACCAGACCCTATAAAAGTCATCGCCTCTAACCCTGATCTATCTAATAAATGGTTGTTTCAGTTTGGGTGGGGGAACCATTTACAGTAACTGGTGATGAGAGGAATGTTGTCCCATTCTTCTCTGCAGAATAGTTTTCATTCAGACACACTGGAGGGTTTTCCAGCATGAAGGGCTTTTTAAGGTCACGCCACAGCTTCTCAGTCAGATCTAAGTCCAGACTCTGACTAGACCACTCCAGAACCTTCATTTAGTCTTTAGTCCATTCAGAGGTGGACTTGCTGGTGTGTTTGGATCATGGTCCTGCTCCATAACCCAAGTGGTCTTGATCTTGAGGTCATGAACTGATGGTCGGACATTCTCCTTCAGGATTTCCTGGTTGGAGCAGAATTCATGGTTCTAGTGGTCCAGGTCCTGGTCCAGACCATCACACTACCACCACCATGTCTGACTGTTGGTCTGATGTTCTGCTGATGAAATGCTGAGTTAGTCTGACTCCAGATGGAACGGGACGCACACCTTCCAGAAAGTTCCTCTTCTGTCTGGTCAGTCCTCAGAATATTTCCCAGAAGTCTTTGGGATCATCAGGATGTTTTTAGTCAAATGTAAGACCAGTCTTTGTGTTCTTCTTGGTCAGCAGTGGTTTTGGCCTTGGAAATCTCCCATGATGCCGCTGTTGCCCAGTCTCTTTCTGATTGGTGAATCATGACCTCTGACCTTAACTGAGTCAGTGAGGCCTGCAGGTCTTTAGATGTTGTTCTGGGTTCTTCTGGGACCTCCTGGGTGGATTGTCCATGTTCTCTTGGAGTCATGGAGGCTGGCCACTCCTGGGAAGGTTCACCACTGTTCACAGTTTTCTCCATTTGTGGGTAATGGCTCTCACTGAGTGACTTTCTTCTTTAGATGGTTTCATGACGATGTTGGAGATCTTTTAGCCTACTTCACTTGTCAGACAGGTTCTGTTTTAGAGATTCTGGATCCAGCAGGTCTGGCAGTGATCTGGTCTAGGTGTGGATAGTTAAAAGGAACTCAGCTTTACAAAAATGTGGTAAATCAGAGTTAATTCATGATTAAACAAAGGAGGGTAATGACTGTTCACATCAGGCCAGGCTGGTCTGGATGGCTTTCATTCCCTTAATAAATAAAGTCCTCATTGAAAACTGAATGTTGCATTTAATCAGGTCATCTTTGTCTAATATTAGAAACAGTTTGATGATCTCAAACATTCAAGGACACCAGGCTTGATCAGCAGAAAAGGGACATATCAGTGCTTTAAACTGATCAGAACTCAGGATATTAAAGACAACAGTGTTTGGAGCTTGTTGGCTTTAAATTTAAACATAAAGGATGCACAAACTCATTAATGGGAGGACTGCTGTCAAAGTCATGCAGGTTGTTTTTATAGCTTAGGTTTTATCAAACGGTTGTTTTTACACAGTAAATGTTAATTTAACATAAGACTTGACTGAAAAGGAACATCAGTTTATAGAGCTTCATCTACTTAGACACACAGGGGCTGATGTAAGAGAGAAAAGATCAATATCAGGGCATAAGAGATCTGAACTTTTATTTCCTGGACGCTCACATTAAAAAACCCATGACACATCGGAAAATCAAGCAGAGACCAACAGCATTGCTTCATCTCAGCTTGTGCTAAAATGTCTGAGGAGATTCAAGCAGCAGAGGAGAGAGCCAGCGATGGAGAGGAAGAGCCTGCAGGAGGAAACGAGGAGAGAATAGAGATCTACGAGAACCAGGAGGTCTGGGAGCACAGTAAGTACTAAAAACAAGCAGAAAGGGACAAGCTTCCAGTCATCATGGCATCAACTCAGCACAGGTCAGAGGTCATCAAGTACATCTGCACCAGGGCCAGATTTAGTCTGGACAGAAACTCTGGGGGCCAGACTTTCAAATAAACAAAAATTAAATAAATGTTTTGATGGGAATATTATTGTAGAAGCATTTGTATTTTCTTTAAACTACAGAACATTTGTCTATCCCTGTTATCTTTAATGCAGCAGACCTGAAAATCCCAGAGAATGGGCCCTCCCCGGTTGTCATGTAGCACCAGTATTAACCCATTTGACACTCATTTTGACACTTTTGCAAGATTTTAACCCCTTTAAACCACTTTTCCTGCATCTTTTATCCCCTTTGTACAACCCTAACCCCTTTTATTACATTTTTTTCAACAATTTTTGAAATTTTAAAAATGTTTTCCCCATTTTTAACCCATTGTTGAAACTTTTTGCTCCTTTTTGCCTCTTCAACCCAATTTTTGAAAGATTTTAAACCACTTTTCCTGCATCTTTTATCCCCTTTATGCCACGCTATTGAGAATATGTGTCACTTTTATTCATTTTTTGACACTTTTTAACCCCTTTTCTTTACTTTCTTGCTTTTTTTGGTCATTAGTAAGCAATTTTTGATACCTGTTGCCCCTTTTTCCATCTTTTACCATTTTTTAACCTCTTTTCACAACTTTATCTGCCAATTTTTGCAGCACTTCTGCCAACCATAACCATTTTTTAATTATAGACTAATTTTGACTAAATTTCTGTAAAAACAGATCAAATGTTCAGTCATCCTAAAACTATTTTAATAGTTTGTGGGACAGATTAAACAGCTGCAGTTATTTAGAGCCAAAGGATACTCTTAAAATCTCCTTTTCCTCCTTTTCTGAATTCAATGATCTTTCGGGGGCCGGACAGGAAGCTTTGGGGGGCCTGATGTGGCCCCTGGGCCGCCAGTTGATGATCAGTGGCATAGAGCTTCAGAGAGCTGCTGTGGTTAACATAGTAGTCACACATGTAGGGGGGTAACCACGCACACACATGACTGAGCACAAGCGTAAAACACCATGAAACCACACATGAAATTTCATTTTCCTTAATGGAAATGTGAGACCCTCCTTTTAACGTGATTGTCCTTTATTTATGTGTCAACCCTCACGGCTTTGGAAGACACCAGGAATACGGCTGCAGTGTTCTACAAAAACACTGACATTTTCTGTTCAAACATTTGGCTAGGAGTGAAAATGTTCAGAAATCTGGGATTACATTTGTCGTTAAGGGGGTGGTGGAGAGTCCTGGTGCTGGAGAGCCACATCAGCAGCTCTAAGACCTGCTGAGGTTTCTGTTTATATTCATAAAAACAACAATTATTTAAAAATGAACAAATATAGAAGAGATCAATGCAGACAAATCAGCATGCAGCAGCAGCAGAGTGGTTCCTGTTCTACCAGAAGACCTCTGAAGGTTCTGTGTTTGGGTCTCATGTGGTCCACAGAGCTGGTGGACCTAACCCTAGGCTGATGTATGTGTCTGCTGCCCCTCTCTGCTGAGTGTGGAAGCTCAGGTTTTAGGAACATTTGTTCAGTTTGGTCTAATGCACCATGTTAAAAGTCTGTGTCTTTACAACACTGGTCCCATAGCATCTAAAGATCAAACGCTTTTATAATGGGAGTAAACTTCCAGTACTGATGAAAATGCTGACATGTTTCAGTCAGAAGAGTTTATCAGTAACATTTCCTGATGTTCTTTGTGTTTCTAGGACTGCTCCCTAAGAAGAAAAGGAGCTGTTTCTGTCTCTCTGGATTCCTCCTGGGGATGCTGTATGTCCTGGTGCTGGCTTGGATCTACACACGCTGTGAGGACGCCTTTTTCTCTTAAACTCAGAGTGGTTTCACATTGCCCCCCCGCCCAGAACACAACAGAGAAAAAAAGCGAAACACTGCTGCCAAAAAATAAACATAGCTTTTAATTTTTTCACTGATAAAACCCTAAAAAAGGCATACACATGCTTTTCTTATCAAAGATCTTTGTATAAACTACATAATAATTGTTTTGTCATGGTTTTAGCCAATATTTGTCTAAAATGATTATTAGTAAAAAACCCAACATCATGTACCTCAACTGTTTATGTGTGTGAGCAAACATGTGATAACAGTGCATCTAACAGAGTCTCATCAACCTGGGCCATCAGAGGTTAGACTCCAGCTGTAAATGATTTAAATAGTTGAAACTGTTAAAGTGCTCAGAGATGCTCATCTGTTCCCAGAGACAGACTCTATCAGACCGTGGCAGATGATGCAGCTACATGTAAAGAAACTTAGAGCCCCATCAACAACGGGAGAACTGCTAAAGTTTCTGTTAGAAACACAAACAAAAAGAACCTCAAAACTAAAGTTTCTGCTGCTTTAAATGACATTATTTCATCTGGTTAATATTCACTTTGTCTTTGTTGTTGCAGATATTTTCGCCACTTTTGATGGACAGAACCTGGCAGCAGAACGAGATCAGCTCAACAGCAGTCTGCATGAACATATGATCAGACTGAATGAGCTCAACCAGACTCTGAAGCAGCTCAACGAGAGTCTGAACCTGGAGAAAGCCAGAAACGTGAACCTCACTGCAGAGAGAGACGAGCTTCAGGGAGAGAAGAAAGCTCTGAAAGAACGCATGCGCGATTGTAGTTGTGGTACGGTAAAAATCCACTTTCCGACACTTTAATTCCTTTCAACACCATTCTAACTCATCTTTTCCTTTACCACCAGGCGTCACTATTATTCCCTTTTTCGGTGCTGGGTTCCCACCTCCAGGACTTACTCGTACTAGGGAAGTAATGCCTGTCAGCTAGTTGAAGTATTCTGAGTCTGCAGCTTCCCTCACGTGAATTCATCGCCTCCACAAAGCAACACACGCTTATTTCTGATGCCATGTTCTGATTCGCCAGATGACCCTCAGCACTGACGCTCTGCTACGTCCCTTGGTATTGGCTCTTTGCAGATGACATCACATACTCCAGAATACTCCAGGGGTCAGGAAGTGAACAGAGAAACCCTCCCATAAAGCTAAAGTTGTGTGCTGTGTCAATGAGAACATAACATTCCTAAGCAGCGTTTGTGACTGACAGTAGTCTGGTTCGGTTCATGACAGTTAGCCTTGGTTCAGAGAACTAAACCTGATCCTGACTGTTTCCACTGCTGATGTCTGCCCAGCCTCACTCGCTGTGATGGGAAGTCCATCTCTTCTCAGAGATCTGGATCATTTGGCTCGATCTTTAGCTCCAAAACGACTCTTCATCCGGTTCCAGTTTGGCTTTTTAAATGTGGATTAAAAAGGAAAGAAACCTAGAAGAGCTCTTTTCAAACAGGCTCATCTATTATTAAAATGACATTTCCATTTATATCTTTTCAATTTTTGTAACATTGTCAATTGCATCACTTATTATTGGGCCAAATGTAATCCTGCATTTTTCAGTTTAACATGTTGCTAATATGACGTCTTTCAGAGAGGCTGGAGCCACTGAATCTCTCTCGGTATTTATCCATGGTGTTAAAAGATTGTTTCTAAACCGATTCATAACTGGATGAAGGGTAAGAGCTGGGAAGTATGGCTGAAAGTCAGAGAGCCCCCTAAACTCCTTTATTCTCTGTAAATTAGTAAGTTTTATTTTAGGCCGACTGTCTTTCTGTAAAAATGTCACTGTGATAATGTTTATTATTCCCAGAACCTTGGAGGAGGACAGAAAGGCATCATGTCACTACAAACATTTATCCTGCAGTACATTTATCTTAATGATAAATATTCTACCAGAAAGAAAAAAGGGTCAATTCTGTCATCTATCCAAGTCCTGTTTGATCATATAGAGCAGGGTGTCAGACTCAAGGCCCAGGGGCCAAATCCGGACCGTGGCACAGTTAGACCCGGCCTGCAAGCTCAAATCCTGTTTTCATTATAACTGGTCCTAAAATAAAAGGTCTGCAGATTCCCTCTAGGAAAAAAATGTGAAGTTAACCTTGATGATATCAAACATCCTTCAGTCATTAATATGTGAAAAAATAAGGAATAAAAATAATTAGAGAAAAACAAATATGAGACAATAAATACATTTGTGTTTTCATTTCATTTTGCACAATTATGACTTCAATCTATTATTTGGACTTTAATTTGATATTTTGAAGTTTTACATTTATTATTTGGACATTTTATCTCTTACTTTAACCATTTTCAATTTATTATTTTGACCTTTGACTCATAGTTTGTCTTTGTCGATTTATTATTTTTACTTTTTATGTTAAATTTTGAGCTTTTAAATTTATAATAATGACTTTTTAGCTCATATTTTGAACCTTTCAATTTATCATTTTGACCTTTATCTCATATTTTGACCTTTTAGGTACAACATTTTTAATTTAAAGTCATAGTTTTGCCTTAAAAACATGATCGTGACTTGTTTTTTTATATATTTGCCCTTTAAAAGCATTATTTTAACATTTTATTTTGTGTTTTGACCTTTTCAACTAATAAGTTTGAATTTTTATCTCAGATTTTGAGCCTTTTAATTAATAACTGTGACTTTTTAAATCCAAAATCATTTATCATCAGTGCTAGTATTTTTTTTTTACATAATGTATAACTGGTGAAAATGAGGTGAAGTGTGTGGTTAAACGTGGACCCTGTTAGACCCTCAGGTTAGACTTTAATCCCTCTGCGACTGAGTGTGACAGCCCTGCTATAGAGAGTATCTGTGTAGTTGTGATGTTTTAACTCTGCATTACTGCACCTCTGTAAGCACACATGTGTTCATGTATGTAATCTCAATGTCTCTATAATGCTCAATAAAGCAGGACTCTATAAAAACTCACTGACTGTCTTCCATGTTATTCAGCAGCTCTTCACACCTAAGCTTTAAATGTTGGGGCAGTTCTGGTCCAGTCACTCTGCTGTCTCTGTCTGAGGCTCCAGGCTGCTGTGATATTAAACTCATGTATGAGAGGCTCTGTTATAGCAGTGATGGCAAGACAGTGGAAGATGACACCCATGCACCCACCCTTCCTGTTACAATCAAAATAAAGAATTTCTCTAGCTGTGAAAACTCCTGAAAATATCCAGTGTAGTGTAAAAACTCATCTAAAATATATAGAACATGGGAATAGTCTTTTTAAATCAATATAGATATTTCAGTGCTAAACATTCACATGTTGTAGCTTTAATTTATTCTCCTCATGGAATAAAAGTGTACATCTAACATCATATGTAACACTAGTGGTTTCCCAGCATTCATAGCTCGTTGATCATAAGATAACAACAAGAACATGTCACTGTTTTTTTTTCCTCGCTTGTGTAATCAAGCAGAGTGTAAGCATCTGTTAGCGCTGCTGTTTATCTAATGTTCAGTGTGTTCAGCACTCAGGGCCTGCTCAGGAAAATCAAGGTGATACCAGCCCACCTCTATAGCCCACCTCTACAAGCCCACCTCTACAGCCCACCTCTACAGCCCACCTCTACAAGCCCACCTCTACAGCCCACCTCTACAAGCCCACCTCTACAGCCCACCTCTACAGCCCACCTCTACAGCCCACCTCTACAAGCCCACCTCTACAGCCCACCTCTACAGCCCACATCTACAGCCCACCTCTACAGCCCACCTCTACAGCCCACATCTACAGCCCACCTCTACAAGCCCACCTCTACAGCCCACCTCTACAGCCCACCTCTACAGCCCACCTCTACAAGCCCACCTCTACAGCCCACCTCTACAAGCCCACCTCTACAGCCTACGTCTACAAGCCCACCTCTACAGCCTACGTCTACAGGCCCACCTCTACAGCCCACCTCTATAAGCCCACCTCTATAAGCCCACCTCTAAAGCCCACCTCTACAAGCCCATGTGGTCGAGTGGTCGGATGTGCATGCGTCGGCGTCTGTTACTAGGGAGTTACTGGGAGGACCCATCTCCCAAAAAAACATTTTTACCTGATTTTAAGAAACTTTCTGGGATCTAGTGAAGACTGCAGTAGCTTTTAACTTTGATTTTATCCGGATTCGTGCTTTTAACCACTGGATGCCTGGATTTTATTGTCAAAACCACAAAGGACAATACGCCGGTAAACTAAAAACAAACCTAGCCTACAGGCTACAGGTGAGCCATGGCTTCACTTACCTCCACATCCATATGTGACAGTTGTGCTGGTCTGAGCCAGAAGGTGGCCGGGCTTGAACAGCAGATATCCACTTTAATAATAATCCATGAAGAAAGAGACCCGGACGTAATCTTAGGCAAGACCCGAGCCGCCGCCACCAGTGCCAAGCTAGCAGACACAGCCCAGTACTCGTCTGCCTCTGAGTCCCGGCCCTCCTCTTCCCGCCCTGGTAAAGATCCAGATGAACACCGCTGGATTCAACAAGGGGCCAGACCTAAAGGCCCGATCAGCTCCACTCCAGTGTCGGACCCATGGATTGTTGTCGGGGCCTGCAATGGCCGCAGGACGCGGGGCAGCCGGCTGTCCTGCTCCCCTCCCACCAGAGACCTTGCACTGGGGAATAGATTTAATGTCCTGGACCACGAGGAGTTTCCTTCACTGACAGCAGGTCGAACCGTGTTGCCGCCTCCAGTCCGCCCTCAGTCCCGTGGCTCTGCTGTCAAAACTCGCACCGGGCAGCTGCATTTCACCACGGCTCAAATCCGGGAAGGACGGGGTGCCAGGTATGGACTGCGGGTCACCACCACCTCTGGGGCTATTGCATGAGAGCGAGTTTCCGTCGCTACGCCAACCACCACCAACTACAGCACCATCCAGAGACTCTGCTGCTCCCCCGCACATGCCTGGTCAGACCACTGGGTGTGCACCGGGGGGCTCCTCTGCTCCTTCCATCCCCATGCAACGCTCGTCCGCGCGCTGTGGGTTGGGAGGCTCCGCTGCTGCGCCCTCCTTGCGCATGTTGAGCGGGAGCGCTCGGTGTGAGCACGGAGGTGCCTCGGCTCCTGCGGACGGTCCCATGGCGCTGCGGAGTCCGGCTCGCTCGGCGGAAACCCGTAACTCAGTACCCAGGCCTGGCCCATCTGTACTGGTCCTTGGCACTTCAATGTTTCGGCACGTGAGAGTGAACAAGGGCCACACCTCCTGTCACCCAGGTGCACTCGTCAAAAACATCACAGACCCCGCCCCAAACATCCTCCGTCACCACCCCTCCGTATCAACAGTAGTAGTTCACGCTGGCACCAATGATCTAAGATTACAACAGTCAGAGACACTTAAGGACGACTTCATAACCCTCATCACCACAATCCACAGTTTAAACAATCAGATAATAGTTTCAGGACCACTTCCACCACCTCGTTTCGGAGACATCAAATTCAGCTGCTTGAGACTCTTACACACATTCCTCAAATCATACTGCACTGCAAACCAAATCCCATATGTTGACAACTTCCTTACATTTTTCAAGAGACCTAGACTATTCAAAAAGGACCGTTTACATCCCAATTTCTCTGGATCCCGCCTTCTTTCACACAACATAGAACTCACACTGGAATCTGCATGACAATATAGCCAATACACCTCCCCCTCACCATCCACTGATGTTCCAATAGACTCAAATAACTCCCACAAATCTTCCATTAACTTCAATAGTCTCAGATCTGTCCCTAAAACTCACTTACCACAAAATCCTACAGTTAATCAGCCCCCACTTACCATAAACATGGCCCTCTTAAACGTCCGCTCTCTGCTGAACAAGACTTTTATTATAAATGACCTGATTTTAGAGCACAGACTTGACTGCTTATCTTTAACTGAAACATGGCTGGGTGCAGATGCACCAGTTGTTCTCACTGAGGCCTCCCCACCTGATTTTAACTTTGCATTTTCAACTAGGAGTGGTAAAAGGGGAGGTGGCACTGCTTCTATTAGTACAAACACTTTGCCAACCAAACCTATTTTATTTGACCAATACACAAGTTTTGAATACCACTCTATTGTTTTTAACAACCCTACAATTTTATGCGTGACAGTGTACAGACCACCAAAAAGGTGCAGTCTTTTTATCCCACAATTTTCAGAGTTTTTATCAATTTTACACAGTTCTTACAATATGATTATTTTAATCGGTGATTTTAACCTGCACATAGATAACATTTTAGACCCTGTTGCAAGTGAATTTTTAAATATTCTTAACTAAATGGATTTTACTCAGCACGTCATGCAGCCGACTCACAACAGAGGACACACCCTGGACCTGGTCATCACCTATGGCCTGTCCACCAGTGTGTCCTCTGTTGTTGACTTGGCTGTCTCTGACCACTACTGTGTGTTTTTTAATATCACGGTTTTTATCCAGCAGGAGACCTCTGTGAGAATCATCTGACCCTTGAAGTGGCTGCAAATTTTATTCAAGTTTTAGAAAAATATCCTCCAGTTGTTTTACCTGCCCCCTGTGATTTTATCGTTGATAATTTTACCAGTAGAATTCAATACGCACTTAATTCAGTTGCTCCACTTAAACTGAAAAAGGCTCGCCCTAAGCCTACGGCCCCATGGAGACATGAAGTCAAAAAACTGAAAAGAAACTGCAGAGCGGCAGAAAGAAAATGGAGGAAAAGTAAAATAACAGTAAATTTTCAAATATACAATGAACATCTAAAAGCCTACAATTATGCAGTCAGAAATGGCAGAAATTCATACTTTGCTAAAATAATCGCAAACCATAAAAATAACCCAAAAGTTCTCTTCTCCACCATTGACCATCTTTTTAGCCCTGATTTTATTCAACTTCAAACAACTCCTACAAACGCTCTCTGTGAGGAGTTTGCAGCCCACTTCAGGGGAAAGATTGACACTATCAGATGTGATATTTTATCCAGCCGAACCTCTGCTTTTAACACGTCTGAGTGTTTATCTCTACCAGAGGAAACACTGGACAGTTTTGTCCTGGTTAATGCTGAGATGCTTGATGAAGTTTTCTCCTTAGTGAAGCCCACCACATGTCTTTTAGATTCAATTCCAACCCCATTTTTTAAGTCATTTTATGGATCTTTTGGAGACGAGCTTTTAAACATGATGAACTGTTCACTTCAGACGGGGGTCTTTCCTGCTTCCTTTAAAACGGCAGTGATGAGGCCTCTGTTGAAGAAGAGCAATTTAGATTTGAATGATTTTAACAATTACAGACCAGTGTCTAACTTACCATTTTTAAGTCACATTTTAGAGAAACTTGTTTTTATTCAGCTGAATTATTTGTATTTTGTCAGTCTGGTTTTAGGGTAAACCACAGTACAGAGACTGCCTTGACAAAGATTTTAAATGATTTTAGATTAAATTATGATTCACAAAAGGTGACGGTGTTGGTTCTGCTGGATCTAAGTGCTGCCTTCGATACAGTAGACCACATTATTCTGTTAAATAGACTCAAACATCTGGTCGGCCTCTCTGGTACTGGACACAAATGGTTTACTTCCTACCTCACAGACAGAACATTCATGGTAAGTGTAGACACATGCTCCTCCAAAGTCCATAAAATCACATGTGGTGTGCCCCAGGGTTGGATTTTAGGTCCTGTGCTTTTTAACCTGTGCATGCTCCCTCTTGGCGGTGTCATCAGGAGACATGGAATCAACTTCCACAGTTATGCTGATGATACACAGCTTTACATCTCCATGTCTCCTGATGACACCAGGCCAATGGATGCTCTTTTTAACTGCATTTTAGATATCAAATCCTGGATGGCAGAAAACTTTCTCCAGCTTAACCAGGACAAAACTGAGGTTTTAGTCATCGGTCCTGAGGCCCTGAGAGAGAAACTTTTACCCAAACTACAAGCACTGTCTTTTAATCCGTCATCACAAGTGAAAAACCTGGGTGTAATTTTTGACCCTGAGCTGACTTTTATTCCACACATTAAGAATGTAACAAAAATCTAAAGAACATCGCCAGAGTCCGCCCCATTCTCTCTCGGGCCAACACGGAGATGCTGATGCATGCTTTTATCACCAGTCGTATAGACTACTGTAATACCCTGCTCTCTGGTCTTCCCAAAAAGAATATTTCAGGTCTACAGTTACTCCAAAATTCAGCAGCACGTGTCCTGACTAAGACCAGAGGGCGGGCCCACATTACACCGGTTTTAGAATCACTGCATTGGCTCCCCGTGTGTTTTAGGATCAATTTTAAAGTTCTTTTACTGGTTTTTAAATGTCTTAATGGTCTTGGGCCTTCTTATCTTTCAGAACTGCTTTTACCTTATGAACCCTCGCGGACCCTGCGCTCCTCTGGCAGCGGGCTCTTAGTCATTCCCAAAGTCAGGACACACACCCACGGTGAGGCGTCTTTCCAGAACTACGGCCCTCGTCTATGGAACAGCCTGCCAGAGGAGCTCAGGGCCGCAGAGAACGTCCATGTTTTTAAGAGCAGGCTCAAGACACCTGTTTAGCTTAGCTTTGGATTAATATTTATCTATTTTATTTATGAAATTTATTTTTTTAGGCCTTCAATCTGTATTTATTCATGAATTTTATTCTTTTCCTACCTTAATTTTTTAGTTATGCTATTTTATATTTTAGTTCTTAGCTTTTATTTGTATTGAGGTTTTACTTATTTTTATCCTTTTATCATTTTTAGGATCTCCAGTGTTTCCTCTGGGGGAGCCCTCTGCACCAGGAGCGGTGGTCGGCTATGGCTGCAGGGGTCTGTCTCGTGGGTTCCTGGTGGAGGTTTGGTGTCTCTGCCTCATCCCTCCTCTGGGTCCTGTGTCGGTGTCCTGTAGCTGTGGGTGACTCTCTGCTCCTGGTGCAGACGGCTCCTCTGATGGCGCTTTCTCAACTGGTTCATCTGTACTCAGCCTCTTGTACTCAGCCTAATGTCCACTGTTTTAGTGTGTGTGTGTGTGTGTTTGTGAAACAGTGTGTGTGAGTGTGTGTGAGTGTGTGTGAGTGTGTGTGAGTGGGTGCACATGTAACTGTTGTCTGTTGGGTGGTTGATAGTGGGATAGGGTGGTTGTGGGTGTGAGGGAATGTTTTTATTTTGTCTATGTAAAGCACTTTGAGTTACATGCTATGTATGAAAAGTTCTTTATAAATAAAGTTTGGTTGATTGATTGATGTCTACAAGCCCACCTCTACAGCCCACCTCTACAGCCCACCTCTACAGCCCACCTCTACAAGCCCATGTCTACAAGCCCACGTCTACAAGCCCATGTCTACAAGCCCACCTCTCCTCATGGAATAAAAGTGTACATCTAACATCGTATGTAACACTAGTGGTTTCCCAGCATTCATAGCTCGTTGATCATAAGATAACAACAAGAACATGACACTGTTTTTTTTTCCTTGCTTGCGTAATCAAGCAGAGTGTAAGCATCTGTTAGCGCTGCTGTTTATCTAATGTCCATGTCTACAAGCCCACCTCTACAGCCCACGTCTACAAGCCCATGTCTATAAGCCCACCTCTTTAAGCCCACATCTACAAGCCTACATCTACAAGCCTACCTCTACAAGCCCACATCTACAAACCCATTTCTACAAGCCCACTTCTACAAGGCAAACTTTTGCCTTCACCGCTATGATCAGATGAAGAACAATAACAGGATTAATACTAGAGTACAAACCAGAGGAGACTGCATGGAATCAAGGAACAGAACTGGTTTTAGTCAGAGGGTGTCTGTTAGAGGCTCAGAGAGACTGTGACGACTGTTTAACATTTAAAAAGAAAGTTTAACAAACCAGTCATGTCCTCATTCATGAGAGTCTGAGTCCTCTCCTGATGAGGACTTCAGCATACTCATACAGTTTATTAAAGGTGGGTCTGTGTCCATAAAACTGACTCTTTCTGTGTTCTGTTTAGTTAACTGAGCTGAGATATCTCCTGTCATTTTAGATCTCTTTATGTTTGTTTGTAATAACCTGTCTTAGGACAACAGAGGGCATTCACTGTGTTACTCCAGCATATTTAAGTGTTTTTTAGATACGTTTATAAATGTGCCAGCCAAACTAACAGGGTGCTGTTACTGATTTTTGCCCTCACAGTGTTGAATGTACAGTTAGCGGGATTCTTAAGCTGTGTACCTTCACTTCAGGATTTCAGCCGCATTTAAAAATGGGATTTAAAATCTGACAGTAATTTGATCTGTAACTTAGTTTCTCATTTGGTAAAAAAGTCTCTTGTCTCTTTAAGCTGCAGATCTGTGGATCAGTCTTTAAAAGTGTTATTTCTCAGTGTAACTGAATAAATGGAGCTTGTAAGAATTAGAGGCTCAGTGATAAAGAGTGTCCTAGAGCCTCTGTAGTTTCTTTAAAAGCAGATCCAGTCCAGGTCTAAGGCTGCGCCACGTCTGATGTGTGCAACGATGAAAATACGACGTAGGAACAAGGTGAAAATTATGTATGATGAGCATGGAGGAGGAAAGATTTTGTTTCTGTGAGAAGGTCAGTGGTTTAACAACGCACATCCTGAAATAAAATCCATCAAGATAAACTTCCTGTGTGTGCCAAACATCAGCGGTTGCTCAGACAATTATCATTTCTCAGATCAAGATTAATATCCTGAGACATGAGCTGTGAAACTTTAAACTTTAGCAATAAAGCCACCCCCCCCCCAATTCAAAGCAAAAATTTCCCCAAAACCTCCAACGAAACGCTCCAAAATATACCAATATCTCACCACAATTTACAATAAAATACTTGAAACCAGCCAGCAATTTTCCCAAAATATCCAAACAAATTCCCTAAAATTTTAATGAACATTTCACAGTAAAAACTCCCAACATTAACCCTAAACCCTAAAGGTCATTCTGGACCATTCTGTCAAAATCTCTGATATCAGAAACCATTACTATGTTGTAGGAGAGACAAAATGTAATGTTTCCAGATGTTCATGAGTCTTTGGAGGTTAAAACACGTCCAACATGATTGGGAATAAAACCAACACCACTCACCACAGGACCCGGCTCTCCACGGTCTCCTCGGGCTCCTCTGATTCCAGGTCCTCCCTGTGGAAAACAAAGAATTTCAGAAACTGAAACTTAGAGAGACATGACAGCAGAGACAGACTCTGTGAAGGTTAAAGTTCAAGGCTACAGGCTGTTCAAACTTCTTTCAAATGGTGAGACCCCTGTGTAAAGGACCCCCCCCCCCACCCCCCCGCTGGTATTATAGATGAGACTGGAGAATTTAGAGGTTCATTTTGACACAGCTTTCTTTACACACCAGCACTGATGTGATTTTCAGAATCATTGATAAATTAGAGGCAAACACTTAATCAGGGTTTTGTCTCTTTTTTCTCCTGGTCTGTGAGTAACGTCAGTGAAGTTTTATTTCACTTGAACCTAAAAGGTCACAATATGAGAGAAAATTTCAACATTATGAGTTTAAAATGTCAAAACATGAAATAAAAAGTCAAAATCTTGGGATGCAAAATGAAAATATGACATGAAAACACAAATGAATTTCTTTCCCTCATTCCTGACTATTTCTACTCTACAGATTTTTTTAAGGTTTGTTTAAAATCTTCAAGGTTAAATTTATATTTTGACACTGGAGGAACTCTGCAGACCTCATACTGGTGAGCCACTTCTAACTAAAATATGAAATGATCTTGCTGGCCGGGTAAAGCAGCACCGTGGGCCGCATTTGGCCCCCGGGCCATGAGTTTGACACTCGTGAGCTAGATGAACACTTTGTATAAGAAGAGGGGGTGATGGGACACTGAGGGGGGGTCATAGGATGCCTTACAAAAAATAAATAACCTTTTCAAATGATTAGGTGCTTATTCTACCCGTTATTGTAAAACATGTGCATAATTAGTGCAGGGGAGATTTATTCTAAAATAAAAGCAATCTTCAAAAATGCTTAAATCCAAGTCTGCTCAAGATTATTGTTGAATATGCATGAATTTGGACAACTACGCTTTAACCTCGTCAAGGATAGTGGGGGTCCCTGCTCTGTGGCAATGTTGTTTTACGTGCTAAATAAGTTTGGGGACCCCTCTTCTGTAAGGCTGTGGTGTGCTGGGGGGAGGCCGCTCGCTCAGCAGACAGGAACAGAGTAAACAAACTGGTCATAAAGCAAGGATAAAACCAAGCAGGTGACTGAGGAGAGAATGACTGAACTCAACAATAAACCTCACACTCCTGAGGTGTTTCAGCAGAACACCTTCAGTCACAGCAGCGCTGTCAAACTCAGTCACAGAAGGGACCGGGTTCTGGATTCAGGTCTAACCTGAGGGACTAACAGATTCCACATTTAACCAAACTGTTAACCTCATTTTCACCAGTAACACATTATGGGGAAAAACTAGCTCTAAAGATAAATGACATTGAGCTTTAATAAGCCAAAATGATTAGTTACAAGGCTCAAAATCTGAGATAAAAGTCACACTTATTAGTTCAAAAGGTCAAAACAAAGATATTAAAATAATGCTTTTAAAAGGCAAATACATTAAAACAAGTCACAATCATGTTTATAAGGCAAAAATATGACTTATAGTTTAAAATGATGCAACTAAAAGGTCAAAATATGAAATAAAGGTCAAAATAATAAAGTTAAAGGTTCAAACGATCAGATAAAAAGTCAAAATTATAAACTGAAAAAATCAAAATATGAGATAAAAGTCAAAATAATACATTGAAAATGGTCAAAATAAGAGATAAAAAGTTCAAATAATAAATGTAAAAAGTTGAAATATCAAATTAAAGTCCAAATAATAACAATAACGTAAAATGCAAAATTGAAAAAAATGAAATGAAAATACAAATGTTTTTATTTTCTCACATTTCTTTGTCTCTTATTATTTTCATTCCTTATTTTTCACATTTTTATGACTTAAGGATATCTGATATCATCGAGGTTCATTTCACATTTTTATCCCAGAGAAAATCTGCAGACCTTTTATTTTAGGGCCAGTTATAATAAAAACAGGATATGATCTTGCGGACCGGGTGTAACTGTACCACGGGCCGGATTTGGCCCCCGGGCCTTGAGTTTGACACCCCTGAGTTACAGGCTGATCCTCCACAGTGCAGGAAGTCTCTCCTGTCAGCAGCCATCAGACTCTTTAATGTGCTCATTTCTTTTAATAACATGATATTTGAAGCTTGTTGTTCAAACACTGTTAGCATTACTTCCTCATCTGTTTTACTCTCAGATACTGTGGCACTTTTTGGACACTCCATTGCACTCTGGTCAGTGTATGTGGTATAAACAGCATAAAGCATACATCAGTATTCATATATCAGTCATCTTTCATCCAAATAAACCACTACATTTACAGCTACATGTAGTGAAGCGCTGACTGCAGACGTGGATCCCCCAGACCGACCTTGTGCTCCTATCATCTAGAACTTCAGATTCTGATTTTAACTGGGTTTCTCTTTAATCGGGGACTCTGATGTCCTTTAATCAGGAGATTTCATGTATTTAGTATCAAAAGTGTTGCTCACTGGAACTCCAGGGGGGCCGGCGGGGCCTTTGCTGTCCTGGGTGCAGGTGCAGGCTTTGGGCATGGCGGGGCAGTCTACCTCCTTCCTCTGGATGATGACAGCACGATGAGGATGGCATAAAAAACACGTACAAAGAAAAAGAATGAATGATTGCTAAGTGGCTGAATAAACATGCACATGGAGGAAAAAATGTCAAACATGATCAAAAGGGCTGCTGTAAACCCATATCTGAAGTAAACCTGGCGTATGTCATAATAATCCTCAAATTTCTGTTTTCTAAAAACACTTTGGGGTCTTATTTGGTCACATGGACCAACAGAGAAGTGAAGAGGATCACAGAGAGAAAATGAACCCTCACCAGACCAGGAAGTTCACAGCATTTGTCTCTGTTGGCCCAGGACGTGCTGCAGACGATGTCGAAGATCTGAAGCTGGAACTGCAGAAGAAGAAAAACAAAGTTTTCAATAACACAATCGACTAGGGACACAACAACACACTAACCTGCAACATCAACAACGCCTGCACCTTTTCCTCTATCTGCTCGCACTGGCCTGTAATGTTGATATAATGATGGAATAAACCAACAGCCGTCTGAACCTGGTCTTTTATTTTGAAATCGACCACATGCTCTTTACATTCCTGTGTCTAACATCCTGTTTGGGTTGAGCTCTGTCCTCTAATACTCTCATTACCTAGTGACCTAATGACCTGCTGATTTTATATCTCTGTGAAAGTGTGCGAGTGCTCGTGTTGTCCTCACCGGTGCAGAGTTGTCCTTGTTCCCTCTGGAGCGAACCATCCGGCCCAGGACCTCGGTGCCGTCTGTGGTGATGTTCCCCGCGGCGTTGATGTTCTTCTCCATCACCATCTTACAGTCCATGAACACTCTGGCGCTGGTTTTGCTGATTGCAATGTGGAGCTGTGGGGAGAAAGGGTACCATTTATTTACATAAAATATGACACATTTTCTTTCACCACAGAAGCCTGGAAATATTTTTGGGTCAGTGTAGCTCATTTCTGTCTTTGTGAATAAAGTCTATGATAATCCAGCAGCTGTATCTGCAGAGCCGAGCAGCCAGGCTCTGATTTATTCTGGATTAATGCTGCTGAGGAGAATCAGGTTTTCATTCTGTGGCAGAACAGCGCCCTCTACCTGTTTAATGCTGAACATAAACAAACTGATTCCTCTCCAGATTTAAGCTCAAGCTCTCGACCATGTTTATTCCAGACTGATCAGATCAGGTACTGGACTGGACTAAAGAGTTTTTGTTATAGACAGAAATGATGAAATCAGATTAGATCAGGTAGTCTAACCTGTTTTTCCTGGTCAAACCTCCAGTTTGTGTTCTTTAAAATCAGAGTAGGATTGAGATAACCTGAAATGTTTATCCTTATCCTGGCAGGAGGCTGATTCCCAGGAAGACGTTTCAGCAATTCAAACAAAACAACAAATGTAATTTAGACATAAAATCAAATATTTTCACTGAAGTTGCTGAACTGCTGCAGGATGTAATTGAAAAGCTGCACGTTAGAGTCTCTGTCCAGAGGAGGAGATTTTAGCACCAGCAGCAATACAACGCCAGTTCAACATTTATCTGGATGGAAAAAACGTGAGCTGTTTTTACAGACTAACAGCTACCTATCATATCCTACCATAGTGCATCATATGACATCATACTGGACCATACTTTAATCCAGTGAAACTCAACCTGTGGCTCTGGAGCCACGTGTGGCTCTTTTGTGATGATTTGTGGCTCTTTTTTTGTCTTAATTTTGAATATTATTCCCCCCAAAAAGCTAAAAAAAAGGAAAATTTGACTTCAGAAATTATCCATTGCAAGCCACATTAATCAGTTTGTTTCGCACACTTACACAGCAGGCTTTATTGTCAACTTTAGTTTTTGTCTGTATATTTCCACTGCCCTAATTTGCATTTTTTTTGCCCCGTTTATCAATTTTTACTGCTTTAAAGCCACTTTTGCTGCTTCTTTTTGCCACTTTTTGCCCATTTTTGCCACTATTATCCAGTTCTTGCCCCTTTTTCCCTGGCTTTTAAATCTTTTATCATACTTTTTGCTATTTTTGCCGCTTTCCACTCATTTTAGCTGCCTTTTTTTGCCATTAAATGCCACTTTTTCTCAAATCTTTGCTATTTTCTGCTTTTTTTCCATTCTCTCACCTCTTGCCCATTTTAGTCACTTCTCACTATTTTTTTGTCATATTTTGTCAGCTGTTGACCATTTTTGCCACCTGTAACTTTTTTTTGTCACTTTTCACTCAGTTTTTGGCATTTTATGCCTACTTTTCCCCTTTTTGAACATTTTGCCCCCTTTAACTTAATTTCATTGCCAATTTAAGCCATTTTTGACACTTTCGCCACTTAGACTGTGGCTCTTGTGAAGGTATTTTTCAACATTTTTGCTCTGGTTGAGCAGGGTTGAGTAACACTGCTTTAATCATATGAGGGACTTTACAGCTGTTTATCTTTTTGTGATTTCTATCAGGATGTAATTTCTACAGCTTTAATTTTACTTTTTCTTGTATCTCTGGTGTTTTGTCTTATTTTCACTGATGTTTAGCGTCCGAGCACCGACCAAGGGTCGGCGAGGACCCTATTGGATTTTGTTTGTCTGAAGAATTCAGGCGATTCAAGGCCCGTTTTCAGGGCCTCAATATGTGTAAAAAGTCCAGTTTTTTTTCTCAAAAAATTGTGCCTTGGGAGAAATAACCATCTGGTGGTGGAACGGTGTAAGTCCATCACGCAGTTTTTTCTGGGGGGCGCCAAAAATGAGATAGGGCTGTGGGTAATACTTACGTGGGATACCTACAGGGGGTTTCTTAATTATTTCATTTTAACATTAGACAGCTGCACAATGAACATAGCACGTTTGAGAAGGCTTTTATTTTGAAATCTTCCATCAGATTGCCTTGTTACTGCGCCACATATATTGTGGGGGTCTCCAACTATCACTCTAAGGTGGAATGAGTCTGTGGTAACAGGGGGCTTCTTAATTATTTCAATTGAAGTTTGGGCAGTAACTCACTGCACGAGTTTGCTTACACCCCACTAAAACACCACAGGGGCCGATGGCCGTGCGCCATTTCTCATTTTATTTCATTTTGTTCCACTTGTGCGATTATTTCCAGTCGTCTGCTCTTTCTGAAGCACTCTGGGCAGCATGTTTCTATGTATAGAAGGTAAAATATGAATACAGTTGAGCAGAAATCTGCATATTCTGCAGGCTGTAATTAAACTCACATGGAAGTGCACTTTAAATGTTGAGAAGGCTCAGTGATATTCAAAAACACAAAGAAAAACAGACCATAAAAGTAAAAACTCCTGCTCTGTAATTTCAATCCTACATTTGTGAGTGAAGAGCCGACGTGTAAGTGATACTTAAAGAGAACTCACACCCACGGTTCTCCTTCCTGCGAAGCCTAACTTTTCATGTCGCTGTTGTTGGAGCTCGTGTGAGAACTTTGTAGGGAACGAATGAAACGCGTGTTATTTTCTGGATTCATGGAGAGAAAACAAATGACTGTTCAGATGATGGCAGTCTGCTAAATTATACAGTTTCACTAACAGCAGGACTCAGAACCTCTGACAAACAGCATCAGCGAGTTTTATTTATGTCTCAGGAATCAGGCAGAGAAGATCAGACTTTGTTTGAAACATCGTTTTTCTTTGGTTAACCCTTCAAACTCCACAGAAGTCTAACCTCGCCCATATTGAAGATAATCAAGAATCTAACTCTAACCTCCACGAAGAGACCTCAGCTCACTAGTGTTGTTCCAGATCTGGACTGTGGAGTCCACCTGGGTCCATAACAATCATGCTAAGAGGGAACACCCCTTTCTACAGCCATCCTTAATCTGCAGCATGCTTACAGAGCCGAGGCCTACTCCTAAAAGTTTACAGACTCTTCAGAAACACTCACTGCCCCCAGCGTTATAATCAGCCTCAGTGAAAGCTGAGGATGCAGCAGTTTTTACTGGCTGTCTGGGCGGGTTACGTGCTGTGTCTGCTGAGTGAAAGTTCACAGCTGCTCTGAAATCGGCTCTAAATGTCAGAGACATTTTTCAAACTGAAACAAACTTTGTCAGCAGTGAGACAAACTCTGTTGGTAAAATAAATGCCACAAGACAAAAACACTTTTCTATCGACAGCCAATTATCCTCCTAAAACAGGCGGCATCGTTTTATAGGAGGGAGGAAATACGATACTTTCAATTAAGGCGATTACCTGAGCCCTAAGTTTACATGTTCACATCAAAGGGAGGGGCCCAACTCACAGGAAGAGAGGGGTAGGGGTGTCCTGATTCTGGGTAGAAAAGAGGGGTAGGGGTGTCCTGATTCTGGGTAGAAAAGAGGGGTAGGGGTGTCCTGATTCTTGTTAGAATAGAGGGGTAGGGGTGTCCTGATTCTGGGTAGAAAAGAGGGGTAGGGGTGTCCTGATTCTGGGTAGAAAAGAGGGGTAGGGGTGTCCTGATTCTGGTTAGAATAGAGGGGTAGGGGTGTCCTGATTCTGGGTAGAAAAGAGGGGTAGGGGTGTCCTGATTCTGGGTAGAATAGAGGGGTAGGGGTGTCCTGATTCTGGGTAGAAAAGAGGGGTAGGGGTGTCCTGATTCTGGTTAGAGTAGAAGGGTAGGGGTGTCCTGATTCTGGTTAGAGTAGAAGGGTAGGGGTGTCCTGATTCTGGTTAGAGTAGAAGGGTAGGGGTGTCCTGATTCTGGTTAGAGTAGAAGGGTAGGGGTGTCCTGATTCTGGTTAGATTAGAGGGGTAGGGGTGTCCTGATTCTGGTTAGAATGGAGGGGT